>NC_081421.1:86059102-86367436 GCF_949786415.1 Peromyscus eremicus
TTTCCATTTTGGGGCAGGCTAGACTTTGCCCTTATTTAGTTATCACATTGAGTTTGCTGACCATGGCTCAAGCCTGGCCTGGCCTGACCTGATACTGTAAATACCATTCCTCTTTGTCCTTACCATCAGGGATGTGCTGTGGGATGGTCTGTATGTCAAATGTGTTGCTGATTGGTCAGTAAATAAATCATTGATTGGCCATTGGCTAGGCAGGAAGTATAGGTGGGACAAGGAGAATAATTCTGGGAAATGGAAGGCTGAGATAGAGACACTGCCAGCCGCCACCATGACAAGCCGCATGGGAAGATCCCGGTAAGCCACGAGCCATGTGGCAAGGTATAGATTAATGGAAATGGATTAATTTAAGATATAAGAACAGTTAGCAAGAAGCCTGCCATGGCCATACAGTTTGTAACTAATATAAGTCTCTGTGTTTACTTGATTGGGTCTGAGAGGCTATGGGACTGGCGAGTAAGAGAGATTTGCCCTGATCGTGGGCCAGGCAGGAAAACTCTAGCTACAAATGGCGCCCAACGTGGGGTAAGAGTTTCCACCTAAAACCTGAATAAAAAAATTCTAAAACGGAGCTAAAAACAGCTCCTAGTTGTCTCTTTCAAGCTAGCGGCAGCCTGCGTGTCTGAGCTACTATGGCGGGTTCCTGGCGTGCATGCTTGACCTGCAGTATGGTGGGAATGAGGCCTCTGCAAATGGCACATTAAGCTGTGTGATGGATTTAGCCTTTGCTAGTACAAAAAAAAAAGAGAGAGATTTCTGGGCTACACACTGCTTTGATAGAAGCATAGACCCACTATTTCTGAGAGTTGATGGCTCCCAGAACTGGCGGAAAACATACCGCCGCCATGTTGGGAAGCTGAAGTGGGCGGAGCCAGCAGCCATAGCGCCAGCGCCGTTTCAGGCTTAAAAGGCTGCAGTTTAAAGCAATAGGCTCAAGATAATATAAAAAAATAAGCCACGTAAAGATGGCTACCACACAGAGAATCTGGATTATGTTCTCTTTGATATTCGTAACTGAAGAAAAACATTTGATTACAAAAGCTATTGAGTTATGCCAAAATGTATATTTTAAAGGTACCTTGACTTCAAAATTTGGATGTAAGGATATGTTGCTTTGGAAAGGAGGCTCTGATTTTGTTTCCACAGAAAGCCAGAGGCTATGGATTTGTTCAAGATTAAGATACATCAGGTTTGACCAGCCAAGACCCCCTAAAAGGTCTCCGATGACACCATGGCCCTGATGATCCAACATCCAGAATGGTTTCAAGGCAACTGGCTCAGACGACATACCCTCATGGACTATTCCATAATTCTAAAATTTTCTTTGTATCCCCATAAGATACAGTGCCCCCCTCCAGCAGGAAGTAGTAAGAGAAACTACGCCCAAATTCCCAAATATACCAAGCTGACTTTGGAGATATATAAAGGTTAAAACCTTCCTTTTTAAGAAAAGAAAAGGGGAAGTGCTGTGGGATGGTCTGTATGTCAAATGTGTTGCTGATTGGTCAGTAAATAAATCACTGATTGGCCATTGGCTAGGCAGGAAGTATAGGCGGGACAAGGAGAAGAATTCTGGGAAATGGAAGGCTGAGATAGAGACACTGCCAGCCGCCACCATGACAAGCCGCATGGGAAGATCCTGGTAAGCCACGAGCCATGTGGCAAGGTATAGATTAATGGAAATGGATTAATTTAAGATATAAGAACAGTTAGCAAGAAGCCTGCCACGGCCATACAGTTTGTAACTAATATAAGTCTCTGTGTTTACTTGATCGGGTCTAAGAGGCTATGGGACTGGCGGGTGAGAGAGATTTGCCCTGATCGTGGGCCAGGCAGGAAAACTCTAGCTACAGGGATGTTGGAGATGGATTGTCCTTTGTTTGCGGCGCTCTCAGAAACTGCTTGCTCAGTCTCAGGAAACTGAAATTGAGGTCTGATCTCTAAGAGAAGACTGAGCAGCCTGTTATGGCATCTGCTCGGTCCTCTCAGCTATAGTCATAAATATTTGGAAATATGGCACTAAATATTTTCCCTTTGTAAGAAATGTAATCCCTGCTGTACTTAGTGTTCTTTACCTATAATCTCAGCACTCAGAGGCTAAAGCAGTAGGATGACAAACTTGAGGCCAGCCTGGGTGCATAGAAAGACCCTATCTCAAACAAGCAAAACTGTTAAATAATAGAAAATTCACTTTGTAAGGAAAAACCTAGGAGTATAGAAATTTAGACATCAGAATATGCCTACTAGGAAATAATTGTAGGCCCTTGGGCACTAAAATTGATTTTCTAGGTCTAGTCCTCAAAATATCTTTTTGAATTGAAATATAGAATTACATTGTTCAAAATTCTTCATTTGAATTATTAATTAATGCTTTGTTATATTAAGATATTTTTCATCATATTTCATAAATCTGGGAAATATCCAGAGTATTTTAAAGTTGTAGCTTGTTTGATTTTCTGACTTAATTACTAGGTCTCATATTGTTTTGCTGTGATGAGTGATGGTAATGCCATTTAAATTAAAACTGACATTTTACGAACTTTTAAAATATGTACACTGAAGAAATGTAAGGAGGTAGACCATAAAGCAGCTGTAAACACTTCCAGCTCCTATATGTTTCCATCCTCGTTTGCTAGTACAGTGGTTGTGTGCCCAAGGGAACTTAAGGAAAATGTTTACCATATGCCATGAGCACTGTGCTAGAGACTTCCTGTATGCTAGGAGAAAATCCTGAAGAGCACTGTGGTTGTCGGCATGCTGCACTAGTTTTTGTAGAACTTTCCTTCCCAGCCCTGTGTGGGAATGCTCTTTAACACTCCCCCAGCTTGGGTGGAGCTGTATGACGAGTGTCAACTAATGTTTTGCAAATGGAAGTGACATGGGGTGTCTGGACTTAAGTATTTATTTATGGAAACTCCCTTGGTTTCAGTTAATCGCACCTTTTAATACAGTCATTTCTCTCTCCACCTGTGTCACAGTCAGCAGATGTGATGGAAAGTCCAGACAGCCCATGACAAACATGGAAAGTAAGTAAAAAGGGAACTCTTCTGTTTAAAAGCCATGAGGCTTGTCCATCACTGCAGTGCAACCAAGACTAATATTATCTATCCAACTTTAAAGATGAAAATAACTTCGATAGCTGGTAAGGGAAATAACTGAAACATAGACTCTTGTCTGCTGCCAAACATGAGTCTCTCCTGCAGACTACAGTGTCAGCGTGTACCTGATATCACTTTCATCAACTCTTGGACATTCATGGACAAATTTTAGAGTCTTTGAAAACACATAATAAATGTATCAAAAAGTGACTCCTAATGACATTCTGCTATACTCATAGATCATGCTCAGTCATCATCAGAGATGCTTCCTCCTGCAGTAGATGAGAATAAATACAGAGACCAACAATCACAAAGTATAGAGAGTATGAGACTTTGGGACACTGGACTCCACAAAGGATGTTTTTATCAAATCCCTCCTTTCAGGGCTCGGGAAATTATGCAGAAGAGTTGGGAAGAATTCAAGAACCAGAGGAGATGGAAGACACCAAGGAAACAAGGCCGAGACACAACAGAAATTATACACATATGAAATCACAGAGAATGTAACGGCATGTACAGGGCCTGCACGTGTCTAAGCTAGATGGGTCATAGTGCTGAGAAGGTAAGTGGACACAAGCTTCCATCCCTAACCCATAAGCTGTCTCTATCTGATAACTGCTCACAAAGGAAAAATTAGTTTTCTCCAATGGAGTCTCACTGGCTCTGAAAACAACACTTAAAGGCAGGACCTATGGTGAGCAGTAGATGACAAATATAAAATCAACTCAGCAGTATTTGGGGATTTTTTCTGTTTGTTTGTTCATATTGTGGGTTCTGATTTTATGTCTTTAAGGGATTTCTGTGTGTGTCTCTCTGTGTCTAGATGTATTTCTTGTGCTTTTACTTTGATCTTTTCCCTGTTTGCTTGCTTTGTCCTACTGATATTTGTTTGTTTCTTAATTTTATTCTTTTTCTGTTTTAGATGTCTGTGTGTTTTCTGAGAAAGAGCAAGAAAGGGCATGGATGTGGAGAAGGGAAAGAAGAGAGGAGGAAAGGGTGAGAAGGTGAGAAGAAAGGTGGGCATGTGAGGACTTTGAGGAAGGGAAACCATAATCAGAATATATTGCTTGAAAAAAATCTATTTTCAATTTAAAAAAAGAAAATGCATCAGATGTTTGATATTGCTGAAAAATACAAAGGTCATTTCTCAAAAGCTACATTAAAATGTATAATTCATCTAAGGCTTATGC
Source organism: Peromyscus eremicus (assembly GCF_949786415.1). Lineage (NCBI taxonomy): Eukaryota > Metazoa > Chordata > Mammalia > Rodentia > Cricetidae > Peromyscus > Peromyscus eremicus. The sequence continues at coordinate 86,063,406 of NC_081421.1, forward strand.
TCATAGCCCTGCTACTGTGAGGTTCTGCATAAGAAGTGCATCAGGAATTATGCAGAACAGCATTTCATGGTTTTGATGTTGTATAACTCCCAGCTGCAGCCCATATGAAGGAGCCACGCAGACAATGGCAAACACATAACAGAGAACTCTGCAGAAATATGTGAGGTTTGCCGCTTGAACAAACTCACTTTTTCTATGACTCAAAAAGTATAATAAGCCTTACTATCAATAGTTTATTTACAACTTACAATTCCAACTCTTTTTGCTTGAACTAATATTTTTCTTTAAGGGAGAGATATTTCATTGTTCTTTTGATTCGTTTTCTATTAAAATCAGAAGTTAGAGGGAAAGTGGGCATTCTTTGTGGTACATTAGTCAACTTAGTTACTACACACATTTTACTCATTTCACATCACTCATTAGTGATGCTGCTTTGAAAAATTAAGACCCAGTTTTCACTTTACCTTGCAAAATATGAGAATGAAAATTGGAGCATATTTTTATAGCTCTCTAAGATGCCCAGTGATGACTCAATTTGATATTCTTGGTTAGTGTTTTACCATACCTGTGTCGATGTATTTCACCGTTTTTTATTGTGTAGTTGTGAAGGTATATTGATTTTGCATTCTCTAGTGCCAAAAAATACCAAAAACATCTTAACTCAAAACATAGAGTCAAGAGCCTACAATAATGGACTGAGAAAAATGGCTCAATGACCAAAGTACCTTCTGCACAAGCCTAAATACCTGAGTTGGGATCCATAGTACCAGTGTGACATATTGCACACATCTATAATGCTGGTGTTCCTATAAGGAGATGGGAATGGAGACAGGGGAATCCCTAGGAGATAAGAGCCAGTTAGTCTGGTGTATGCAGTGTCAATGAAATCATGTCTCAGAGAAGGACCAACATTTGATTTATCCACTTACAGCCACATGTGCTCTGGCATGGATGAATACCCCCAAAACTTTCATACAAGAAAATACCTTAATTTTAAAATAAAATATTCTTAAAATTAATATGTTCTAAACCATGATCAAACAATACTACCCTAGAAAAAAATTTGGTTTTCAATAGCAGATCTTATTGATTTTAGAACTGATCTTTTCCTTTGAGTGGTATTTTATGCTTTAAACAGTGTCAAAAATGATAAAATATTATCCTTCTGTCTTTACTGTAAGCATCAGTTAGAATTATTGAAGAGAACTGAAAAACACTTTAATTATGTTATATTTTTGTAAACTTTAAGACAAAGGGACTTAACATGCCCTAAAAGAAGACATGTATAAAACTCACATGCAAAAGGAGATTGATAATCAGAGCATTTAGGATATCTATAAATAAATACTGTCTAACATCAAGATCTTAAGATAAGGAAAATCTAAACAGTGATTATAGGAGGGGAAAAAGATACCATGGAACAAGACTGAGATTTCAAAATAAGCCACAATGGGCTTCATTTTATACTAGAAGCACAAAAATGGGACCTTTACTAACATTTAATATTCACAAGGATGTGATGTGCATAGTTACATGGTTTGTGGAGTTTCCTTAGTAATCCCACATGAAAAAAAATTATATTCTATTATAGTGTGGACTTGAATGTATACATATCTTATACTGAACCAAGTTCAGTTCCAAATATGTACTATAGAAACTTCTAGCAATATATTAAACAAGACAATAGAATTGTTTGTAACACCACAAAACTAGTAATAAACATATCCAAATATCTGTCATCATGGGAATGGATAAATACAATGTGCTATTTTATATGTGCTATTGTGAAACAGATAGTATTGAAAGTGAGTAAGCCTCATCTGAGTGTGTCAACAAAGCTGAACCCCAGAAAGACACAATACTGTAGAATACACACTGTAGAATATTGTAGACTACTGTAGAAAATGCTCTAGAATACAGGCTTTCTTACATTATGTAAATAGACTTAAATTCTAAGTAAACTGATTGAGGTATTGTTATGGAACAAACATATGGTAACAAGAGAAAAACTCAGGAAAGAGTCAACGTACTTCAGAACACGACACTTCACTAGTCAGGGACCAGATCTGGGAAACTTCTGAGCCAGCTCATGGTGCAGATTTCAACTCAACTATATGTTTATGAAGTAATAAATGATACATAGCAAAGAAAGGAAATGTCATTTCTTCCCTTTCATTCATTTTATTTTATTTTTATTCATTTATTAAGAAAATATCAAATATAGTGAGTCCAGTTGCTAGTTAAAACTATACTATTTCTGCTTGTGTCCCTTTTCTAATGCTGTTGTTACCAAGCCCAAACCTTACACTATCAGGAATTACACAACTGAAGTTGGTGGAATTTAGGTGGGAGAGCTAAAACCCTAAAAGCAGAAGTTAATCCACTCACAGCTGAGATAAGATGTCTAAAAATATGTTGTCTTGGCCAATTTAGAGCTGAGGCAAAGGAAGTTTCTACCCCCATCAAGGATCACAGAATGCAACAATGTGACATGCTGATAATTTGTTTCATAATTTACCCTAAAATATCTTGGTAATCTGCAATTTCAATGACATTGGTAGTTGTGCATTAAAGAGTCAGGAAATAAATTTTCAAGTATATTGTTAAGTTTTATCATTTAATCAATGTGAACTATCAACTTAAATCAACCAAAGTATGTTATATAAGGTAAAGGAGAGACTTTTCTTGCATGTCTACCATTGACATTGAACTGTCTGTCTGTCACCTGTCGGTCTGCCTGTCTCTCTCTAATATGTGTATGTGTGTGTGTAAGTGTACACATAACTTTAACTTACTTGATTTCTGAGTATTTTCCATTGATTTCTAGAATGTAAGCAATATTTTAAAAATGGCTCTCCTTAGTGTCTCCTAATGTCACTGACAGACATGTGGTCACATTCCTTTTGAATAAAATATTTAAAAAGTTCTTAAGTTAGGATACAGTCTCCTTCAAACAATCATTGCAATTATCCATAATACACAATGAAGAAAAGGCTGCATGACTTACATTCTCTTGATTCTTGTAATTCCAACAGAAGAAACATCTTTTGGGTACAATGACAATAATCACAGCCATCCAAAATGCATGAATTTAATGAAAGGGTCTTAGCATAAAAGAAAAGAGAATTCTAGGGTAAGGTTTAAACAAGCCTACATTTTAGGAAGTACACAATAGGAAATTAAAATATATACTTTTGTTTATGGTAGATCTATTTTTAGTTTTGATCCAGCTTTGCCACTTCTGGACTATATCTTACTACAGAGACACATGTTCATCTATGTTCATGACTGCATTCTTCATAATAGGTAACACACAGAAATATCCTAGATGTTCCTCAACTCATGAATGGATAATTAAAATGTGATATTTGTGTGCAAAGGAATGTTCTTTAACTCTAAAACCTGAAACTGTAAAATTTGCAGGTAAATGGATGAAACTGGAAAACACTATAATGAGTGATATAACCTGATCCCGGAAGATGAACATTGAATGTTCTCATTGATATGTGGATCTCAGTGTAGATATTTAGATTTGTGTGTTTAGTTTGGAAGTCAGGAAACTGAAAGGAGGTCATTTGGCAGTTGAGAGGAGAAATACCTTAAGTGAAGGGGATAGTAGGACATAGGGAATATGAAGGGGAAAGAGAAAAGAATGAAGAGGTAGATTTAAGTGGGAGAGGAGTGGGAGGGAAAGGAAGAGGAAGGGCTGGGAGGAAGGATCTTGATCAATGATGTTTGAGAAAGCCATAAAAGAAATCTATTTTATGAATTCCCTCCACATTCTATCTATTCTATCACATACATACGTACATATATACATACATACATATAATCACTCAAATATCTGAGTTGAAGTAAATGTTCTTCCCAGAAGCCACAGGTTACCAAATGAAAAGTATGGGGCCAGAATTGGGACACCTCCCTTTGAGTTATTGGTCAGGAGTATCCCAGAGACACCTCAAACAATATAGATTATTGCCATTGTTCTTGTTGATAGGATGATGTTGCTGAAGACACCACACACTTTGGTCACAAGGCATGGATAAATCAAGTTAGTTATGACCAAGAAGTGTCCTCTCTGCTGGCTAGTTTTCATAGTACCATAAGGTGCTATACAGGTATCTATGGGAGAAAAGTCATCAACCATCTTACTTAGCTGTAGATCCTAAAAGATCCAATAATGACGAGCCTGGAAAGATACATCCATGGATGCAATAGTGGCACAATGGTTGTAGGTGTTATCAACTACTTTTGCTTGGATTGAAGGGCCTACTCCACAAAGGCCAATGGAGAACTCATGTCTGATGATATAAATTTGGCCAAGAACTGAGGCTTGAGAGCTTGTAGGTCTCTGGAGTAAATATACTGCTCTTATTTTGCTAAAGATGCATAGTATCAAACTGCCCTCTAAATTTGAATTTCTATACGCATAGATTAGTTCAGCTCCTAGACCTCCAAAGAGGATTTCCGTTGTGCCTGGGATAATGGTTAATGCAGAAACTCAAAACTGGTCCAAGCACATGAACTAAGAGATTGAGTAGAGCTCTGCAGTAAGTAGGAAATCTATATCACACCCTCTTCCCAAGTTCAGGGTCTATTGTGGAAGTGTGGATGGAAAGACTGTAAAAGCCAGAGGTCAGGGAAAACTGGGCAAACCAGTGTCTCCTGCATATAACAGAACCACCGCATTCATGAATTCACAACAGCTGTGCTTGCCTGCATTAAGATCATGACAGTCAGCATTCATGCATAAAAAGGGAAGGGAATTCCAAACCACTAACACACAGCTGTGGAGCTGTGGACAGTTGACTGCTGCAAAAGGAGGAAGACTCAGTTTTTTTTAGGGGCGTGGTACCTGGTAAATCAGCAATGCTCCAATATGTGTCTCCACAACCATGGGCATATGGGCAGTGCAAATTGGAGTAAGTGTGTTATTAAAATTAAATAAAAGAAGACACGAAGTTGGAAGTTGGGTAGGGGAGGATCTAAGAGGAGTTGAGGGGAAGAGTGTGCGGTGAGTGCTATCAAAATATATTATAGACATTTATGAAATCCTCAAAGAATTAATAAAACTATTATATTTAAAAACAAAACATAACAAAGAGATCTTTCATTTAATTCATGTGTCTTTCATAATTTTAGTATATATAAAAGTACCATTGACTTTAAACATTTGTTTTCTACAGATAATTTTCTTTTCATGAAAGTGAAATAATTACTTCACTGAGAGAAATGTATTTGCTGTTGTCTCAAGCAGACCAGTGCAAAGTGGCTGGAAGTAAAATCTATGATGGTTTTAATCACATACCACTTTTGTTTCCTGCAACAAAAAGATTTTCCTATCTAAAATCAAGCTAAAAAGAGTAAGAATGAAGTTTTAAGTGTCATTGCTGATTACATACATGGTGGCCTTGTACTATTTTCTTAGACACACAGTTGTTTCTTCGTTATTTATAACACTTGGAAACTGTTTTTTTTTTAATATTTGCAGACTGTGAAACATTTGTATATGTGAAATGTGGACTTTGGGGGATTGACCTCAAGATTGGACACACGATTTATGCTTCATTCATATTTTGTTGCTCTTGTAGGTAATTTTGCCCAATTATTTTAGTGTACTCACTTGTGGGGTTTTTTTTGTTGTTTTTTTTTTTTTTTTTTTTTTTTGCTTCCCACCACTGGAGATCAGAAGTACAATTTTATATTGGACAATAAATAAGTACTCAAAAAAGTATTGGATTTTAGAGACTTTCTAATTTGGTATGTTCAGATTAGAGATGCTGGACCCACACTTAATTATATGTAGGTCATTACCTCTATGAGAGTAAAGTGCTGCCTACATTACTCTTTGGCTCCATATGTAAGCTTGTGAAGCAGTGAATGCTATACAACCATTATCATTCTCTGGCACACATATTTAATTTTTGTCTACGTTACATGAGGATTGTGGTTCATCTGAAGCAAAGCTGAACTCTACCTGCTAGATTCTGCTGGGATGTACCTCCATGGTCCATTTTTGTAAATGCAGAAAACAGGAATAGCTTATTGAGTAAAATTTTCAATGGGTCTATCTGTTGAGGCACATAGCAGGACTACTCACTATTTTTCTTTGTCAAAAAAAAAAGTTATATGGACAACTCAGACAACAGAGTGAAGAATCAAATCCCCCTAATGCTTCATAGTTGATCTGAGGAGGAACAACTCTGTCTTACAGGAAGAATGAAAAAGTGGGATATAGTACCATCTACCATGCCAACTCAACCCAAGCATTTAGAATGACTTTTGTCCAGTAAGTGTATATTTAATGAATGATGCTAAAATTGATCTAAACAAGGAAATACATGAGCTAAGTATATAAATATGTTTTTCAAATTTAGAAAACAACTCAAAGACTGTTGATCTATCAAAGTGACATCCAAAATACAATGTGCATTCATTCTAGCATACTTGAAAACTTTGCAGTAAACTCTGAGGACATCAGTAGCATTTAGGGAACCCCACATACAAATCTTCCATGTATGGGCCATTTTTTCCTGATAATGTTCCTTTGGAGAAATATTTCCAGTATAGCCTTCCTAAATTCTCTTCACAAAGTTTCCCCGACTCCATGTTATAAAGGAAGACATATTTCCTACTCACTAAGAATCTTCATTGCCACTAAGTACAAACTTCTCTAGGGTACCCAACAATGATGTAGTTGCCAGTCAAACAAAGCAAAGGTTGTTTCATGAGGACAAGAGTATCACTCTTTTCTACTTTGATGAAGTTCCTTTTCTGTCTCACTTTCTCCCATAACTATCTATTTTAGGATTAGAGGGAGTTTTCATGTGCATGTGTGTGTTGGTGCATGCATTTTAATTGAAACAATATATACCTAAAGTAGAATTAGAATAACTAACTTCTGGTATTTCTAACAGAAAATGAAACTGATTTTGCTCATTAGTTTGATAATGAGGACTGACAGACTTTGTGAACTGGATGATATTGTAGAAGTGTGCTATGTATTGAATGAGTTAGATATATTACTCCAGGAGTATATGAATATACAAAATGCATGTACTTCATTGCTGTTGAAAGGGATTTTATATTAAAACTTAACAAATGGGGCACAGTTTTTCAAAATTCTTTAACAAGGTGTATAAGTAAATTTATTTCACCTTGAAGGTGAAATAGAAGAGAATGAGCTATCACCATGAAACTGGAAGACACTGAAGACATCTCTCTAATGGTTGTACAAAAGGTTGCCCCTATATACCATTAACAAAAGGCTATGGCTTGCTTAAAAACCTCTAAAGTCTCCACACACAAAGACAAACTGCTTGGTTTTGCGATTGATACCTTTCAAGGTTTTATTTTGATGAGCTGTTATAAGAGCTCATGATCCAGTTACTGCAAAAATAATCACAGGAAATGCAGTGTAATGATAGGGGTCTCACAGCCATAATAGCTATTCTTTTTCACCTAAATTATGTAGTCACAAGTCCTTCATAAAGTTTTCATTCACACATGCCAAACCACAATTGTGGAGGTGGAGGGCTTGTTCTGATGGTGTAAAGTCAATTATTTCAGGCCTATAGTGACTGAACAGTTGGGCTCAGCATCAACTGTTTTCATTATCAGAACAAGAGATGTGGCAATGTGATTTAACAGAACTAGCTCTCTGAAAGTATTCATGCTACTCAAATAATGCCCGCAGTACATAGAAACAGAAAGCACTGCTTGAATGTATTTATCTCCATCAGACTAACCCTGATAGGCATTTTAGTGTATATTCTTTTATAAGAGCATCGATCAGTTAGATTATTTTATTCACATTTTGAATCTATGTAAACTAAAATTGCTTGCTGAACTCTATAGGATTGTTCTTACGTACACACAATCAAAGAAAAGTGGTATTTTGAGCTGGGGTTGCTAGGCTAAATTGTTTTTGAAATAGTTTTAAGTATGAAATTACACATACTAATTTCAAACTTCTCGTAGTTACTCTTTTTTTTGTATTGTGTTCCATACAGGAAATTTCTAAAATAACCAATGTTTTATACTCTAACAGCATTTGATTAATATATTATTACAGTCCCTAGCACTATGTTCAGTGTGTGAATAAAATAAAGCAAAATTCATGGCTTTTGAAAACTGTGCAGTACAGAGAAACTTTGTGTGGACTGTTTTTTTAGTTTTTTGGTTTCTTTTTCCCCTTGGAAAGTGAGGTAACTGGTATCTCTAGCAAGACAGCAAACAATTCTATATCTGGAACACAGTATCCAAATCTAGTCCCCATGGGAAAAAAAAAAGACGGGTTGGGAATGAAAGCTAAAATACTATGTAGTAAAAATAGATCATCTATCCTAGCAAGCACCTCTCTGTGCAATGGAGGTTCAAGTGGAATTGTGTAACATAGGGGGCTCAAGAGAGCTTTACATGCATCATGCTATCATCAAGAAGTTGGACAAGATCACGAGACACGTTTAAAGATGGTATGTCTAATATTGTCTCAGGTGTGGTCTGAGTTGGTCTGGGTATGAGTTCTTAGGATTAGTTGAAGTTGTACTTGAAGATAAAACATATCAATGTAACTAATCATTTATATATTGAACTTAATAAGTATTAATAATTGCCTAGAAAACCAACCCTTTCCAGGTGTTGAGAATATACCTGTAAATAAAATAAATGATTTAATTGAATTATGTGTACATATTAATAGACATAATTGTTAAATTTATCTGAACAGGGCCTTTCTCTTTGGTGGAGGAAAGACCTTTCAGCTAGAAATGCCATGTTAAAAGTCGTTTTTTTCCTTTTTTTACTATAATTGGTTTTTAAATGATTAGTAGCTCTGGCTATACTTAATTTTTTTTTAAACTTTGGAAATAGTGTGGATGCTCTTAAAAATCCCTAAAGTATGTAAAACTTGTGTTTTGGTGTTTATATTACTATTTGAAATTTTTTGACTTCAATTTTCATAAGGTATTTTTCAGTGGATAGACACTGGTATATTCTCATATCACACTATCTAAATTAAAATTTCTTATAATTGAGCGAATAGTGGCTCTTGAATGTAGGAGTTTTTTTATAAAGGGATGTTCTGGGAGCTCAACTCAGAAACGTGAGAAGTGAGATTTATAAGCCAAACACAAACAAACTGAAGACAGCAGGGGATTGGCTGTTGCTAGATGCTTTGTCCTACTTGCGCATGCTCTCATGAATTGGCTGCTTCTGATTGGCTGATGCTCAGGTACCTTTTTTATTTGATTGAAACATAGCTTTGTGTGGAATACATCCTTATGAATCTTCTCTCTAGCCATAGTTTATCTTCTATATTTCTATTATCTATTACCTACCGTGTACATCAGATACTTATCTTTTTTAAATGTATGTTTCTGCTAGATAATGTATGAAACCAGGAGAGAATTCATTGTGTAGAAGCTCAAAGAGCAGAGATAACGTCTTCTACTTATTTAATTAAACAATGGGACAAAGAAAAATCAGAGTGTTGGAGGATAGGCCTTTTCTTTGATGGTTGCATCTGTCACTTAACAACTGTATTATTACTTTGATACTAAAGGTCTAGAAAATCAAATTGAGAACTGAAATAGTTTCTGAGAAATAGACACCATGATAATGCTATTTATAAGAGCTTGTAAGAAAAGTGTGAGAAAGAACCAGTGTTGGATAGAGTTTGTTTCCTACACTTTCTTTTTTTTTTTTAATTTTTATTTTGCAATACAATTCAGTTCTACATATCAGCCACAGATTCCCTTGTTCTTCCCCCTCCCGCCCCCCTCACCTTCCCCCCAGTCCGCCCCCCATTCCAATCTCCTCCAGGGCAAAGCCTTCCCCACAGACTGAGATCAACCTGGTGGACTCAGTCCAAGTAGGTCCAGTCCACTCCTCCCAGGCTGAGCCAAGCAAACCTGCATAGGCCCCAGGTTTCAAACAGCCGACTCATGCAATGAGCACAGGACCCGGTGCCACTGCCTGGATGCCTCCCAAACAGATCAGGCCAATCAACTGTCTCACCCACTCAGAGGGCCTGATCCAGTTGGTGACCCCTCAGCCATTGGTTCATATTTCATGTGTTTCCGTTCGTTTGGCTATTTGTCTCTGTGCTTTATCCAACCTTGGTCTCAACAATTCTCGCTCATATAAACCCTCCTCATTCTCGCTAATTGGACTCCCAGAGATCCACCCGGGGCCTAGTCATGGATCTCTGCATCCAGATCCCTCAGTAGTTGGATGAGGTTTCTAGCATGACAATTAGGGTGTTTGGCCATCCCATCACCAGAGTAGGTCAGTTCGGACTGTCTCTCGACCATTGCCAGCAGTCTACTGTGGGGGTATCTTTGTGGATTTCTGTGGGCCTCTCTAGCACTTTGTTTCTTCCTATTCTCATGTGGTCTTCATTTACCATCATCTCCTATTCCTTGTTCTCCCTCTCTGTTGTTGATCCAGCTGGGATCTCCCGCTCACCCAAGCTCTCTTTCCCTCAACCCTCGCCCTTCACTACCCCCACTCATGTCCAGGCTGTTCATGTAGATCTCATTCCATTTCTCTGTCATTGGGCGATCCCTGTGTCTTTCTTGGGGTCCTGTTTTCCAGGTAACCTCCCTGGTGATGTGAGTAGCAGTCCAGTCATCCTTGTTCCACATCTAGTATCCTGCTATGAGTGAGTACATACCATGCTGGAGAGGATGTGGAGCTAGGGGAACTCTCCTCCACTAATGGTGGGAATGCAAGCTTGTACAACCACTTTGGAAATCAATATGGTGCTTTCTTAGAAAATTGGGAATCCATCTCCCCCAAGATCCAGCTATACCACTCTTGGGCATATACCCAAGGAATGCTCAACCACACCACAAGAGCACTTGTTCAGCTATGTTCCTATCAGCATTGTTTGTAATAGCCAGAACATGGAAACAACCTAGATGCCCTTCAACTGAAGAATGGTTAAACAAAATGTGGTACATATACACAATGGAATACTACTCAGCAGAGAAAAACAATGACATCATGAGGTTTGCAGACAAATGGATGGATCTAGAAAAAATCATCCTGAGTGAGGTATCCCAGACTCAGAAAGACAAACATGGTATGTTTCCTACACTTTCAATGTGATAAGCAAACATGTTCTCTGCTGTCTGCTACACAACTTCATGGAGTTTTAGGGACTGAGTGTCTCAGGAAAAATTCAGAACCTATTAAAGAAGAGTGGAAGTCTCGTGAAGGTGAGTTTTTTTCAGAACATCCCATTAATTTTGTGGCAAAGATTACCAGCCCATGTCCAGGGCTTAGTTTGCCTGCAGTCAATTCCTGTGGTTCCCGAAGTTGGCAGGCAATCAGAAGAAATAGAGAAGGCAGATGCTGGGCAATGCTAACCCATATTCAGCAGCAGCAGCAGCAGCAGCAGCAGCTTCACATGTTTGAAATCATGTCGTGGTCTTTTCGGTTTGAGTTTTATTGTCTGTTTTGACTACACACTTGCCACTCTCGCTGTGAAGCCATGTTCCTCAGTATCACACTGCTTAAATACTGCACTGCCCTAGTGATTGCCATGCAGCCGGTTTGCACACAAAGGAATGCCTTTAAAGAGTCACAGTCCCTGAGGAGTTCTCTTCTCTTCTCTCTTCTCCTGTCGTTCTTCTTTCCAGTCCTTTTTTTCTTGCCTCCTCTTTTCTTGTTTTTGAATTTGAATTTGAGACAAGACTTCACTATGTAACTAAGGCAAATTATCTGCACCTCATTATGCAGCCTAGGCTAGCCTCGAACTCATAGTGATTCCCCTCCCTTATTCTCCTGTGGTCTAAAGGTTGCAGGTATATCCCACTGAGGTTTCTGTCATCCTGTGGGTTTCATTTGTTTGATGGGAGATAAATATTGTCTAGGGCCTAATATTTCACCTTAACTTCAAGCCAACATATTGGCTTTTCTAATTGCCATAGATGCTGGCCAAAGACATGAAGCTAATGTGTCAGAGAGAAGAAAGGGAAGCTGGTTTGTCACAGCAGTAACAATAGCTGGAAATCATCATTTTCTTGTGCTAGTTCCCAAGTCTGATTTCCCACAGAATAACATGATCCATGATTTTGAGAACCCAGGCATAGAAGAGACTTTTATGTTGACACTGACTTAATCATCTGACTTTTTTCATATTTTTTTCAAACAATGTACTCTGATCATGGTTTCCCCTCCCCACATCCCTCTCACTTCTCCACACTCAACTCCTTACACACTTTCTTCCTCTTCCTCTCTCTCTCTTTAGAAAGGAACCAAATGGGCAAAGATCAGAAGAAGAAAGACAAATAAAAGCACAGAATCAGAAAACATAGTATACAAGCAAAACAAACACAGTACAACAAACAAACAAAATACCCAAAGCAATATGAGAAAAGAAAAAAAAACTCTATGAAAACACCACTGATTTGTTTTGTGTTTACCAATAGGGCCAAACAAAGTGTGGTTAATATACCCAGTGAAACTCCATTAGAGCAAACAAATTTTTCATTCCATCTCCAGGATGTCAACTGGAGACAGCTTTCTGCTTAGAGATGGGAACCCGTGCCCACTTGCCCTCTCAGCACTGGGACCCTGACTGTCTTTGGCTATGAAGACCCTGTGGATGATTCCACAGTCTCTGTGGGTTCACACTTGTGTCAGTGCTGGTCTGTCTGGAAGACATTGTTTCCTTGTTGTCCTCCATCCCCTTTAGTTTTTACAATCTTTCTGCCTTCTCTTCTGCAGTTCCCTGAGCCCAGAGAGGAGGGAGGAGTTTGATGAAGACATCTTATTTAAGACTTAGTTTTCCAAAAATCTCTCAGTCTCTGCACATTGCCCAAATAATATTCGGATTTTTTTTTTTTAAAGAACATTGCCTAATGCCCTCTCTTGATTTTCACTTCTATCCTTTGGTGAAAAGGTGGTCTTTTTTTAATTATTTAAAAGTTTTTTATTTTACGTACCAACCACAGTTTCCCCTTCCTCCCCGCCTCCTGTTCACCTTCACCTTCCCCCCACTCCACCCCCCATCTACTCTTCAGAGAGGTTAAAGCCTCCCAAAGGGAGTCAACAAAGTCTGGTACATCAAGTTGAGGTAGGACCAAACGCCTCCCCCCTGTATCCAGGCTGTGCAAAGGTATCCCTCCATAGGGAATGGGCTCCAAAAAGTCAGTTCATGCACTAGGAATAAATTATGGTCCCATTGTCAGTAACCCCACAAACGACCTAAACCATACAACTGTCACTCACATTCAGAGGGCCTGGTTAAGTCCCATACAGGTTCCCCACCTGTCAGTCCAGAGTCAGTGAGCTCCAACTAGCTCAGGTCAGCTGTCTCTGTGGGTTTCCCCATCATGATCTTGACCTTATTGTTCATATAATCCCTCCTCCCTCTCTTCCACTGGACTCCAGGAGCTCCACCCAGGGCTTCACTGTGGATCTCTGCATCTGCTTCCATCAGTTACTGGATGAAGGTTTTCTGATGACAATCAGGGTAGTCACTAATTTGATTACAAGGGACAGCCAGTTCAGGGACCTTCTCCACTACTGCTTGGAGTCTTAGCTGGGGCCATCTGTAGCATGAATCTTAAAAGTTCTTATTAATAAAATCAAACCTGTAGCCAGGTATTGGGGTGAAGCTGGAAGATCAGAGAACCAGAACAAGCCCCAGCTACCTCACCTCACTGGATCCTCAGCTGATTCTGTTTCCTCAGACTGGATGCCTCTGAGTCCTCATCCAGAATGAATCTCAGCTGAACTGCTGCTCCAAAGCCTGAAAGCTTAACCAGCCAAATGCTTCTAGTTTCTGGTTCTCATGCCTTATATATCTTTCTGCTTTCTGCCTCCCTAGCTTTCTGGGATTAAAGGCATGAGTCACCATGCTTGGCTATATCCTTGAACACATAGATTTCTGCCTCTGGAATGCTAGGATTAAAGGCGTGTGCTACCACTGCCTATCCTCTATGTTTAATATTGTGGCTGTTCTGTCTCTGACCCCAGATAAGTTTATTAGGGTGCACAATATTTTGGGGAACACAATACCACCTCAGCCATCCTTGTGGATGCCAGGGAATTTCCTTAGCACCAGTTTTGTCCCTAACCCCAGAATGGTTCCCTCTATCAAGATGTATCTTTCCTTGCTCTCCCTCTCTGTTTCTCCCCCAACTCAACCATCCTGTTCCCTCTTGTTCTCTTCCCACCTCCCCTTACCTCCTCCCCCTCTCCCCCAATGCTCCTAATTTATTCACAAGATCTTATCTATTTCCTCTTCCTAGGGGGATCCATGCATGTCTCTCTCAGGGCCCACTTTCTAAATACAACACCAGTAGCACAGACAGTGAGAGCCACAATTAATAAATGTGACCTAGCCATGCAGAGGGCCTAGTCCAGTCTCATGCAATTGTGTAGCTTGATCTGCTGGGGTGGGGGGTGCTGGCAGTAGAATCAGAATCCATCTCTGGTATATGAACTGGCATTTTGGAGCCCACTACCTATGATGGGACACTTCCTGAAGCCTTGAGGCATGGGGAAGTGCTTGAACTTGCCTCTACTGGATGTGCCTCCCCATGAGAGGCCTTGCCTTCTTGCAGGAGAGGAGGAGTCAGGAGTGGGTTAGGAGGGGGAGGCCTGGGGGTGCGGGAGGAGTGAAGATGGGGATCTTTGATTGGTGTGCAAAATGAATGAAAAATTTTTCTTAAAAAAAATCCAAAAAATAAATAAAATAAATGTGACCTCCTGAAACTGAGAAGCTTCTGTAAGGCAAAGGACACAGTAAGGAAGACAAAACAGCAGCCTACAGAATGGGAAAAGATCTTTACCAACCCTACATCTGATAGGGGCCTGATCTCCAAAATATGTAAAGAACTCAAGAAACTAGACATCAAAATACCAAATAATCCAATTTGGATATCCTTATCCATCTGGGAAATACAAGTCAAATCAACTCTGAGATACCATCTTACACCTGTCAGAATAGCTAAGATCACAAACTCTGATGACAGCCTATGCTGAAGAGGATATGGAGTAAGGGGAACACTCCTCTATTGCTGGTGGGAGTTCAAACTTGTACAACCACTTTGCAAATCAGTAAGGCAGTTTCTCAGAAAATTGGGAATTAATCTCCCTCATGATCCAGCAACACCAGTTTTGGGCATGTAGCCAAAGGATGCACATTCATACCACAAGAATATTCGTTCAACTATGTTTATAGCAGCATTATTCATAATATCCAGAACTTGGAAATAATCTAGATGTCCCTCAACCAAAGAATGGATAAAGAAAATGTGATATATTTACACAATGGAGTATTACTCAGCTGTGAAAAAAAATGACATCATGAAATTTGCAGGCAAATGGATGGAACTAGAAAAAAACATCCTGAGTGAGGTAACCCAGACCCAGAAAGACAAACTTGGTATATACTCACTCATGGCATTCCTCTCCCCTCAGTCTTCCAGCTACTGGGATTACAGGTGTGACCTACCACACTCACTTTAGAACGTTGCTTGCTTGTTTTCTTTCTTTCTTTCTTTCTTTCTTTCTTTCTTTCTTTCTTTCTTTCTTTCTTTTACCATTTGTTTTTAGAGACAGGGTTTCTCTGTGTAGCTTTGTGCCTTTTCTGGAACTCACTGTGTAGCCCAGACTGGCCTCAAACTCACAGAGATCCCCCTGGTTCTGCCTTCTGAGTGCTGGGATTAAAGGTGTGTGCCACCACCGCCTGGCAAAACACTGCTTTTTAAATGCATCAATACTTAGTGAGTACAAAATGTGTACATTTTATGAATATGTTTCTTGGCACCTTGCCAGTAAAAGAATTAAATGATGATTGTTGTTCTTTTTTTTTTTTCTGTTTTACCATTTCAGCCATCTCTCACTAATATGCCCAGATTGCTGGGACTCCCAAAAAACCACCATGGAAACTGAATTCCACATGTAAAAGCAAAGAGCCTTTATTTCAAGCTCCGGAGCTTGGTCCCTCTGTCTGTCCAACACAGCTGTGAGAGCGGAGAGAGCCCTGAGCTCAGGTGGGGCAGAGTATTCATCATAGCAGGGGATTTCCAAGGTCCAGGACCCTGATTGGCTGACAATTGTCTAGGGCTATCTGTAAAACAAAATAGGTATGTGCTAGACTCAAGGGCATCTGGCCATCTTATCTAATGATTAGAATGTTCGGGATGTCAGGTACTTCCTCATCCCTCGGTGGATCCCTGGGTGGTATCAGCTTAAGGCTTTTCCTGGATCTAGGTGTTGCCTGCCAGTAAACCTGTCACAAAAGCTGTGTCTAGGCCCTTAAGTCTGTCATGGCTGCTGTGTGGCCAAGCTATTTTGATGCCCCCTTCACAACTATTAAAAGGGGGAAATCCTTCAGAATACTAAACTGTAGGTTTATTGATGCTGAGAACATGGGAGAAAGCAGCTCAGATTTGTTTTCTCTTGTAGTTTAGTGTGATTTTCCTCTCCAGTTTTTTAAACACAGATACATGAGAACTTGCTATAAGCCTGCCTCATGTACACTGGGAACTTAGTTGTTTAACAACTTAATTGGTATTTTTTCTTCAAACCTAACCTGTTTTTTATATATATATATATATATATATATATATATATATATATATATATATATGAATGTTATATATATGCATACCACACACACACACACACACACACACACACACACACACATATATATATATATATATATATATATATATATATATATTTTCCCCTGCTCTATTGCAGATGTAATCTGTAGATCTTGTAACCCAAGATCTTATGATTGCTAACTGAGCATTCCTCCATGGAGCTATATCCTCAGCCTGTATTATTTGCACATCAATATAAATAAATTTTCAAATAAACTATTTCAAACATACAAATTAAGCTTGTCAAATGTAATGAAGTAGCATTCCCTGGAATCATCTCTTAATAACTGTAGAAAAATATTTTGTGATATCAATAGTTTTCTTCAGTTTTATCATTTCTTCTATTTCATTGCTATTACCCAAGCCAGAGATAAATCATCTCTCACCTGGATTTTTCTAGTGGCCTCCTGGTAATGCTCACCACTGCTGTCCTGTCTAATAGAAGTCATTTCTTCACAAAATAATTCTAAGTATTTTGTTAAAACATTTAAATATATGACTTTTACACCCTGGAGCTTTAGCAGAGTTCACACTGAGCATCTGACAAAAACCTTCTCATGATGTCATGAGGGAGAGGATTCACTGATGGAATTCAGTTTTCCTTCATAAGGTCTGTCCTAGCTGCTGCAGGGCTGATCATTACAGTGATGGTGTTGAGTTAGTGGAACTTTTGAGTCTGGGCCTTATATAAGAAATTAAGTTTGGGAGCATTGTTCTCAGAATGGATTAATGCTAGTTTCCCAGAGAGAGTGAGCCCAGGTTATAAAAAAAAAAAACAAAAAAAAAAACAAAAAAAAAACAACGTAGTTGTTCCATACGCTCGACCCTTTGCACAGGCTTGTTTCTTTTTTGACTACCATATTGCAATACTGTAAGACTGCATTGTCATGCTGTTTGGATATTCTAGTCACAAGAAATGGAAACCTCCTTTCATTACAGAATGCCCATTGTTAGTATTTTGATACAGTAATTGAAAATTCACTGATATTCTGCTTTATCATAAACTAATTATCTCTGACTTGCAGAAAGAAAAAACCTCAACTCTATTATTTTTCAGTCATCCTGCCTGCCTCAATAAATTAAAAATAAAAATTCAAATTCCCAGTGAATCTCACAAACCAGAGGAATTGGTTTACTGGAAGAATGAGGCCCTATAACAAGGTTAACAAACTCTGCCTCTCACTGTCTATTTTCCTACCATATCACTGAACGTTCACAAACACTCCTTTTACTCAATACCACATCTGGATTTCAGCAAAATGTAACCAGACATACTAACTAAAGATTTTATAGAAATGGAAATATTGAGATTCTCTACGAGCTCTGAAATGGATATTAAAAGAGAGAGAAGACACCCGGGGGCCCAGTATCTCCATTCAGCAGCATGCCAGACAGTAGCCTAAATTATGCCAAGACACAGTTCTATTTCCCAGCAGCTCCTACTCATACCATCAGTAACGATTGAGTAATACAGTTTAAGATGGTGGAGAGAAAGTGGTTCAGTGAAGGGAAGATGAATTTAAGATGGAGAGCTGATTCAGCTTTTCATCATGTGACAAAATTCCTCACACATTTATCTTAAAATAACAATTTACTTTGGCTCATGGTGTCCGTGTTTCATTCTGCAATCATTTGGTCTTACCACTTTGGGTCTGTGTTAAAATGAAATACCATTTTGGGGAGCACATTATACGGCAAATCTTTCATAACATGGGGGCTCTGAAACGGAGATTAAAAGAGAAAGAAGACAGTCCAGGGTCCCAGTAGTCCCACGCAAGGGCATGCCACACAGTAACCTAAATTCTGCGAAGACCCATTTCTATTTCCCACCAGCTTCCCCTCGTGCATGTGCATTCAGGCTGGGGACCAGCACTTTAACACAGAAGCCTTGAGAGACACTTCAGATTGAAAGATTTTGAAGAATGGAATTAAATTAATATGAATAAGAAAAGATTTTCAGAGACAAAGATATAGAATATCAAAGCTTCTGCAAAGCTGAAGAAATTGTAATATCATAACAAGTAGCTTTATGAAAGGGATGGAAAGTAAAAGGCCATTACTAAAAAGGGAGCTTAATTTAATACTCCTAAAAGTTAACACTTTTGTATATTAAGAATTCTTTAATTTTGTCTTTAGGCAATAAAGGGGAAATGGGTAATACTTCTATTAGTATATCACAATGCCTATGAACTTGGTATTGTGATAATATTTAAACTTTATAAAGGTAATATATAATAACAGGTGTGGAGGTTTCAAAGCAAATGGCCCCCAGAGGAAGTGGCACTGTTAGGAGGTGTGGTCTTGTTAGAGTAGGTCTGGCCTTCTTAGAAGAAGTGTGCACTGTGGGGACAGGCAAGCAGAAACTTCCTGTTGCCTGCAGATCAAGATGTAAAACTCTCAGCTCCTTCTCAAGCAACATGTCTGCCTGAATACTGCCATGCTTCTCACCATGATAATGGACTAAATCTCTGAAACTGTTTGGAACCTGGGGCCTATGCAGGGACACTTTGCTCAGCCTGGGAGGAGGGTACTGGACCTGCCTGGACTGAATCTACCAAGTTGAGCTGAATCCCCAGGGGAGTCCTAGCCCTGAAGGAGATGGGAATGGGGGATGGGTTGGGGAGAGGGCTGGGAGGGGAGGAGGGAGGACAGGGGAATTCGTGACTGATATGTAAAATTAAATCAAATTGTAAAATTTTAAAAAAGTAAAAAAAAAAAGAATTTTAAGATTTCAGTACTCATATTTGATAGAACTTTAATTTGTATTGAATAGAAGGAAAATGGGAGTAGAGTAAATGTTAGCACAGATGGTGATCAGTAGATTTTACAATTTAGAGAACTAAAAGAAATTGTTTTGTGAATATGACTATGTATTTCCAGTCAGTTTCATTAAAAACATTGTTGTCGAGTATACCTTTTTCCCCCCGTAGAAGAGATGAATGGGGAGAGTAAAATCCTAAATTAGTGCTGAAACATGTAATAGTTATGGTGTGTGCCATCAAAATAATGAGGCTAATGGAGAACCAAAGAACTCAAAAGCTAAAAGCCTCAATGTTAATGAGGTGTTTTTGTTTTTGTTTTTGTTTTGTTTTGTTTTGTTTGGTTTGGTTTGGTTTTTTTTTGTTTTTTTGTTTTTTTGTTTTTTTTTTTCAAACACAGGGAAATAATGATCCCCAACATTAGTTAAAGGACAAAATTTACTCCCACCGCCCCTTTTAATGTGTGAAAAGATCTGAGATCCAGTGTCAGCCGGGCAAAGAAGAGAGCACATTTTGTGAAAAGGATGATGGTGAAGGATTATTCCAATGCATGAAAACAGGACTCTGTTGTGGTATCAAGGAGAACACTCCCCAGAGGATCACACACTTGTGCATGTTGTCTCTCACTGGTGATTTGTATCATGACCTCAAACCAGTAACAATCCAGCCCAGAACTATAGTAAGCTTTTTAAGACTCAAAGCCCACTTGAAGTTACCCACCTCTTTCAGCTAGGTCATATCAAAGATCCTACAACCTCCAAATACAAATGTCAGGAGTACATGCTTCAGAAGTCTTACATTACTTTTAAAAGCTATTTTATTTAAGTGTAGTCTGTTTTGATGTTTTTGTTAATATTTGTAACTTGAAGTTGCCAATTCTATCAAAAGATCTTTATAATTTTTCTCAGAAAGAATTAATTTTTATCCTCCATATACTTAATTTCTTTTCTTACCTGTCTTCTAGAGGATGTAAAATATATTGTTACTTAGTTATTTATCTTACCTCCAAAATAAGCCATTCATTCTTTGGCAGTAGGGACACCTTTTTATCCCATTTGTATTACAAGCCTTTGCTGTAGTAGGTAGTATCCTGGGAGTGGAGTCTAGTGAGGAGTATTCTGAGTTCTTGTGAGACCACTCCAAGAAAATAAGTGTCTTGTGACCTCAATTACTCCAAAACAGGAAATTGTTCTCGGAATGTGTTTTCTTGTTCCTCCCAGGTGTAGTGTATAGGAATGAGTTTACTTCAGATTACTCACTACTGCTTGCTGTTGTTATTCAATTAAATGTTTAAACTATCCTTTATATGCTTCTATGTAAAGACTTGTTTTGGCCACATACAGCTAGCTTGTCCTTGCACTAACGAGAACTTTACTCATGTGACCTTTCTTAAGCCCAAGAGTATAAATTGTCTGAGGCTCTGAAGAAAGTAGGCTATTGCATGAGCCTTTATTCTGCCTCATTTATCAGCTCCACTCTCCCAGGTCCCACTGCCTATAGAGTGGTGACAATGTTTGAATGAATGGCAAATGACAAGTGAAGTAGAGAATGAGAGTTTTCACTTCTGGAAATTGTTCTACATGCATAATCACTATAATAATCATTCTGCTAAATAATGAGGTGAGGGCACCAACATAATCTCAGAACTCAAAGAACTGATGTGGATGTGAAACTGCACCTATTCCTGCATTGTTTCTTGGAAAATTTGGAATTCAGAATTTAGAGAAAGGACATATGGCCTCCTCAAAGACAACTCATCAAGGAATACACCAGTGGAATAATTTGAAAAGATTTGAAGCTGAGGACCAAAGTTCACTTCAATTCTCATGTTCCTGCTGTGTGTTAGAACAGTTTATTTTAGGATTATGAAGGGGACTGATGAACTATTTCAAATACATTCCTTTTTGGTCTAAGGTTACCACAGGCAGGAGTTCCAGTTATTTATAGCAAAGTAAACTTTAGGATACAAGGAGATATGGGCTGGATACAGAATGATGGGCATAACTGCAATGACTTTTGATTATTGCCTATGGTAGGTTCAATTGAACAAAGCAAGGAAAATCAAGGAAATGAGACACTGTAATGATTATGTCATGAAAGGTTGGGTCATGAGATCTATTTCAAAGAAAACTTTAGTTTCAGTTACATAGGTAATAAAATCCATAGTACTTTTGAGGAATGCAGAAGTCACTCAGGTAGACAAATCAGTCTACTAATGTATAAGTAACTGTTCTCAACCACAGGGTTGCCAGAGGTGAAGCCAGAAATAGAACTCAAGAAATTAAGATACAAATCCCTTTCTCTAGCCACTAACACCACTCCCTTCCCACAGCACATTTAGTGTGAAATAGTTTCTAGGTTTCTGTTCATGCTTGTAGGCCACTGAAGTAGGGTGGAAAAATTAGAAACAGACTATGCACTACAAATGCATTTTTTTCTTCCATTTAAGGACCTTGAATCTAAAAAAGAAGTAATTTCAAAGATTTCATGGAAATTAGAAACCCAAAAATGTAGTTTTATTCTAAAAGATCTTTTCAAAAACACGCTGAAGCTCCTGAAAATAAGCGAAGAGACTTCTCATCAGAAAGAGACCATGGAGCTTTCTAGTCCTCAGAAGCAGCATCTTTCCAAGACAGACTTTAATAAAAAGTTTATTTCTTCAGACAACTCTTGACAGCAGAAGACTATTAAAAAGATGAAACTACCCTTTCTACCTAAACTATATTAGACTATTAATTTGCTGCATGTCTTAATTTTTCCAGTGTAAAGGTGAATTAGCACATTTCCACGCAGAGAATTCAGAGGTGAAAGGAGCTTGGAGTCTAGAAACCCAGTAATTCATGAAAGGGCCTCTTTCTCCCCTTCCATTTCCTGTTTTCCAACTCCTTCCACTAGCACCATTCAAGCTCAGAGTAGCACTGAGCTTCAGCACAAATAGCTGAAAGTGACGTTAATTATTGTATTTATTTACTTTGTGTTTTTTGTTTTTTTGGGCGGCCTGCCTGGAGACAGAGGAGCTTGGCTGGCTGTACTGCCTTGCAGATGTGTTAAGTTTAATTCTTTCTTTGACACAGATGATAACTTAATGATACTAATTTAAATTAGACAGGAGAGTTGACTCCTGGAGCACTAATTGGAAATATTTGCCCAACCCAATGCCAAACATTCAAAGCAAAATTTTTGTGGTCATGTATTTGTCACATTGAAAAATATAGATGAAGACAAGAGATTAAATGCACGTTTTTAAGTTTCAATATTGTGCCATTTACTATACCAATGGAGTTCATTTTGCTGCTCATAAAGGCTGAAACTGCAAAATGTTTTCCACGTGACAGGATGAGTATCTTCTTCAAACAAATATGGATACACTAAGTAGGACCAGTAATTTGTAGTTAGTTGTAATGAAATTTCTTTTTCAAACAATGGAGTCTTTTCCAATGAAATACTTTTATTAAAATGATTTTGCATGGAGCAAAGTTGTGGTTAAAATAAGGCATATGAAACTGAAGAGTCATGAATAGAGGTATTCAGAACATCATGAGTCTGGTAAAGGTTGTTTTAGGGTATCCCTGGCTTTCCCAGAGTTCACGCCTAGACTAATTTACTTCGGTATTTCAAACCTCACATTCTTTTCCTCACCTCAGACTTCTAGTTCTCAAGAGTTTGAATTCTTCTTGAATAATTTCAGTTTTTCGTGTCTCTTTGAAATGCAAAGTTTCCAGAAATAGAATATTAGTACTAAGTAGAAAGTTAGCTTGGTTTCATCATCAGAATTCCCCCTCATTTTGTCCCATAATAACTGATCTTTAAAGCGTTGAGATCAAATTTGTAGGATGCATGGGATTTTCCACATACCTTAGCTGCTTAGGTTTTAGTTTTTGGTAAATAGTCTACTTTGCTAATTCTAAGGATTATGCAGATATATAAAGAAACACTTAATTATGAGATTAAATACTTTTCAATTGTGATTTTTAAAAATTTTTGATAATATTTTATGTCATATTTTGACAAATATTTCCTGAGCATGGTCAAAGATATTTGACAAGTGTGATGTCAAGAAAATATGAACATGTTAGTGGCAGGGCTTTTCTTCCCCTTTAAAAAATGCCTTAGGAGGTAATGCAAGGCGTTTCACACTGTCGGTTTACAGGGAACATTTGTTTAATGTTTGAGTGAATAATAAATCAGCAAACATCTTTCTGACTTTCTGAAGTAGACACTTGGAGAATGAAGCTCTGGCAGCTGTGGGAGACAGAATTTTCACACAGAATTTTAGAGTTAAAAGGACTGTTTGAAATTTTGAAAATTGAATTTACTTAATTTTTTTTTTTTTTTTTTTTTTTTGGTTTTTCAAGACAGGGTTTCTCTGTGTAGCTTTGCGCCTTTCCTGGATCTCACTTGGTAGTCCAGGCTGGCCTTGAACTCACAGAGATCCACCTGCCTCTGCCTCCCGAGTGCTGGGATTGAAGGTGTGCGCCACCACCGCCCGGCTGAATTTACTTAATTTTTGAATGAATGAATATTAGCCCAGTTACTGATGCTAAATAAATTATCTTCTATAAAAACACATATTGGTGAACGTGAATTACGTTTCTTATCTCTTTAGAGCCATAGTCACATAACTCCTACCATGGGAAAAGGTTTCCCATTTATATTTTAAGTTCTTGGAAAAAATATAAATTTGGCATCCCCATACATACACTTGTGTACACAATTTCGTGTGAGAGAAGTTAAAGCAATTACTTCCTTTTTAAAAATTACATTTTCTAGTGACTACCTTTGAATAAAAACCTTAAAGAAACATAGTTGCTTTAATTAGTTCATATTTTGCCATGACTGTAAACCAGTGTTTCCTCAGTGTTTACAGTCCAAGGCAAATGTGAAAGAGAGAACAATTTTCTTATTTCTATTCATTAAATTTGGTTTTCGACAATCTCTCAAAGATACACAAACCTCACCAGCCACTCTTACCCCAAGCCTCTCCATTACTCTTGTCAGTCTTTTTGCTCCCAATTCTCTCTTACACATTTATAACTACTCATTTTGCTTTTGATCCACTGAGATTAGCCAGGGCTGTCTATGTGGTAGCTGGTTTGAAGCTCTGCTGAAGCCTGGTGGACTCAGTAGTGGGGACATAGCCAAGGACAGTGATTTCTCCTACCCCAGAATCTGTCGATAGCCAGTAGATCAGAGAGCCCCACTAATGCTTGGTAGGGTAGGTCTCGTTTGTTTGTAGGATGAGTCTTGTATAGGCTCAGCACACAATTTTATACTTAATCATATTAAAGCTAGATAATTTTGGAAACTCCAGAAAGAAATGTAATCTTCATGCAGTATCATACCTCATGTTCATCCCTATAAGTTTCCACCATAGTCTACAGCTTTTTTTACTTCTCCATCAAACATGATAAAATGTGTGACAGAAGACCATGGTGTCACTGTAGGCAAGTTAACCTAGGATTTCCCATCAATGTAGTTAGTAAGTTCTGTCTTTGGTGATTAACCTGGGATGTACTCTGACCCCTAAGGAAAAAGATGGCCTTAATTTATATCATAAAAATACCATAAACTGTCAAGTATATTAATACAACAAATACTAATATGTCCTGGGAAAAATTAAAAGCTCACCAGATTTGGTTGTATGTCCAATAAAAATGTACTTCTCTTAGCATGAGTCTAAAGACAAACTTAGTTTTGAATGAGATTTTTGTGTACCCTGCAAAGATTATTTGTGTTTTCTTCTCAGGCTTAGCTGGGTGTTAGATACATAAATTATTGTTTAATATAAAGCTGATAAATAATTGTGTGTCTTTTTTAATATCACTAGTATTTTAAAGGGTATTTGGCATGGTTATTTTACCCATAGGAGTAGAATTCTCTTGTATATTCTGATATTATCTCCATATTTAAGTCACAATATTGTTGTAAACCATTACAATGGAATATAAGTCTGTAAACATTTGAGAGTATATTTTAGCTTAGGTTTCAACACAGAGAATGAGATGCTTTGGTAATATAAAATCCTCAAAGTTTATTGACCATGTACATTTTTTATATTTTTAAACATAAACAAACCCTCCCTCTTCCCTAAATGCATAATAGAAAGGTGAGACATTCTGAAGGGTGTGGAGTGGACAGGGTAGAATGTCGCTGTGATGCCTATTTTCACATTTTGTCAACTTTCTAGTTTTCTTCTGAAGGTTTCTGAGATCTCATCAGTATACCCAGGCTGTGTTTTTTCCTTTGATGGAACTCACTTTCCCACAACAGGCATTCCCTCAATATCTGCTATGATCAGCAACGATGCTATGCAGTCCAAGCTGCATATGAGACAATGTTGTCTTTTCTTGAACTCCTAAGCCACTGCCATCCAGAGAAATACCACATTGCCTGTCATTGCCTGCCACATTGTTGCTGAGAACCCAATGCTTATCCTCTATGGTATCACTCAAGCTCACTTCCTATCCAATGGACCTGCAGGGAGACCCACTACCATGAATCTGTAAGTTATGATGACTGAATCAAGTTTCTGTCTGTTCCTTTGTCTGAATTGTATCAACATGCCTGACTGAAATTAAACTATACCTACATTGATTCTTCTTTAAGGAAGGGAATTTACCTAAACCAATAAAACTATGAACTTGCTAACCTGAATATTTCTGACTAAACTATGGATACAACCAGCTAAGTGATGGGTAGAGTCATCATACATTCATAACACTCAGCAACTACTAATTTGAGTTAATGCCACCTCTCCACCACCAAATAATCATTGAAAGTAGCTGAACTCATAACATAGTATGATGAAAATACTTGCAGTTCATTAGTTTGAATTTTTCTACACTATCAAATTACTTTCAGACATATACTTACTAAACTGGTGTTTGCTGATCTCTAGTAAATATATGATATCTTTTTGATCTGGCACTCCGCAATTTTTATATAAAGCTATTTCTATCACTTTTCTTTGTTTATTTTGAGACAGGATTTATCTGGGTAGCCCTGGCTGTCCTGGAACTCACTTTGTAGACCAGTCTGGCCTCAAACACTTTGACTCTGCATACAAAGTGCTTGGATTAAAGGTGTGCACTATCACCACCCATAAAACTGTTTCTAAATAAAATCTTATGGGTTTGTAGCCTGTAAAATGGGACAGTTGATTATTAACATTGATAAAAATCATTTTATAAGCCACTTAATCCTCAAAAGAGTTTATTTATTTATTTTTTTTTATAAAATAGACAGTGTTGCATCTACCTTAAATCACAGCTTTCATTATTTACAGGTAGAAATTAGACAGAATACAGTATAACCCATCAACATAATAAGGAATTCAAGACTAATGGATACACATGTTATAAAGTTAGAGAAAAATAATGAATAGTATTGACTAATCCTCTTAATTATGGTCTAGTAGGAATATCATAGAGAATATAAGTAACAGTGACAAGCCAGACAGAAACTGTTTATAAATATTTAGAAAAAAGAGGCACTAACTTTTATTTATAAAGTTTTAGAGGCCAGACCTGGTAATTCGAACCTATATTCCCCGGTCTTAGAAGTAGATGCAGGGAATCAGGAGTTCAAGAGCATCCTTTGCTACTCAGTGAATTCTATACTAGCTTTGGGACCATGTATAATCAACCCATCTCCAAAGAACATTGTGAATCAATAGGATAAGTACTTCAGAAAAACAAATCAACTGGGCAGTAGTTGCAAAGAGGAAGCAATTTTACAAGTCACAATATACAAAGTAAGTATATAAAGCTTCAATGTTTGTCAATTTACTACAATTAACATTCATAAATTAAAACAATAGAGAATTACTCCATCAACAGTACCAATACTTTTGTTGTGAATAGAATAAACTTAGCCCTCATTTACATTATTAAAGTAGAACTTATTTTTTTCCTGTCTGGGCAGTCTTAGTAAAATAAAAATTTTCAATGATCTTACCTTTAGATCTATGACTTTAAGTTTTGTAAGTATGTTTAAGATACATAAAGTTTAAAGGGGAAAGTAACAAACAATGTATTGCAAAATCAATTCTGATACATGGAAAGAGAATAATATGTAATAATTGAAATAAAATAAATAATAAAAATTGAAATAAAAAATTGAAGAAAAATGATAGAATTGAAAAAAACTATGTTGAAAAAAACTAGTAAAAAGTAGGTCTGAGTAAATTGCACAGCATCTTTCAACATTTGTTTTAAAATACCTTAGAGTTCAATGTATAATTGCATAGAAACAAGATTCTAACAATCATGCTAAAAAGTTAACAGATAATATGGAATTACAGACCATTTTTACCTCATTGTTTTGCTCTTGTGTATTTTCTATGATAAATAAATATGCTTTAATCACTTGAAATGTTATTTCAGATAAGCAATAGGGTATGTACAAAAGCAGCTAAGGAATAATAGTATTTTCAAACTATCTGGCCTAATGGCTCAGACTTCTCTCCAGCTGGCTCTTACATCTTAAATTAACCCATTACTATAAATCTTTGTATGTTACATTCCTAGATAAGCTGTTAAAGATAATGAAAAATCTTAGTGTATAATTATAAAAGGAACAAATAATAAAATAAAAATGATAGAATATTTAAAACTAGTGAACAAGCTCACAGTCTTCATGAACAAGTTTTAATATTGCATTGTGAATTTATACATATGAATTTTTTTATAGTATTTCACTACTTCATCTGTCATGTATGTCATAAGGAAATTCTGGTTAGTACAAAAAAATTAAATGTTTTAAAGTAAAAACTGTCATTTAGAGAGGCTATAATTATCCCACGTATTTAGAATGAACAAACCACTTCCAATCTGTAGATCAGAAATAAACAGCTTTCTTTCTACTCTCTCCTTCTTATATACAGATATACATACCTAACACCCACAATTTACCTAAGTAATGTAACAATTTTGAATGTGTGTGTTTACAGTTGAAACATTTCTCATCCCCTTAAGCTTTAATGGAGTACTTCAATAACAAAAAGGCTATTGAACCCTTCTAAGGAACAAATAACAGTGTGTGTTATGGTGATATTTTATTTTGTACTAAAATGTTATGTGTATGTTAATAAATAAAGTTGCCCGGGGGTCAGAGCTATTAGCAAGCCATAGGAAAGCCGGGCAGTGGTGGCGTACGCTTATAATCCCAGCACTTGGTAGGCAGAGCTAGGTAGATCTCTATGTGTTCAGGGATACAGCCAGCATTGTATACACATGTCTTTAATCTCAATACCAACCATAGAAGACCTGGAAGTCTACAGACAGGCAGTGTTAATTGAACATATATGAAAATTTTAACATGAGAGATATTCAATATGGGTACATTTTTTTTTTAATTTTTATTTTGCAATACAATTCAGTTCTACATATCAGCCACGAATTCCCTTGTTCTCCCCCCTCCCGCTCCCCTCACCTTCCCCCCAGCCCGCCCCCCATTCCCATCTCCTCCAGGGCAAAGCCTCCCCCGAGGACTGAGATCAACCTGGTAGACTCAGTCCAGGCAGGTCCAGTCCCCTCCTCCCAGGCAGAGCCAAGTGACCCTGCATAGGCCCCAGGTTTCAAACAGCCGACTCATGCAATGAGCACAGGACCCGGTGCCACTGCCTGGATGCCTCCCAAACAGATCAGGCCAATCAACTGTCTCACCCACTCAGAGGGCCTGATCCAGTTGGTGACCCCTCAGCCATTGGTTCATATTTCATGTGTTTCCGTTCGTTTGGCTATTTGTCTCTGTGCTTTATCCAACCTTGGTCTCAACAATTCTCGCTCATATAAACCCTCCTCATTCTCGCTAATTGGACTCCCAGAGATCCACCCGGGGCCTAGTCATGGATCAATATGGGTACATTTTTATAACATATGTCTCTTATGCGTTTCTTGCCTTAATCTCAAAGTAGTTTTTATTTCTGACTGTTGATTAACTCTAAAAGGGGTTTGGAAATTTTGCTGTCTTCCAAATAAGCAATAATAATTGTGTTTCAGCACCAAGCTCTTCATTTTCTGCTTGTGGAAGGATTTTAGTTGTTTGTATAATTTGAATAGAAACCTGCTGTGGGATGTCTTTCTGTATGCTGTGAATATATGCTGCTCTGATTGGTTGATAAATAAAGCTGCATTGGCCTATGGCAGGGCAGGATGGAGCCAGGTGGGAAAATCTAAGAGAGATAGTGAGAGAAGAAAGGAGAGTAGGGCAGACACCGCTAGCTGCCACTAGGATAAACAAGATGTAAAAGTACCAGTAAGCTGCAAGCCATGCGGCAAAGTAAAGATTTATAGTAATGGGTTAATTTAAGATGTAAGGCCCAGCTACAGAGAATCCTGAGCCATTAGGCCAGATAGTTGAAAATACTATAAGCCTCTGTGTGTTTATTTGGGTCTGAGTGGCTGTAGGACTGGGCAGGACACAGGAAAACTTCCAGCTACAAAAACCTGTAAATTCAATTTTTAAAAACCACACATTTATAATCTTTCAACTTTTACAATATCTGTGATTAAAACAACTTAATTTTTGTGTAACGTTCAATGCATTTTATTAACAGTTTGACAGACCCTGCTTACAAAGAAGCATTTTGCTTAATACCCTGGCTATTTCACTAAAGAACATGAGTCCTCAGTACAATCCTAAATATTCATATATTTCACTTAAAATTTTGGTAGATTCAACAAGGGTAGGCCTTCATTTGTCTTTGGACACTCAAGTCAGTACAATTTTAAAATTGTTTAAGAGTGTGACTATGACATTGTATCCCTTAACTCTGTAATAGATAAGATTACTAGTAGAATGATTTTAAGCATTTAAAAGAGAGAAAATTTAATTCATAAAACTGAATGAATAAAGTTTTGGTCTTTGAAGAACAACAGGTACTCCAGAAATTAGCAGATACTCCTGGTGTCATCTCTAATGCCAAGGATCTGCAGATACTGGAGAAAAATATCTTGCTTTTCCCTATAATCAGTCCTCTCACTGCATCCAAGGCCTGCCATTAGTGATCTATGCAAGCCAGAACCAAGCTGACTAGCCTGAGAAAGGGTCATTTACCTTGTGTAACTAAGACTAGACAAGGGAACAGATCCTAGGATAAGCAGATTAGAGCCAGCACAAACAGAAAGCACTGACTTTGGAAAGAACAAAACAATCTTTTTCTTCCAAAAAAAAACAAAAGTAGCTTTGAAAAAAAAGAAAGAAAGAGAGAAAGAAAGAAAGAAAAGGACTAGCAATGATAAATGAGTCCTAGATGGACCAAGTGTAGCAATTTGTTTGGTTGACAAAACACTAAAAAGAAATAGGAAGGTGAAGGAAATCCTGCTGTCTTGGGATTGCCTTCTGTTATTTCTATACTACTTTAGCTGGTAGGATTCCCACTGTGTCTATTTCTCTTACTATCTCTGTGGATGTAACTACTAACAACTCTTTTTATGTATTCTTTTTTTTTTTTTTTTTTTTTTTTTTTGGTTTTTCGAGACAGGGTTTCTCTGTGTAGCTTTGCGCCTTTCCTGGAACTCACTTGGTAGCCCAGGCTGGCCTCGAACTCACAGAGATCCGCCTGGCTCTGCCTCCCTAGTGCTGGGATTAAAGGCGTGCACCACCACCATCCGGCTCTTTTTATGTATTCTTTTAGATCATAAGATCAATAAACACCAAGAGGTTCCCTGTTCGCAGGTGAGAAAATGTAGATGAATTTTTTAAAAGGAAGAAAAACTTTGACATTTCAGAAGTATGTATAAAAAGGTTAATGAAACCCATTATTTTGCAGAATGAATATATTCTAGTATAAACATTACATAAAAAATCTAACATGTCTGCTTGGATTTTCTAAAAGTCTATTTTCTAAAAAAGTGTATTCATACCTAACCATTTTATAGATTTACTATAATCTCCACCAAACATAAGTAATATTATCTGATGATGTATAAAAATAAAAAAAAAACAAAAACAAAATAAGAGACACTTGTTTTTATTGAAGAACTATGAGAGGTGCTTATTTCACATGGTCTGGCACTACAATTTTTGCTCATTCATTCATGACTTTACAAGGAGCACTTCACCATGCAAAATGCTGTTATATTCCATCAAAAAAACCTGAGGTTTTTTTTTTGTATGCAGTTTCCAGTATAATGGAAGAGTAGAAAATAAATGAGAAAATAACTAAGCAATGTCATTACAGATTATGATATTTTCTGCAAAATTGATCAGAAAAATCCTTTTTGAGTAATATTGAACAAGATGAAAATTGGAAATTAATCTTGTAAACAACTGCTAGAGAAGTAGATTCATGAATTCTAGCTGCATGACCCCAGACTTTAATCTTGTAATTTGTCTGGTTTTTCATCTGGAAAATAGGGATGCTATAGAACTTACCCCACAGAAATGTCAGAAAAATGTTTATTGATGTGGAGATACTGAAAATATCACCATAAACACATTACATGTTCAACAAATATTAAACATCTTTTGAAAGCAAATTTTCTGAACTATACAAAAATCAGTTGACCAGAAAATTTAGCCAAAGAAATAATGACTACTAATAACATTTGCATGCAATTTATTTTTATTAGCCACTCAAAAAATGTAGTATATACAGAAAATCAGATTTATAGAATTATAGATATTGTGGGTTGGAAATGAAAAGAAGCTTTTCTTCAGGGATATGGCTGATGGTATGTTGCCTGTGCTCCAATGATGTCTGTATTCCAATTAGAATCAACACTAATTGGACTTAGTGGGTTATAGAAATAATAAAAAAAGAGAACATGGCAAAATCATTAACATTTTAATTTCAAAAACATCAGAATAATGAATGGCCATGTCTTGAATCTTAGAGACTTTTATTTTTAATTATTATTATTCTACAATTAAAACAAAAACCAAAGATGGATGGGTGGATGATGTAAAAACAATCAACACTTTTCTCAATAGTTTGTTGGCCAATTTACAGAATTGAGCAAGATCCCATACTTTTTATCTGAATTGATTGAGGACAAGGCCATATACCCAGGAATAAGGAATACCACCATACATGGAAAAAGGATATCAATAAATGATGGTAAAAGAGGGATGTCTTAGAAACCAAAGTCATGGCTCCCTTTTGTTATCTTTAAGAGTAGGAATATGAAGAACCAAAAGAGTATATATACATCCTTAGCCTTGGTCTACTTTTCTGTGGACCTTTCCCATAGTCATCCATTTTGCCCCTGAGTATGGAAATGCAATGAATGTGCCATGTCCTTGTCACAACCTTTATATGTATTTTCTTTGCTGAAGTATAGCAAGTTCTGTAATAATGTCAACTAAGCTACAAAGTCCAAGACTCCAGAAAGAAGACCTAAAATTTTTAAAACAAAACAATATTTCAGTATGAGGTGATGGTGAATACTATGCTATCATTAAAGACAAAAACTTGTAATTAGATTTTAGAGAAGTATGCACATTCACTCACTGTTTTAGCTGCTATTCCAAATAAGACATTTTTTTTACTTTGGCCTTGGGTATGTGGGTTGTAGTTACTGATTCATAAAGCCTTTCTGTCCATCCTATTGGGAAGATTGTTAAGAACACTACTTATTCAATTCATAAATGAGTATGCATTTAGGGTTTAGCTTCTAGCTTTATTGTCTCTCCTGTTTCTATCTTAATAAAAAGAGGATTCTATGTTATCTGGACATTATGTATAAAACTACACTCTATAATAGATCGAGAATCCCCTACCTATAAGTTCTTACAGCACTAAGGTGTCAGCAGAGCTACAAATTTCTCTGAGAATTTTATGAAATACATTGCTCAAAGAATCTGGAGCTACTAGATTGCAATGCAGTTTAAGTTTGTTTTATGCGCATTAGAGCATCTATCATGAAAAAGCAGAAACACAGGGAAAATGAGACTAAAGCTGGCATGTGTCATTAGCTGCCCTAGGGCTAACAAAATGAGCATAATAACAGCACTTTGACAGCAAAGGAGGCTGTGCTTGGGCCCAGGACTTAAGCTTTACCAGAACCAATGCAGATAAAATTATTGCCATTCATGATGTCCAACCAAGTCATGACCAGTGCTGACTGAATGACAGCATGATATCATCTTTCTTTCTTTTTTTTTTTTTTTTTTTTTTTTTTGGTTTTTTGAGACAGGGTTTCTCTATGTAGCTTTGCACCTTTCCTGGATCTTGCTCTGTAGACCACGCTGGCCTCGAACTCATGGAAATCTGCCTGGCTCTGCCTCCCAAGTGCTGGTATCATCTTTCTAAGAAACTGTTCTGCCTTCTAATTTGCTCTCTCTGTTTAGCTACATCACTTCCTCTTCCTACCTAAGTCTGTCACTTCCTGTCTGTCTGTCCAGACCTCCAGACCTCCGTGGTTAACTAGTTTTGGAATTTAAGGAATGTGCCACCATTTCTGGCTTTGTTTCCAGTGTGGCCTTGAACACACAGATATCCTTCCTGCCAAGTGAAAGGATTAAAGGCGTGTGCTAACATTGTATGACTTCTGTGTTGTCGCTGGCTGTTTCCTCTGATCTCTAGGCAAGCTTTATTTATTAAAGCACAAATAAAATATCACCACAGAAGACTTCTTCCAGAGTAGTAGGTCAGAATATGGAGCCAGCGGTGGGGGTGCAGTCTGGGGTTGTCAGACAGGCTTATAGGCGTTTGGTGGGTGGTGAGCAATTTCTTCCCTGAGGTCCACAGGACCCCTCTGGCCTCTGGTAAAGATACCGGGATTGTGGGCCCAAGTATGGAGCCAAGGAGAGGTGGTCAACAAGCCTACTTTCAATTTGTTTTGTTTTATGTGTGTCTGTGGTGTAGCACACTCATACAAATCCATTTTATTCTCCTTTTAAAAGTATTAATTTAAAAATTATCATTATCGATAAATGCGGGGCTCACACATCCCACAGCACATGATGGAAGTCAGCAGATGACGTTACAAAGCAAATTTGTCTTCTTCTACCTTTATATGGGCTCTGGGGATTAAACTGGGGTCGTTTGGTTTGTGCTACAGGCACCTACACCTATTAAATCTTCCTGCTGGACCTACAAGGTCATTAGTAATACTTTTGATTATATTTTAAAGTTTTGTTCTACTGAAAGGTCTTTAAACATTTTCAAGCTGATCTCATGGTGTTCTTTCTTTATATGACCATCCTTTGTTTTTGCTTCTTCAAAATGATGGTAAAATATGTCTAATATTTGTGCAAATAGCATGAGTACGATTTAAACGACATGTAGAGCATTATGTGTGGGTCTGTTTGGGTAATGTCAATGGTGAATCTATTCCATTAGAAAGACATGTTATGAGGCATGATAATAAGGTAAGACTTATTCTTTCCTACCGCTGAAAGTGAAAAAATCTGCTGTCAGTCCACAGGTTCCAGAAGTGTTAACAACTTTATGTCAAGTTTTTTCAGTTAGCATTATGTCGTCCCAGAGTAATACTGAAACTATAGACTCCTATCCACTTTAAAACTTGAAGGAGAACTCATCTCAGGCCTAAAGGAAAAGTTACAGTGGGAGAAAGGAGTCTGGCTTGTGTCAGTTTTTCTATCTAGTCTACCTCTACCATACCGAGTAGTTGGTGCTTCACTCTCTGGCTTTAAGGATAGAAATGAAGGAGAGAAAAGAGGCTGAAAATGTTTTTCATAACTTAAAACCTTCAATCTTGCCTGGGTGACCAGTAGTTGGCTGATTATAATTGGCATTTGAAAGTGGCATGTTGTGTAACACAAGCATAAACTACCTGACATTGACTTTTGTACTCGAGCTGAGATGGAATGACAGCTAGGCCATTACGAAACTTGGAACAACAGTAAGGAAATTGCTATAGGAAGCCAGAGAAAGGATACCTTGAATTGTGAAATGGAAAACAGACTATCGTGGGTAATGAGACACACTATAAGTAAATCCACAGTGTCTTTTACTCTCATATTTCAGTGAACACATATAACATCAGAAATGTGAATGCCAGGCTACCACCCCTACTCACACAAACCAAACTGTCAGTAAACATTAAGAAGGTGTCCCACAGTTAAACGCAGTTCTGGCACTGACTTAAGATAATATCAGACCCCACAGGCTGAGGGCATAGTTCCTCAAAACTCAGCTCTTCCATTTCATACATCAATTACAAACTGAATTTTATGAGTAATTCTTATTACTAATTGACTACTCATTATGGGTTTCCTCAACTCCTCTGAGTTGCATACATTTTCCAGAGTGGCTCCTATAACTTAATTTATGTCTATTCATATATGATAAATGGTATTTTAATAGATAAAGACGAACAGGAAAAGTAGTTGTGCTAGTAGTTGGCCTCCTTTCTTTCTTTCTTTTTCTTTCTTTCTTCTTTCTTTCTTTCTTTCTTTCTTTCTTTCTTTCTTTCTTTTTTTGACATCTTGACAAAAGCTACAGTTTTTTAGAAGACAGAAACTCAGCTAGACAATTGCCTCCATCAGATGGGCCTGCGGGTAAATCCATTGGGGGCATTTTCAGGACTAATGATTGAAGTGGGAGAGCCCAGCCCGCTGTGGGTGGTACCATATCTGGGCAGGTAGTCTTTGAGTGGGTAAGAAATCAAACTGAGCAAGCCATAGAACAAGCCAGTAAGCACTATTCCACCATGGCTTCCGCTTCAGTTCTTGCTTCCAGGTTCCTACTTTGAGGTCCTGCCTCGACTTCCCTCAATGACAGATTTTGATGAGGTGAATATAAGAACAAGAAACACTTTCCTCTTCCAGTTGCTTTTAATCAGTGTGTTAAGCCAGCAACAGAAAGCAAACTAGTGCGATTGTATATGACAATGTATAGGGCAAGGGGCTGTGGGGATCCTGTCTTCTGTCTTGACTTGGATTGCTAAAAACATGGTCTTTAAAGTAAATAACATTAGAAAAATAAAAGAAAGAATGCAGTCAATATTATGTGCACATCAGTTTGGGTCAAGAAGCAATTATCTCTGTACCTAGAATATCCTTCTGGAAACCAGTGAAATTTTAAGATGTACTTTATTTTATTTAACCTCTTGTGTTGCTTAGTGAGATTTTGTTATTGTTGTAATTTGAGACAAACTGGGTCACCTGGACAGGGAACCTCAATTGAGAATATGCCTCTATCAGATCATCTTGTAGGTAACTCTACATTTTCTTGATTAGTGATTGACATGAGAGGGCCAAGCCCACTGTGGGCGATGTCATCCCTGAGCATGTATATGGATGACAGATGAGCAGAAAAAGCAAACCAATAGCAGCATCCCTCTCATGTTTCTGCTTCAGTTCCTGCCTCCAGGTTCCTGTCCTGATTTCCTTCACCATTGATTGTAGCCCACAAGCCAAATAAACCATCTCCTCCTGAGAAACTTGACAAGGATAATTTTTAACTAAACAACAAACTTATAACACATCATCTTAAAAAGTAGAACTGCTTATTATAAAAGTCTACCTGAGAAAAGTTGTCACTATGGCTATTGAATCTTTTATAAGATTCATGAAAATTTGTTTTCCCCCCTTGAGACAGTGAGTTGTTAGGGAGCCATGGTTGGTCTCAAACTTGTGTAGATCCAGCTTTTATCCCCAACCCTGGGATTGTAGCTATGTGCCATAACATTCTGCTTTCCACAACATTTGGAAAATATTCTCAGCAAATATGCCACTAGTTGATCCAAACAAACACAAATACAGGTGAAAATGAAAAGAGACCATTAAAATGGTCCCAACTGAGTGGCAAATCAACACAATTCTTTCAGAAGAAGCACATTTGGAGAGAATATAACCATAATCCAAGAAGCTGTAATCAGAGCTATAGATAGAACAATATCACCGAAATTCTACTGGATAGCATCATTGAATTAAAGGAAGACTATTTCTAGCTTCTGGGGAAGACAGACAGCATGGCTGAACTTGGTTAACTCTTATGTATTAATGGTTTCTCTATTTGAATGAAAGTGTCTTATGGAGAACAGATAGCTTGCCTTCCGAGTTCATACTTTTCTGGATGAACAGGAGGTACATTTCATTCTCTCTCTCTCTCTCTCTCTCTCTCTCTCTCTCTCTCTCTCTCTCTCTCCCTCCCTCCCTCCCTCCCTCCCTCCCTCTCTCTCTCTCTCTCTCTCTCTCTCTCTCTCTCTCTCTCTCTCTCTCTCTCTCTCTTTCTCTCTCATCTATTTGTCCAATTCTACTATAGGATTTTGAGTAGATGACACAGTTGAATGAGGTTTGAAAGGAAGGATTCAGAGTGGTAAAGCTTGCACAGGAAGTCACAGGTATTGCTGTGTTAAATTACTTCCAAAGAGGGCTACTGCCAATTTTTCCCACAATAGCATCCATGCATTACTCTTTTCATTCCAGTGACCCAGGGCTTGTCTTATTATTGGTTTTGAGCTAAAGACTGCAACAGAGGTGAAACTGCATCACCATATGTAAGCCTGCCTCTAAGATGCCTAAGGCTTCCCAGTATTTTCTCTTGTAGCCCTGCACTAACACTTAAGATGACTGACTAGCTAGCTATTGAAGGGTTCCTGTCAGAGTTCAGCATTTCCAGCCACCTCAGCTGAAGCACTAGTTAGGGATAAATCCATCTTTTGTATTTCAGCTCTAGCCTAGTCCCTCTTACTGCTGGTGTGTAAGTGGCCCAGGATGATTTTTTAGTCCCCTCAGGACAGTCCAACAGACCTATAGAATCATGAGGATTTTGTTTACGTCGTTAAAGCCCTTAATTATAAGTTGATTTCTTTTCCTTCTTAGATAATTGATATAGGATGCTAATAGTGGCTTAATTATACTTGCAGACACTGGAATTTTCTCATCTGTAATTTCTTTACACAAAGGGTCATACTTATCTAGTAGACTGTCAATGGACACCTTACTTAGCTTTTATATTTTATAGTGCATTCTCAGACAACTTTGTCAGCTACATCCTTCCAACAGAAACCTCCCAAGTTCATTTGAAGACAAACCATTCAACAACTAAGTATTTTTCCTTAAAGTGGGGGATGA
Source organism: Peromyscus eremicus (assembly GCF_949786415.1). Taxonomy (NCBI): domain Eukaryota; kingdom Metazoa; phylum Chordata; class Mammalia; order Rodentia; family Cricetidae; genus Peromyscus; species Peromyscus eremicus. The sequence goes on from NC_081421.1 coordinate 86,101,786, forward strand.
GATTCGTAGAAAATATGCCATCAAGCAGCATTTCCTAAGTGCTTTCCGGGCTTCTCTTCTTTCAGCACTTATTTGCATATGCTGTAGCCAATGCCTACTTTCCTGATCCCACATGCTCTCTTCTCATCTATTTCTTCCACCATGCCCTAGCATTTTCCCTGGAGAAGTGCAATTTTCTCTCATGCTGATTGCTTTTCTTGAAAACTACCCTTTTATCTTTGTCCTGACCACTGAGATTGGGAGGAATACAATCCTCTCCTAATTCAAGACACAGGAGAATGTCTTAGTAATACATCTGGAATGCAAATCAAAGAAACCCATATGTTAATGCTATGTAGAGGAAGGACTAAGAGACATTCCTTGTGAATGTCCCTGAGAACTCAAAGCTCAGGTATAGTAGAAAATGAATCATATTTAAAAAATCTTTTCTATTCAGTAGTTAGAAACTAAACAAAACATAGATTCCATATGTTCATTCCAACTCCCATATATCCATTGCCAAAATCTGGAATTATATCTACTTTATATTTGAACTTCCCATGTAACTGTTTCCAAACATGTAAATGCATGTGTGCTTATATAATTAAAATATTTCTGACTACCAGTTCATTAAATTTTACTTCTTATATTTCCAAATAAAGTTCTATTTAAGAACACACTAGTAAATAAACATAGATCTTGTAAATTTGCTTTCAACTGTGATTTCTTACACAAAGTAATTGTTTCCTGGTAGTTAATTAACTCATTATTGAACTTTTCCTCCCTTGAATATAAGTAAAGTTGTACGAAATAGGCCAATTCAAATATTTATGGAGTCGTTCTCTGTGCATACAGAATACTGCTTAGATAATGCATGTCACTGCTTCACATGTTTCCTTAAACATATTGTGTGAATACAGACAAACTTTTTATTTGTAACTCAGATGCTTGTAATCTTAATAAGAATCCTTTGGTATTTTCTTCCTTACGTTATTAACTATTAAAAATTGCACAGAAATCAATATGTTGAGTACAAATAACAAAGAGGAATGTGCACAGTGCAAGTAGTAGTGATTATTAGTTATATTCATGTGATCATATACACAAACTACACAGAATCCTTATGTCTATGAGGAGGGTATTGGGATTTGATGGGTCTTTATGGGCAGAACTGATATCCCTGATTTTTATTTATTTATTTATTTATTTATTTATTTATTTATTTATTTATTTAATTTATTTGTTTTTGACTCTGAAGTACTATATATTCCAGTAAGCTTTGACAAATGCAATGTCAAATGGTCTTCATTGTCCTCATTTGAAAAATTATTGTTTCATAGGTGCGTAGTTAAGCTGTAATCTTCCTTCTGGATTGGCGGGATCCCTTATCTAGTTGAAGTACTCTTATCCTAATCTAAGCCTCTGCTAGAGCAAGGCAGTGATTTTTATATAAAGATACAATTCTCTTGAATGATGGTGAAAAAAATCAAACTAGCTCCTTTGTGTGTTTTGGAGTACCTTAAAAAAACCCAATTATTTAAATGTAGAATCTTAGGACAAAAAAATGAGAAATGGAAACCAAGATACTGATGATAAAATTAGGGTTTCTGCTCTCAGAGTTTGTAATATATAAGAAAACAGTTTTCACTGGCAATGTCCATTCTATTACCCCTTGACAGTGAACCCAACATTGAGCTCTCCTTGAACATTGCCGGTGACCTGGGGAAGGGATCTGGAAGGGGGGGTAGAGATGGGAACAGGAGGGATCAGGTTGAGGGAAGATGGAGGAAGAGAGTACTAGGAGAGACAACTGGAATGTGGGGGCATCTCTGGGATAAACTAGAAACCTAGAGCAACTGAAACTCTAAGGAATCTATGAGGGTGATCCTAGCTAAGACTTCTAGCAATAGGGGAAAAGGAGCCTGAACCAGCCTTCTCCTGTAACCAGACAAGACTTTCAGTGAAGGGATTAGGGCACCAACCTAGCCAAAAACCCTTAGATCTAACATTTATCTGGCCTACAAGATGTGCTAGGGTAAAGATGGAGCAGAAATTGTGGGTGTGACCAACTACTGTCTGGCCCAGCTGAAGACCTACACTCTGAGGGGGTGCTCACTCCTGAGGGCCAGGAACCAGAGCCGAGATACCCAAGAGTCGTAGGAATCAAACACAAATGGGAAAAAAAAATCAATGAAATGATTAATTCCTAGTGATATTCTGATATCTCATAGACTGATGCCTAGCCCAACTGTCATGAGATGGGAACAGATGCAGAGACCCACAGCCAAAAACTTAAGTCAGAGTTTGGAGAATCCTATGGAAGAGAGGGAGGAAGGATTTTAGGAGCTAGAGGGGTGAAGGAAACCACAAGAAAACCCACAGAACCAACTAACCTGGGTTTGTAGAGGCTCACAGAGACTGAACCAGCAGCCAGAGAGCCTACATGGGACTGACCTAAGCCCTCTGAACATGTGTTACAGTTGTATAGTTTGGTCCTCTTGTGGGACTCCTAACAGTGGGAACAGGGGCTATCTCTGACTTTGTTGCCTGCTTTTGGGATCCATTCTTCCTACTGGATTGCCTCATTCATCCTTAATGGGAGAGGAGCCTAGTCTCACTGCAACTTGATATACCTTGGCTGGCTGATGTCCATGAGAGGCCTATATGTTTCTGAAGAAACACTGGAGGAGGAGTGATTGGAGGATATAGAGAGGAGGTGGGGGGAGCAATTGGGAAGATGGAAGGGAGAGAAAACTTTGGTTGGGATGTTAAAACAACGACAACAACAACAACAAAAGAAAAACAGTTTCCAAGTACTTGTTAATCAAATCTACCTTCAAATTTAGTGGCTTAGCTGAGTTCATATTAAGATTTTCAGAATGTCATTAGTTTTATGAAATATTAGCATATTATATCTTCCTTAGAATATATTATATAAGAGTTAACAGCAGGTTTTTTATTTTATTAGCTCATATCAAATAACTTTATAATCCTGTACGAGAGTGAAAACAGAAGATAAGTCCTCAGAAAAAATTCCCTTCTTGTTGATTTTCCTTAAAACATGGTGGAATTTTTATTTTGTTGAAATGTATGCAAGATATAATGATTGATTGATTGATTGTGTGTAAATGTCTGTATGTATGTGTATGTGGGCATGTGCCTGCTGTGGTGCCTGTGGGGAGATCAGAGGACAACTTACAGAAGTCAGTTCTCTCCTTCTAACCATGGGGATGCTGAAGATCAAACTCAGGTTGTCAGACTTGAAAGCAGGCAACTTTACCTCCTGTTCCATCTCACTGGTCCCAAGATGTAAGTATTCAAGCAGACTCACATGTAGCTGGAGTTTTCCAGTCCTGCCTGGCCCACAGTCGGGACAAATCTCTCTCACCCGCCAGTCCCACAGCCGCTCAGACCCAACCGAGTAAACACACCCAAATTTATATTGCTTATAAACTGTATGGCCGCAGCAGGCTTCTTGTTATCTAGTTCTTATATCTTAAATTAACCCATTTCTATTAATTTATAAGTTGCCACATGGCTTGTGGCTTATCGGTATCTTTTACATGTTGCTAGTCATGGTGGTGGCTGGCAGCATTGCTCTGACTCAGCTTTCCACTTCCCAGAATTCTCCTCTCTCCTTGTCCTGCCTATACTTCTTGCCTGGCTACTGGCCAATCAGTGTTTTATTTATTAACCAATCAGAGCAACACATTTAACATACAGACTATCCCACAGCACTCACACATAATAGTGAAGCTTTCAATGGTTCTAACATTATCTCTCCTTTATTATAAGATTCATAGTACTAAAATTCTCATTTATTTTAATATTTAACCTATAAGACATAAAACATATTCTAAGATTGCATCTTTTAAAAAGTAAGAACTAAGAGCAAGAAAAGAATTGTCCAAATTAAAATGGATTTCATATATTCCATCTGTTTCTGTATTCCTAATTTGAACTTTGAATGTCCCAGATCTTAACTTTAAAAATGAAACCACTTAAGTTGCCACATTCTTACCTCATGAGGATGTTATGAAGACTAAGTAGAACATTAAGGATTTTAAATAAAAATAACATTCTTATAATGACACATGCATTCTACTTTTGACAAAAGAAATGTTTCAGATTAAATGTTACTTTGCAAAATTCATGTCCATGTGTTTCCCAGTTTTTGCAGATTAGATCGTAAAAACTTTTGAAATAGTATCTATTGTTTGTCCAGCATTTGAATGTGCAATATTTTGACCATACTGGAACTGGCAGAAAATACAATATTAGGAGGACTATTAAGCACTGAGGAGCTGTAAAACAAATTAACTTGAAGTTACTCAATACAGATGTTTTAAGAATCAGATTGATTTCCATTTTTAACCATATTTACCTATCTTAAATCCATGTGGCATCTGTTGGGAAACATATAAGAAGGGCATATAAAAATATCAGATTCATTGAATATAATTCACAAATGTTCAGATCTCCTGAGACTGGAGTTACAGGTGGTTGTGACCATCTCATAATTGTGTTGGGAACTGAACTTGGGTCCTCTGGAAGAGCAGCAAAAGCTCTTAACTGTTGATCCATGTCTTCCGCACCACTAAAGGGGCTTAAATAATAAAAAAATTAAGGAATGAAACATAAATATACACAACCCTCTGTGGTTTTGGAGTTCACTTATCTTTGATTTTACCATAGGATCTTTCAGACAGGGTGGCCCTGCATTTTCTCTCCATTGACTCATTCGGTGTTCCAAAAGTAGAAAATGTTTATCTGAAAATTCTGTTGGAAATTCACCTAAATCTGAGTTCCTTTGAAGTTTTGTGAATTATTTCATAGTGAAATTACAAACACAATTGTCACCAGTTGTCATTGTGAGATCTTGTTGATGTGGTTATGCTATGGAAGTAAACATGTCTGGCCCCTCTCAGTTCCCACTTTCTACAAGACAATGACCCATCTGTGAGGTAAGAGGAACTAACTGAACTTTTTAAGAGACTAATTTCTTCCACTCCTGTAATAGGAAAACTATAAAGTGAATGTCAAACTGCTTTTTCAGTCTTTCCTCAAAATAATTGACCTGAAGTCCAGAAAAGAGCATGAAAGGCAAACCATGAGATTTTATAAAAGAAAGACTGCATTTAAAACACTTTTATTAAATATTCTGGCCAGTTCAAGTCTTCTCTTAGAAATTCATATATCAAAATATGGTAAAACCACAGATTTTTTTTTGGTCTGGATATGTATACATGTATATATGTATCTATTCATCTATTGATGCCAGGAAAGGTAGAGCAGTTGTAGTTAGGGATACAGCCCTTTGTAGCATATACAAGGTGATTGGCTCTATCCCCAACACCACAGGAAGGGAAAGGAAAAGGAAAAGGTTAAAGCATGAGCATGGGAAAAGAAGAATGAATGCCAAATATTTTAAAAGATGACATGATTTTTGTAGCATCTACTTCTTTTCCTTAACTCTGCCTACACTTTTTGCATTAGGGACACTGAGCTTAGATAATGTGTCTTTAGTATCTGTGTGGTTATTGAGGTCTGAGTACATGAAACACTGGTTCTGAAACAGGGGTTCCATGATCCTAGAGATTTATGATGACATTAAGGAGTAGATGTAGGTTTTCCCTAATAGTTAATAAAGTTCCATGGACTCTGAAGATTGTCTAGAACATTCTATCTCTTTATCTGACTTTCCATTCCATAATAAAAAAAAAAAAACGCTATTTTAGTTCTCTCATATGGCAATATGAACAAATAGTTAATTTAAAATATTGTTAAAAAAGTGATTATTCTTTATCTGGTTTTACATGGTTGTTATGAGACTTACAAATCAAAATGTACTGTTCAAAGTTGACAACATGCCTCCAATATTATTTTTCATGTGACAAAATGGAAGTATATTACTAACTATGCTTAAATCTTAAGAACTTGCATCAATGAAACTGTCACATTTTATCACATTTTGAATCTATGTATAAACAATTAGCATTGGCAGGCGGAAAAGTCGCCCAGGAAATAACTCTACTGGAAGTTCCCCAGTGTGAAGCTAAAGGCAACTTGGATAGAGAGCTCTCTGGTTTTTCCCTGTTTGCTGCTTTTATCCACTCTTTCCTTGAGTTCAACTGAAAGTCCATGGACAGGTTTCTGGGAGACTCAACATCTGGCAGTCAGCAACAGGCTAGAGAGGTTAGACATAATTATACTTCACTGTGACTCCAGTATGTTTCCTTCCAGAGGCATAAATTCAGACCTAGGTTATGCCTAGTTGGGCAAGGGCCAGAGGAATTTAGACCACAGAGTACAGATGCATAAGACAGCAATAACTCTATTCACTCAAGATAGTTTGCCTGAAAGAGCCTTTTACAAGCTGTGCTGGCTGAGATGTGAGCAGAAGGCAGTGGCTGAATCATTCTCACCTAGAACAGTACCAAGTCATGGAGCTCTCACCAGAGAGTGAGGGGAAAACAGGTTAGAACACTAGACATGTTGCTAGGAGCTCTGTAACTGGCCAGCTCACAGGTAAGTATTCCTAAACTAGTATGTATTCAGTTCACTGTTTTACATTTAAGTGAAGACCTAGAGACTGATTTTTACATGCAAAGAGAATTGGGTAGAAAAGACAAGTTTGAAAGAGTTTGGAAACCACAAACAACATAAAGAATTTCCATCTGAGAAGATGGGGCCCAACAAAGTTGCTGAGTTACTTATATTTCCAATGCAAGGTTCTTAATTTGTAACCAGACATTCCAGGCTCCAATACAATATGCTAGTAAATTGTTTTATTAAAACATGTTAACACATTTGAAGAGCTGGTTGGCCCTATTTCTCTGATAAATGGCATCCCAAACATTCTGTCCTCATTATAAGAAGTTCTCTGTCTCTCTCTTTCTCTCTCTCTCTTCCAAACTGTGATCTCAGAGAAACTTCATGATTAGGGAATGGTTCTTTGGTGCAGACCAATATTTATTGAAGTATTTCTAGTTGCCTTCAAAATATTCTACTCCCGATTTGTATCGATTCTAGCTAGCTTGCCAATTATCAAACCATATAAGGAAATTTCATATAGTCCAATTAGGCATACTTTAAGCGATCATTTAAAAAAGACCCTGTGATTTAGATTAGTGGCAAATAAAGAATTGAACATGCATGCTTGTTAAACTTAATTGAAGATCCTTGAGCATTGCTATTACTTAAATACTCACAGTAGGCCCTGGATTCTACTATCTGTGTCAATAGGAAAAGAGAGAGAGAGAGAGAGAGAGAGAGAGAGAGAGAGAGAGAGAGAGAGATGAATGAATGAATGAATAACGTATTCATTTAAAACATCTCTATCAAGTGGCTAATATATACTGGTACCCGGTTCTTACTTCAGTCCACTGTTGGAGAGAAATATTTTAGAAACCATTAAAAACAGAAAGGACCAGTCAAGAGGATGAAATAATTAAAAGATGGAAAAAACTGAGCAGGGAATCTAATGTTTAGGGTTAAGAGGACCACATTGAGGAGAGGAGATTTCTTTGAAATAAGTCCCTCCTCTTAGGCTTTCCCTGTGAAGTGACCGTGTTTTGGGCTCTAAGGCCAGGCCCAGTATAGAAACTTTGGGGTTTGCCAGTTGGCGAATCCTGCTGGTAGCTTTCCTTTTCTATTCTCTTGTCTGTCCCTTCCATCCAAGTTCAGGACTGACTCTGCTGGAAAAGCAAATCACTGATATTTTAGCTTCAGCTGCCATGCTTTCTCCCTCTCCCATGTCCTCACAGCGCAACTCTGCTCTTGAAGAGCCTAGCCCCTCTGTAGTCCTTAGCAGGCTTTGAGCCTAGGAGAAGCCTTCCACTTTCCAGCTAGAATTTACCTACAAGATGGGGGTGGTGATCTTTAGGGTCCATTCACGCCACCTTCATGCCTTCCTTAGTCTCTGGATTAATATAATAATAACAAATACCTTTGGGAATCAGGCAGCGTAGAGCCCACTGATTCCATGCCTGCCTTAGGAAGCAAGGTTTTTTGCAGAGGGATAAGGTTACGGCTGCCAGCCCAGGACTCCAGCCGTGCGGCCAGTGAAACGTGGGCCTTTCCCCCTCCTCCCGCTCCCGCCTCCTAAGGACGAGGGGCTCCCGGACCGGTGCAAGTAGAGTATCTTTATTGGATACAGAAGCTCCTCGAACGCCCCGTGTGCTCCGTGGCTCCTCAGCAATTCCTTTCATTCCCAAAGTGCAGTAGCCAAGCACCGGTCGCGCCTAACTCCCTCCCATTTCTTTTCGGGGTTTTGGGGAGGGAAGGAGGGGGAGGTGGAGAGGGAGAATGGGGGGTGGGTGGCCGGTGGGCTGGGCCTGCCTAAGTCTGGATCCTCCGGCGAGAGACTGGGCGGGCTTGGGGCTGCGGGGACGCGTGTGATTGGGTCTGACCTTGAGTCGGCTTGTCAGTTTCGCGGGCACACAGCGGGGAGGGGGAGTGGGCGGAGGAGGGGGCTGCCTGAGCCTCTTGTCCGGCCCACCGACAGCATGAAGCCTTTAGGGGTGCTCAGTGCTTTCAGCTCTTTTCTTGAAACCTCTCATCTGCCCTCAGTCTGAAGGTAGGGCTAGACGTAGGACGGATCTCGGGGTCCCAGTCTGCAGGGCCACCCCAGAGGGAGAGGAGGGGGCGAGAGACAGGAAGGAAGCAAATCATCAAATTGGAAAAAAAAAAAAAAAATAGAGCCCTTGACTTTTTTTTTTTTTTAAACCCCCTCTCCCTTCCGGATGGCTGTGTAGCAAGCGTAGGCGACACCTTGGAAGGGACGAAGTTGGTCTGCAGTGGCAATTTCGTGGGGTTCACAGTTGTGAGCGCGGGGCTTGGAGATGGAGCCCTGGTCCAGGTGGAAAACGAAACGGTGGGTCTGGGATCTCACCATCTCAACCCTCGCCTTGACTTTCCTCTTCCAAGCCAGAGAGGTCAGAGGAGGTAAGGAGAAAAAGAAAAAAAAAAAAGTTTGGGGAGGTGGGACACTGCCACCCGGCTTTCTTCTCCTGGTGCCCTTCCCCCTTGTCTTCGCCCCACTTCTTTTAAATAAAATCCAGATTGTAGCTGCTACCAGGTTAGAAGTGGAAGCTAGAGGGACAGCGAGATGGATGTAGGCGGGACAGTAACGGGAGAGGAGGTAGGTGGCAGGATTAAAAGATCTGTCAGGCACACAGCAGGCTGAGAAAGCCCTCCGTCCCTTTCCACTTACTTGGCAAAAAGGGGGAAAAAAATATTACTTTGAACGGGAAGGCAGTCGTACAAAGCTTTTGTTTGAAGAATAGTCTTTACTCAGAGTACTCTGCCCTTTGAAGAACTCTTTGGGTTTCTCCAGGTTCTAATGGGGATATCTTTTGAAGGGTGAACTGAGGAGAAAATATAGAGAAAGGGTATAAAGTGAACTGTGATAAACTTCTTTGTCTGCGAGGAAGTGAGAAACGGGCTGTTTTTACTTTGGGGGATATAAGAGAAACCAGGGGGATGAATTTAGAAGATTGAAAACACTTTGTGTGTGGCATTTTGAAATGCTTCTCAGTGGAACACTTTTCACAGATGATAAAGTGGAGTTCAAGACGGCGCGCGCGCGTGTGTGTGTGTGTGTGGGGGGTCACTTTCCCTGATGTTTAGCCCCCTCCTCCTCTCCACGACCCCCTCACGTCCCCTTGTACCTCGCCCCCCACGAACAGCTTCTTCTTGCAGGTTGGACACGCAACTCTCTTGGAGGGTATTGAAAGTCTCCAAGCAAATAGGGTGGGTGGGGGGCGGGCAGACGAATAGGGATTGGGAGGAAGAGGAGGGGGCCTGGGATGGGTGGAGGGAGGTGAGGAAAAGTTCCTACGTGGCACCACCCAATATTGAATGGCCAGACCTGTGTATGTAGCTCACTGTAGCCCTGTCAGTACCGGGGGAGGGAGAGCGACTTCACCCCTCCCACCGCCTCCTCCCTCCCTTACCCCAGCCCTTTCCCTAAAAGGCATCTGGCTGCCGCGGTCCCTTAGGTGCTGCGGACTCGGCTGGCAGGAGAAAGCCTTTGGAGTTGGGGAGCCAGAACAATTCACAGGAGAAAGCCAGCTTTGTCAGGAGGGCCGAGAGAAGCCGGGGACCAGGGAGGAGAGGAGAGGAGAACGGAAAAAATGCCAACCCAACTCTGAACGTGCAGGTTTAGAAGAAACCTGAGCCTGGCCATTGGTCTTGTTCCCCAGATCCGAGAGCTCCCTAAAGAGTTAGCGCTTCAGGAGGCCCAGTCCTAACCTTGGCTCCTATGCTTGGGGACTTTATGCTTCCCAGGAGCAGGCAGTTTCTCATTCAGCCTGTGATGAGCACTGGTGACCCTGTGGTCACAGTGGAACTCCATCTGAATTCTGCAGTGATTTGGGTTATTTGCGTTGATTCATTTCAACTTCTTCAAGGATAAACATTAGCATCTTTGAAAGTAGACTGCCTCAAAAAGTTTGCATTTTACCTTTGGTACTTTACTGCCTGTTGGGTTGGTCAGCGGTTCTGCCCTCTGCTGGTTTTCTTTAGTATTGAAAATTCAAGCATCAGCCAAAGCAAAGTCTATTACTCAGTGATACTGAAAAATGTCACTTGTCTAAGGAAGAATGGATTGCTATTTCATCTCAGCTTGTCAAATACAAGTGTAGACACGAATATACTAGTGGCAGTTATGTAAAAGTTCAGAATCTGAGACTTTCTGCAGTGATTACCAGTATTACGGGTTACCTGAATGCATTATCTGCCTGGAGATATTTATTTTTCCTTTCTTTACTGGGATTTCCAGTCAATCAAATTTCTGTGCTTTTAGGTCGTAATTTTCTATTTGCACTCTTAACTATAAATCATAAAAACTCCTTTAGAAAATATCTCAGGACCACATCACATACCTTGCAAAAAATAATGTTCTCATATTGTATAAGGCTAAAGAAAGGGAGAAATAGTGAAGCATAGGATCAGATGTTGTTTCTGATGAAATATGTTGAAACTAGTATAAGCTATTAGATAGTTACATGGAAAGATTTGAGTATTTATTTTTATGAACTTGGTAGGTGCTTGTTACTTAGTGGAAAGCTACTTATTTATTCAATTTCAATCTTGTAGGCATTCTTTCTTTAAACCTATTAAAATTCAAAACAGAAATAATAGGAAATAAATGCTTAAAAGAGAAACACCACCATCAAAACCCCAGTCGCCACAGAAGGGGAAAGTAAACTCTTTCTCTACTTCTAAAGCCAGCATTTAGAATTGTAGCTAGAAGACAATTTAACATCACTTTCTAAATGGAAGTATCTTACTCTAGTATCATCCTGATTTAACGGATTTCCCAAAGGTATGTGTGTATGCTTCTGTTGCTAAATCAGAAGATTATTTAAAATGAGCTGATATTCATATATCATTGGAACATTAAAACAACATGTACAAGGAAGTTTTTGTGGGTTTTTTTTTTTTTTGGAAGTGGATGGATTAATGAAATTGATTTCACATTTTAGTTTACTGTGAAAATCTTAAGTAATTCAAAAGTCTTCAACATATAGTCTCTACTATGATTTCATTCACATACACACACACACACACACACACACACACACATACACACACACACACAAGCTGTTATTTAATGGGTTTCTATTGATATTAGCTTTTGCTTTATGTTTGATTTATTTACTGTGTTTCACCTCAGGACTTCAGGGATTTTGTATGTGCATAAATTAGCCCATAACTTACTACACACAGGACCTGGGATTTATTTATAGTGACTGTGCTGTGCCTGTGTTAAAATGCACTGCTTATAGTGTGGGTTTTAAACCACAGTCTCACGAAGAGCTGATTAGAACGGAATACTATGACTGTAAATACCTAGATGAACATTTTAAAAAAGCTAATTATAATGGCTTTCTGCCTTCAGCTATTAAGCCGAATGTGTCTTGTAGAATGTTGGTACGTTCTGAGAGGAATTTGGATGGCGTGCCAGCAATGGGTAGTGAGCACTCACTGCAGAGGAGCTGTTCTGAGTGCCCGGGATCAGCAGGTGAAATGGTGCTGGCTCCCAAGCTGTGTGCTGATTCAACCTGTGAGGAGCGAGCCCAGGCTTGTCTCTGTACCTATTTAATTAGCATAAGTTAAAATATCAGGCATGCTCTTGCTAATAAGTGTGGTATTTGGTAGGATAATTAATATGTGTCTTTTCATAAAATAAAAGAACTCATGAGTGAAACCTTTTTTGCATGGATTATATATCAAGAATTAGTTGGGGTGGTACATATTTATTTAGTTAACAAGGACTCTTTCATCTAATGCCTATTTGTTTTATTATCATAATGTGTAATTTACATCAGTTTAAAACAAAATTATTAAGTAGACAAATAAAAAATATATGTACAAAGACAACATCATTGCTTATTGTTTAATTTTTTGATTCCTTATTTTTTTTAAACTTGTGACTAAAATAAAAGGCCAACATGGTTTTAATTAAATTATCCTTAAAACACAGCAAGATAAACACTGATTTTTGTATTGGGTGGATTTTTTTTCTGAACTAGATTTTACTCAAGTTAATTTCTTAAGGTTTTATTTTGTTTATCATTGTGTATTAAAAAAAAAGAATTTAAGAGTATTTTTAACAGGCCGATTCATTTAGAAGTGCTCAGATAAACTTCTTTCTTGAGAATTCTAGAGTAAGAATCTACAGTAAGTGATAATCCGTCCTATTTTTCATTTTAGTAAAGAGGAAACTGAGGCACAGATGGTGTTATTTAAATAATCCTTATAAAACATTAAATATAGTAAAAGGTTTTCTGAGTGCGTAGGATGAAGCTCTATAGTATTGATATGAAATATCTTTAATATAAATTTCAGACTTGATGGAATGGCCACGTTTTTGTGATGTGCTGGAGTTTTGGTTAGCAAGAAGGAAGTTTATATGATAGTTTAAAGAACATCAAGTCAAAGACATGCATTTTAAAATTTTAGTTTTTTAAGTTGGGAGAAAGGCAGTATCTCATCATTTGACCATACATGTATTGCTAATGCGCCCAATGAAGTGGATGTAAGATAGCTTGCATTGGAGTAGGAAGAGTAACTGTTTCTAAAAAAAAATGTGTACATTTATTGCCAGTTGAGGACAGTGTTCAATAATCATAATTGAAGTAATAGTAATAGAAGGCATAATTAAAAAATTTAAATAATCCAAGGAAATTACAAAATTACATATATATGTAATATATATATATATATATATATATATATATATATATATATATATATATATATTTCAAATGAGGAAATGCCATTTTGCCCTTTCCAAACCAATTCTGATCATATGATATGTATCATGTACATTGTAAGGCTTTTGTCCCATAGGTCAGAATCATTATGTTTTATTTTCATACATGTTAACAATCTTTTTCTAAATAGTTGATTTTTTTAAAAAATGAGAGAATATGGTAGTTCAAATTCAAATTAAAGTTTTTATTTTTGATTGTTAAACTATTTGAAACTACAGAAATAGCCTTTAAATTGGAAATAAATGTGCAGTTAATTAAGGAAGGGCTCGGTCTGAATGAGTGGCCATGATGTCTGCTGTAGTGTGACTTCTAGTGTCATATTGTCACATGAGTGACTGTTGGGAAGGGAAGACACTTTCTATTTTGTATTGCAATATTAATTTCTAGAAATACTATTTTTCAAGAGCAAGTGTGTCTATTGAATTCAGAGCCGTTCCTTTCTTCAGGAATCAACATTCTTAGGGGCCTGAGGCTACTACTATGGAAGGATTCATGAGTTCTTACAGTAATGTTTAACAGTGCATAAGTATATGGGGGCTGTAAATAATGAGTCATATCCTTCACTGTAAATGATTTTGAATGATTCATTTTTAGGTACTTCAAGGGCAGAATTTTATTGTATCCAAAGTATGCTCTTCTTCCACCACTCACCAATGGAGAAGTAATTAAGGGCTGTTGGTGTAAGCATTGAGAATTCGAGCTGAGGGCTGGTCTGCAGTTCTGGTTTTACTCCTTCATTTTCCTTTTTTAATGCCTGGGAAATGTGACCTAGGCTGAAGTGGTGAGAGGAAACTTCCTTCTTTCCTTCCTTCCTTCCTTCCTTCCTTCCTTCCTTCCTTCCTTCCTTCCTTCCATCCTTACTCCCTCTCTCCCTTCTTCCTTCCTTCCTTTCCTTTTTCTCTCTGTCTCTCCTTGTTTTTCAAATCATAGCAATTTTATTCCTAGTAAAGAAGAGGTGGCAACAGAGACGTCATAAATGTCACAACCTTTCTTCAATTCTCTTGCTTCGGCTCATTTGAGTGGGGCTTTCAGGGTCACTCTCTGTACACTGTCTAAATGAGACTCTTAATTTTTTAATTCAATTAAAAACTTTATGGCTTTTAATTTATTTTTAAATTCTGTTTATATTATTTGAATGTGTCTAGTACATTCATTTCCCCTTTCAAAACCATAATATGATGGATTTGTATAGGTAAGAGGTTTCTTGTTAAAATTCTCCTCTAATGTTCACTTGTGTCAGGACAACATGAATAATGCTAGCTTGTGGAGAAGATAAAAAGACAATTTTCAAGTGATTTAGAGAGTAATATCTATCGATCAGTTGCAGTCTCTAGCCTACTACTGACTTGGCTAATGGTTCTTTAGACGTTGGCTGATCACCAGACCTACTGTTATCTGGAAAAACAAACTCTTTGCTTGCTGCATGTGGAATTAGAGACAGTGCTATTAGTTTAGCAGAAAGAACTCGGAGAAAAGAAAGGTTATCGGATTTCAGAGTAAGAGACCAGCTTAAATACGACTTGACAAATGAGAACTAAAACAAACCTGTGTAAAAGTGCTCTGGCACAATCAACTTTTGCAATCCCCTCAAACCTCTCTCTCTCTTTTTTTTCCTTAAAAAGCATTTCTTTCTTATTTTAACCAAATTTAATTGCTCTTGAATGGCCCAGGACTGTTCAGCCAATGAAGGTCCCTATTCACAGAACCTGAGCTCATAGAATATCAGTAGACGCTTCCTTCCTCTGTCTCTCTGGTAAACTGACATCCGGGCTTAAGTGAATGAATCCTGGACGGCATGCACTGGTTGGCTTAGCTTCCTCACTGTGATTTCACAAACAACTTCCTAAATAGATGAATGCCAGAGTGGTAGTTGCAGTCTTTGACAAGGCCAATAGGGACTCTGCTGCATTTTCATACTTGGTAGTCTTAGCTCTGCAAGAAAATAATTTAAGTGGTATTGGCCGTTTCTCCTTAGACTGGAGTCTAACAGATGGGCACAACCTACTGCTTGCTTTCATAATTCCTTTGAAATGTTGATGGTGCTTTATTTTCATTGAGAACTAAAGTTAACTGTCTGAATGACTTGGTGTAGTATAGAGTAGCCCTGTATGTTGTCTAGCCTATGACAAATCTTTTCTCATCCTTCCAGTCTACCCTCATTGACCCTGCATCTGTGCCATGGTAAGGCTCTTGTCTTCATTCTCCCTGTTTTGGATCTATTTCCCCTCAATTATTTGTTTTTTTCTTACTCATCTCAGATATACTCAGACTTTATATCTCAAGTAACTCAAATATCCCATAAAACTTTTTCTCATATTTTCTGGTCCACATAATAGTGAGGATTAACACTGAATACTTGCTTGTTATATACCAGGCTGTGTCATGTATACTTTGTGCAGAATATTTCTTCATTGTTATCAATTTCCCAGGAATATACTAACATGAAAGAGCCAGTTTATCTGTGCGGGAACTGGAAAAGAGAAAATAATTACCTTGTCTGACATCACATAGGAAATTGTAGACTCAAGCATCAGACAGTCTTATATCAGAGTCCTAGCCTTGGATCTGCCTATTTCATTGGATATTTTAATCTTATGGATGTATTAATCTCATGATTATGGTGCACTGAAGTGTAAAATTAATGTGCAAATATTGAAGTTTCATTACAGCACACAAAATGTCAACTGTGTGAATGGGTGAGTGTCTCTAAAGGAAACCAAACAGAGCTCTTGCTAAAGTACACTCTTGCAATTCAAGTTGCTCCTCAACCTATGTTTTAAATGATGAAAGCTTATTATTCTTACTTTTTGGACAACCTAAGTCATGAAAGTGTTGGGAAACTTGAAAAGGCTGTGACTTGAAGCTGTTGGGTATTATTTTGACTCTGACTAATTTAATAAATGGTATCTATTAGATTTACGATCTGATTGTTTGCCCAGCTAACACTTAGCAATTATTACTTCTAATAAGAATCTATAGCAATAAGCATCAAGTCACTTTCTGGGAATTGATGGTTGTGTACTGGCTTATTACGTCCAGTGTACAAACATCTGCCCAGATTATCCAAAAGATCCTTTGAATATAATCAACGTGAAGAATGTAGCAAAAGACAAAGGGCTAACAAAAACAAAACACTATCGTTATTTTGAAGTTCCTCATATGTCAGTGTTCTTCTAGAAGTTGCTGGGTGGATAATAACTGATACAGTTTATTTTTTTCCTATTGTCTACCATTGTGACAGATAGAATCTGGCTTGTTGTTATGTTCTTTCGTCATCCAGAAGACTGAACAAGATAAAAATTTAGTTAATTTAGTCATCTAAAGTGAAAGTTTGAGGACCTCATGTAGTGGTGTCAGCAATGACTATCATCCTTATCCTCTTCCTCCTCTCTCTCTCTTCCTTCCTTCCTTCCTTCCTTCCTTCCTTCCTTCCTTCCTTCCTTTCTTCCTTCGTTTCTTCTTTCTTCCTCTTTCTATTAGAGAAAGGGTCTTACTATGTATTCCTAACTGGCTTGAGGCTCACTATGTAAACAAGATGACCTGCTTTGTCTAACAAGTGCTGCAATGAAAGGCATGTACAGCCATGTTTGACTTTCTTTTCATTTGTGTCTGTATGTGTATGGGAGGATATCCTAAGCTATTATCCTAAGGCTCCATCCATCTCTGTGCCTCACTGAAGAGTCCCTTTTCAAGTAGCTTAGGCTGTCCAGGAGCTCCAGGGATCCCCTTGTCTCCATCTCCCTCCTCTGTACTAGGATCACAGGCACATGTCACCATGTCTTCCTTTTTTATGTGTGTTCCGAGGATTGAATTCAGGTCCATGTGCTGCAGACATGTGCTCCACTGTCCACATGGCATCCTTTGTTTCCTGTACTCATTCTATAATAACAATATGTCATAACTTCTTTCCAGTCCCACACTGTCTCAAAAACATCTTCAGCTGCCAGTCGACTCTGTTGTCTCTGTGACTAGCTGGTTTGAACAGTGATGTTTTTGCCCTGATGAGGTCATCAATCATTTTTCTCCTAGAATATAAGAAAGGGTCTTCAATAAAAGTACCATTCTATCAAAACATTTCTTGAAAATATTTCTATCATCTATTTTACATATTATTAGTGATTAATAACAACTAGAAACAATAGTTTACCTCTATGTAATCACTTTAATGAAATAAATCTTTCTTTGGATTATAACATAATTTATATATTATACTTATTACTCTATTATGAAGTGTCTTATTCAAGCAATACACATATAAAGATTCAGGTATTAAAGGCTGATAGACAGGCAGTCATAATAGTTTTGGAAGAATGTATATATACACACATATACACACACACAAATATAAAATCTTGTATTGCTATCTGTTGTACATATCAGTTACACTTAAAGCAGTAAGTCAAGTACAGTCAGTATTATTAAGCATGGCCATAATTCCTGAAACAGGGCCAGGAAAATGACTTTTGGGAAGGGTTGCTGAATAAAGTGAAGGTGTTGGTTACAGTTCAAAATTCCAAAAATATTCCGAAAACTCACATGTGGTTTGTATGTTTATGTATGTAAATTGCTATCGATATTTATCAAAGTACTTTGAACCTATTACTGCTGATATTATTCTGATGTCCTGAAAATAACATCATCTGGTTGTCTCCACATTGAGCTATGGCCTCTATCTTGAGAACTTTCTCCTTTTCTGAGCACCACTTTTTTGCTCAAGCCCCCTATCTCCTTTAGAAAGGCCTCACTTCAACTGGGAAGAGTAGTGTGGATGAAAGTGCATGACATACTGTGGTGCACTCTGCCTAACTCAAGCTTTAAAGCTTATGGCAGAAGAATTTCATGCTGCACGGCAAACATGATATACATTTCAAAACCTACTTAAGATATGACTAGTATTTGTCCCTATCTGGAATAAAATAGTTGTCCAGTAAAATAGTTGTTGAATGAATGAATAAATCAATTAATAAAAATAAGGCAAAGGGGTTTACTAATGTAAAAAGAATGGGTTAATGATTTCTATTTGGAATCAGTCACTTCCAATTCCAACCCTCAGGAGTTTTTTGAACATATTTCTGATGGAGTTTAAACATTAATGATTTACAGTGTTCTACACAAATTGTTTTATGTAGAACCCACTCTAAAATTGCTTGTGCTAGAAAACAAACATATTATCAAACAAGAATGTATCCAGTTTGTATAACAAGAAAGTAGAAGTCAGAAGGAATGTAATTATTGCTAGGTGTGAACTCTTTCTGTAATATCCCATTGGCAAAGCACAGTGGCTCAGCAAATTTGAATCAATCTGATTAATTGATAACAACAAGAAAACAACTTCTAATCCTGTTTTCTAGAGCAAAGCATGCAATAAATGTTGCTTTTTTCAACATTGTGGTCAAGTGGTAAGGTAGGTAATAATGCTTTAGTTTTAAAATCAGCATGTATTAAACATTTTCGTAACAGTTATCCGTTCTCAAATTGGTTTTTCATTTTTTCCATCATACTGCATTCATTTCAGTTCATGTAAGCTTTTATGGTATGAGGAGGTTGAGGATTCAGTCTACTCAACAACTTCAAGAATTAAAGGATTTTCCATTTCTCTGTATAACCACTATGTGTAGATGCTACAGCTACAATGGATGTCAGTAGGCCAGTACGTGCTACCATGGGGTATGTGTGTAACTACAAGTAAAAATCTAAGTATACTTCATCAATTCATTTGCTTAACAAATACATGTTAAATCACAATTGTATACTTATGCTAGTCTGGGCTCTAAGCTGACTCATTTGATCAGAAATGTAACAAGTGTGACATCCTTGCTTGAAATATGCTCAGGCCAGTGGCTGAGAAAACAACATAATCTGGTCTTAAAGAATTAATGGTGCACTTGTGACGGTAGTAATCAACCAATAGTCACATGAGTAAATATGTAACAGTAGTAACAGTAGATGATAGGAAGCACAGGCACATAGACATAGGAAAACAGAGCATAGAAACACAGGAAAAAAAAAAGCCACCTGAGAAACAACAGCTGAGCAAAACTGAATAACCGAGTGAATTCATTCTGAGAAGTGACTTGAAAGCCCAGGGCAGAAAAGCAATGGATACTACAAAGTACTTAAAAGAATGCATGTGAAAAAGGCACTGTGGACAGAGAAGATGAAATGGGGGTATAATGTGAGATAGGGTTGAGGAAGAGTGCAGAGGACACACGATCTTATGGATATACTTTCCTGTGTAGCACAAAATCATGTGTCTTAAAAGAAGCCTTGGACTTTAGCGAGCTTTGCAGGGCCAATGTACACTAGGTATCAGCCCATGGGAGAAGAGCCCAGTTGGGTGTCCTCACCATGGGTCCTCAGATATTCACAATATGGCGCCCTGCTTTGCTTTCTGTAGAATAGCCAGACTACTACAAAGCCACCCAGAGTTCTCAACAGTAATAGTCCTCTTTGAAATCACACCTTATATACAGGTGTGCTCATACGGGCCTGTAAACATATGAATAAATAGTCCTATTTTGTAAAGAAATACTTGAAACAAATGTGCCTACACATTTAGATAACCCCTTTGTAAGACAAATAAGCAACTGAAATTTCTAAATCTTGTGTGATTTTCCTTGCAATCACTCAAATTATAGAGACTTTTAGAGCGCAAAGTGGCAATGTGATTAAAAAAAATTTCTGAGACACTGTATTTTTAAAACAACTTTGACTTAAAGAACAAAATATTTATTATAAACATTTGTTAAGTTTTAATTATTTCTTACAGATAAAATTTTGTTAATATTGTTTAAAATAATCATACTACTAATTAGTGTGTCTTTGACTGATATTGGTAGGCTCCCAACTAAAATTTTCTTCGGGCCTATATCTCTTTCCTTAATTACAGGTGTGTAAACTTGATTGTCTATTCATCCATTTGTAGTGCTTCTAAGCTAGTTCAAAGATTGTATTCTCTGAACTGAATTTACTCTCTTCCTGAATCTATTCCTTCACAGTTTTCTCAGTCTCAGGTTGTGGTGATGTAGTTAGTTGTGATATTCATACACAAAACAAACTCTCAGAACCTGCTTTGAGTTTTGATCCCTTTTTCTTATAGTCCACATGCAGCCCATTACCTACTACTGTTTGTCCTCACAAGATGTTCAGAATATGACCCAGTAATTCATCTTTCAGCCCCAGATTGCACCATTTCACACCTGCAGGCTCTTTAAGACTTTATGGCTAGGCTTCAGTGCCCCCAAGAATTTTATCAACACAAAAGTTTCAGTAGTTTGAAAAAATTAGTTGAATGAGAAATCTGTATTTCACCTTAGTTTTCTGTGAAATTTATACTTTCAGGGGGGAAAATAGTCATAACAATTTTGGATTCTGTCATTTGTCTCCAGTTAATCTTCCAATGGTTTTCTAAATCATTTGCAATAAAATTCAGTATCCATGAAGATCTCATAAGACTTACACATCAGTCATTCTTACATCTTTGACCTCAGGTCTTACAGCTTTCCTATTCTCTTAGCAGGAGACTTTGTTTCCTCTCATTTCCCCACCATTCTGAGCTGTCTCTTGCATTAGGTTCTTTGTATTCATTCCCTTTGCTTCTAATCCAATTAAGCAAAAACAACCAGGACAGGGCGTTTTCTCTGACTTCTCGGAATTTTCTCAAATATCATCTACTCATTGGGGAGTCTTTCTTATTTGACGTCACAACCCATGCTACAGCAAACATTCATGAAACCTTTTCTTATTTACTCATTTTCCTACTGAAACCTGTCACACATAACAAATGAAGTACTAATAGTTAAAGACAGAGAAGTTATTTTCTTTTACCCAAAATGTAGAGGTGATAATTTTGACCTATAAATGTTGTCATAAATTATTTGGGTTTTTGAGTTAATAGAATCCAGATGTCACATAGCCAACAATTCCTATTGTTGATAATCCTTTAGCTTTGTAAATGTTCACACAGTTACTATAAACAGCCAAATCTCAAAGAAAAGTTCAGCTTTTCTGATTTGATGGGTACAATGGCCGTCTATGAATGTGTTTGGAGAGATTGTACTTAATTGAAATTGCCATACTAATTTCTATTTTTTTTCTTAGAGTTTGAGCTTTGATGTCAGCTAACTCCAGACATTTCTAGCCAAAGAACTTGAAAGCAGATCAAGTGTTGTCAAGGATATAAACACACTTGCTTCTGTTCACAGAAAATATTCTTCATCAGGATTAAACCCAAGATTTTGTGTTTTATGCACTTTTCTTCACTCTTGGAGCCCATAATTAGAATAATAAATAACCACTAATGGAGTATATATACATTTCATTTTGATGAGATTCACTTTGTTTTTCTTTCTTCATTTTGTTTTTTAACACTAGTTTTCCTTCAGAATATATCATGGTATAGTTTTTCTTGGCATTTTATTAATCAGATTTGTTGTGAAATAAATTAAAAACATACTTTCAAAAAATGGTAAGATGTCATATTTATATTTGATCATTTGGTTTCTATCTTCCGAATACATGTTACAATATACTATTGTTTGTAAGCTGCCCAATTTAGTGTACACAAAACACATCAACAGATAAGCAATAGGCATTCAAGTTGTTGTTGAGAGTTAGATCAACAGAAAGTGGAGCAATAGATTATTGTGAACATTCATATGGATGCTGGGAACCAAACCTAGTTCTCTTCAAGAGCAGCAGGTGCTCTTAACCTCTGAGCATCACTCCAGCCCTCTCCTCCTCTTTTTGAGCAAAGATCCCACTCTCTAACCCAGGCTGACTAGAATTCATTACATAATTTAGACTCTCCTCAAACAAGAGGTGGTCTTTCTGTCTCAGCTTCTTCAGTGCTGGGATCACAGGCATGAGCAGCTAGTTAGTGTTACAATATTCAAGTTATGCTTACACCAGTTTATATGCAATAAAAAGAAAACTAGCTAATATTATCAATAATTTACCTTCATGTTTTGCTGTGGTGTGGTTAAGATGAATATGAAAGTTGATGAATAGGTTCCCAGAGATTCAGGGACACCATGAGAACACAGCCAACAGAATCTAATGACTAGTACTCACTAGGACTTGTATGGATTAGGGAGGCTGTAGGAGTCTGACCTAGATCCCCTGCATATATGTTATGACTGAGTATTTTGGTGTGCTTATGGGATTCCTAACAGTGGGAATGGGGTCTGTCTATGACTGTATTGCCTGCTTGTGGGACCCTTTTCTTCCTACAGGGTTGTCTCTTCCAGCCTTGGTGTGATCGTATATGCCTGGTCGTATTGTAGCTTGCTATGCCCTGTTTGGTTGATGTCGCTGGGAGGCCTACTCTTTTCTAAGTGGAGAGGGGAAGTTTCAGGGAGAGACTGGAGAGAGGATGAGGGGAAAATGTGTTTTGGATGTTATATATGAGAGAAGAATTAGAAAAAAAAAAAAAAGTACAGGTCCTGTACTCACCGATGTGTTAGCTAATTAATTGCAAAAAAATCCAAACCTAAAACCAAAAGAAAAAATCCAAACCAAACCAAAAAACCCTGACTGTTATATATTCTGGAACATCAGGGCATACTTTTGTTTTGCTTTGTTTTTATAATTTAAATTTAATTTTCTTTTGAGAATGCTTTTATACATGAGCATTATATTTGTATATTTCTACCCCCTCCTCCCTCATCTCACCTCCAACTCCTCCTATATCTCTCACAGTGCTCCTCACAGTCATGAGCTCTTTTGTTTAAATATATATTAAAGAAGTATATAAATATTATATTAAAATATAAAACTATTACACACATGTGTTAGGAATGGATCGCCTATCTGGGGTTAATCTCCAGAAAAGACTTTCTCCCTCTGTCATCAGCCACTAATTGCCTGTAGCCCTTCATCTAAGGGCAAGGACTTATATAATTTCTCCCTCCAGTTGCATGTGAACTGGTTTTGTTCTGCAGGCTGTATTTAGGGACTGTATTTTTGAGATTTCATGTGAGAAGCTTCCCTGTCTATACAGAAACACTACCTCTCAGCAGATAGGCTGCTCCTCCAGCTCTAGCAATCTTTCTGTCCCCTCTTATGTGATATTCTCTGAGCCTTAGGTGTGAGGGTTTTGTAAACTCATCAACTCAGGCTGGAAACCTAGTGACCAGCTGTTTTCGGCATTTTAATCAGTTGTAGAATTCTTTTTTTTTTTTTAAATTATTATTATTTTTAAGCAATTTCAATCAAGTATTTCAATCATATACTTTTCCTTTCTCTAGTTCTTCCTACATCCTACCCACCTGGTAACTCATGTAACTTCATGTTCTCTCTCTCTTTCTCTCTCTCTCTCTCTCTCTCTCTCTCTCTCTCTCTCTCTCTCTCTCTCTGAAAGCAACAATAACACCGAAGAAACAAACAAACCAAAAATCAAAACAAATAAATTTTAAAAAGGAAAGAATATCAGTAAGACCAAAAACTACCAAGACAAATAGTGCACACACACATAAAAAGGGAGTGTGTTTTGTGTTGACCAACTACTCTTGAATGTGGTTGATAGACTCAGTGACACTCCACTGGGGAGAACTGATTTTTCTTAGTCCTTCAGGTATCAATTGCAAATGGATTCTCAGTTAGGGGTAAGACTTTTTGTCCATTGCCCCTTCTCGGTATTGGGGTTTTGTTTGGTTTGAACCTCATGTATGCTGTTGCAATCCCTGTGAGTTCATATATGTGTTAGTCCTGTTGTGTCTGGAAGACACTGTTTCTTTGAAGTCATTCATCACCTCTGGCTCTTACAATCTTTCCACCTCCTCTTCTGCATAGATACCTGAACCTTGAGGGGAGGGGTTGGTAAAGTCATTTCATTTAGAACTGAGTGCTCCAAACTCTCTTGCTCTCTGCATATTGTCCAGTTGTGAGTCCCTGTGTTTTCGCCTAGACTCAGGACCAATTCAGTCTCAGATTCTTGTCCACTTTAACAAAATTGGATATGGGTTGCATCTCATGGAGGGGGCCTTACATCCTATCAAAAAGTGGTTAGTTATTCCCATAACATTTGTGCTACCATTGTACCAGTATATCTTCCATGTAATTTGCTGATATAAATTGCAGAGTTTATAGCTGGGTGATAGTAATCATTTCTGGCCTTCTCTAGTAATATTCTTGCAAAGTATCTTCCAGCACCATGGACTTTACTCAATAGGAGTGAAGTTTCTGGTCAGGCACCAGAATGACTTTTCCGTGTTCTATGACATAAGTAAGTGTTTTCTTCAGCAGCAGGGCTATGCCATCAGGTTTCAGAGAATAGCCAGTAGCCTTGACAATATCCTGTGATGTTTGGGAGTGGTTTATGGGATACTTCTGGCTAATTGTTCAACAAGACGTAATCCATTCCTGGCACTGGTGGTTTTACTTGATGCCACAAGATACCTAGCTGTGGCTTTATATCCTCCATTTTACAGTGACCTCATTTACATTCTTTTCATATACGCATATATAATTTAGAAAGCTTCTGCAGTAGTATGTGTCCATATGGTTTTCAAATGGCCTTTAGTGCTAGTTGTCCCTCCTCATATTCTCTCCATCACTCTGTCTTCCAATCCCCCTCCCAATTTTATCCTACTAGTCTAGTTCCCCCTTTTTCTCTTTGTAACACCCTACTCTGTTTCCCCTTTCTTGGACGATATCCTCCTCTGCCCTGATCCCTTTTTGTTACCTAATCTCTGTGGTTATTTGTACTTAAACACATATATGTAAAAATTAAACTAACATTTACATGTAAAATATAACATGTAATATTTGTCTTTTTGAATCTGAGTTACCTCACTCAGGATGACTGTTCCAAGTTTTGAAACTGAAGATTTTTATATGGGATCCATTTGGTGCAAAAAGAAGCCTCTTTGATGAGGTGTAAGATCTACACTTATCTGTGTGTCTATGAACTCACCTGGCATGAGTAGTTAGTCACATTTAAAGTACCAGGTATGGATTCTCACTTATGGAGCAGGCATTAAGTCTATTACTCAGCTATTGGTTACACCCAAGATAAAATAAGTGCCACTGTTGCACTAATGGGAGTTTTGCTGGATTGCCCATTGTTGTGGGCATAGGCTTTACAGCTGGGTGGTGCTGCTGCTTATTTTTTCCCATAACATCTTGCATACCACCTTTGACTACTATGAGAGCTTGTCCTCAAGGAGGAGGATTTCAGGTCAATTTCAGGTTAATTCCTCCAAGTCCTGGATCTGGTGTGTGGTGTCTTCTGCAGTAGAGTTCTACCTTCAAGTTCTGGGAGGCAACCAAAGGCATAATTTTTATGGAGGATATATGGTCAATAGTTAGAGACATAAAGCCATTTATTATTCTTCTCTACTGTAAAAAGTATTTCCCAATGAAGTCAGGAAATGCAGATAACAGGAATCAGCTTAATTATGGCTTAGGGAAACATGGATTGTAGTTAATGGAGTTGTTAGAAATATTCAGGAAGTTTGGGATTTTCAAAAAGCAATCATTATAGAAGTGATTTTTGATGAGTATTTATGTTTCAGTCTCTTTTCTCTGGGATTAAAATTCATTATAATGCTAATTCATTATCATGAGGTTAAGTTGGATAAAATAACTTGGAGAGGCTTTAACTAGTTTACACAATGTAATTTAACTGCTGGTATTGGAGAAGTCACTTAGTGAAGAGAGTACTTGCTATACAACACGAAGACCCTGAGCTTAGATCCTCAACATGCATGTAAACTCTGGGTGTGGGAGTGAATTTTAACTTCTACATTTGGTAAGGGCATGTAGAGACAGGTGGATCCTAGGAGGTCAACAGCCAGCCATCCCCTCTCTGAATCAGTGAGCTCTGGATTCAGGGAGAGACCTTGTCTGTAAACATAATGAGATTGTTAGAGAAAGCCATGCCATGTTAACCTGTGTCTCACACACACATATGCACACACAGCCGCAAGCACAGGTATGCACGTTAACATACACATATGTTATGCTTCTTAGCTTGATAATAGTTAGCTTAATTATATAAGTTATAATTTTATAAGATATAATTATATAAGCTAAAATAGTTAGATAATTTCTTAGCTTAAGTATAGTTTCTTAGCTTGAGTTAGAACTTGAGCAGTTCCAACTACAGAAATTGAGATATTAATTACCTATACAGTTGGCAGATAACTTTTGTTAAGGACTCATGAGTTTTGAAAACTGTCAGGATATTGGTAGTCAGCAAATTATAATATATGATCACTTTCTCTCATGGTTCAATACTATATCTCACGGTCATTAGAAAATATATTTTAAATTTTTTATTTATTTAATTTTACTTATTTGGGGTATGGGGTCAAGGAGGAAGAGGAAAGATTAGGTGGTGTGCATCAGGAAGATGATTCTGTGACTTAATCTGTATCTGAATACATATAATGTAGAGTCACAATGAGATAATTAAACAAATACAATGGAATGTGTTATCCAGGGGAGCATGAGGCGCTACAAGAGGGTCCCATAACCTACATAAAGGAGGAAGATTTCCTGAATGATTCTGCATTGTAGATTTAGATGAAGATGTTTACTATATCTCAATACATCAGATTTCATTACAGGCTGTGTGTTAGATTCATCTGAGAAAAGCAAAAATTATTTTTGGTGTGTATAATATCTAGAAGAAATATATTTTAGGCTGACCTGGTGGTGTAGGCCTGTAATTCCAGTTATTCAGAAGGCAAAAGCAGAAGGACTGTAAATTGAAGGCCATTCTGGAAAATAAAGTGAATTCAAAGCCATCCTACTCAAATTAGTAAGATTTTGTTCAGCAAATTAAAGGAAAAGAGGAATAGGGTTATAGGTCAACTGAGTGCTTGGAATGTGTGAGGCCCAAATCTCAATCCAATCCCAAGCCAGAGAGAGGGAGGGAGGAGAGAGAGAGAGAGAGAGAGAGAGAGAGAGAGAGAGAGAGAGAGAGAGAGAGAGAGAGAGCAAAGAAAACAAAGCAAGAAATGACAGATACTTTGATTTTTATGAGCTGTATAGACTTTGTTGAAGCCAAGGAGAACTGGCTTTAATGTGTAAAAAGAGCTGTGGGTAGCAGCTAAATGAATGAGTGTAACTGTTTCCAAGACTTCAAAGGTGGGTACTATATTTTAATTGTATACAGTTCTCAAGTTTAACAAAGTCTTCTACCATTTAAATTGTAAAATCATATTTATATCAGGTACCATATAAAAGTCCATGTAGGAAGGCAGTGTTACTGCATTAGAACACTATTCCAAGGCAGTTCTCCAAGTCGTGGTAACAAATCCAGTTGGCAAAAAGGTCTTGGAGGTCAAGATTTTGGTTATTGCTGTTTTACTGTTTTTGAAACTGTGGCACAGAGAGAGTGATACATTTCCGTGTATTCACACCACACAGACAGGAAATGGCAGAGGTAGAACTCAGAAGCAGTTAGAATTTCCAACTATATATCATACAGGCTTAAGCAGCATAGGGGAAGTTTATGGAGGAAATAGAACAGCACAATCAAAATATTGAAAGATGTTAGATAGGTGGTCCATAGGGACGCTGCAGGTAACAGAAAGACAGGATCAAAAACTTAGGACCAAACTGCTGAATTGATGGGGATGTCCAAGAGGCTAGGGGAACACAGAAAGTCCATTAAGGCTTTTACAAGTCTTGTTGTTTCTCTTTATTTCTTCCTTCCTTCCTTCCTTCCTTCCTTCCTTCCTTCCTTCCTTCCTTCCTTCCTTCCTTTCTTCCTTCCTTCCTTCCTTCCTTCCTTTCTTTCTTTTTTATTTGTCTGTTTCAAGACAGAGTTTCTTTGGGTTGTTTTGGTGCCTGTCCTGGATCTCACTCTATAGACCAGGCTGGCTTTGAACTCACAGAGATCTGCCTGGCTCTGCCTCCCGAGTGCTGAGAATAAAGACGTGTGCCACCACCGCCGCCAGCGAAGTCTTGTTTCTTGGTAAGAAGTTATGTGGCACTTAGAGAAAGTTGTTTCCATAAAGTTTCACTTGTATTTTGCTCATTTGCTTAGGATTTTATATAGCCTGTGTGTGTGTCTCTTTATGTGTTGTATACAGACTCAGGTATATGTGAGTATGTGAGTGTGGTGCTTATCTCTGTGTATACATCTATTATCTTCTAATTAGGGAATGTAAATCAAAGGATAGGCAAGTAAATGCTAATGGTGCAAGGCTAGGATAAGCACACCAGACTAAGGTTCAGGAGAGAGATAAATGCTGTTCAGTTACCTTCTTGGTTTTCTCTTACTTCTTACTCAGGCAAAGTGCTGTTAATTGTTTCAGATAGTAGGTAAGGATATATAAAGCCCCCAAATAGACAAAAGTATTTGGTGATTATTTTTTTCTATAAAGTCTCAACTAGTATTTCTACAGCACTGACTGTGGTGGTATTTCTGGGTCAGTGAAACATCAGAATAGACAGGCACTGGGGTGGGGTGGGGGTAGGAACGAGGAGGAAAATTGGGTATGACCAGATCATCAAGATTTTCTCTGCAAGGAATGCGGAATGTGGATGCCATCTGGAAGTCAGTGGGGTTCACGGAAGGAATTCAAGCAGTCGAGTTGCTTGAACCATGGAATTTAGGAGGCTCAGTCAAGCAGTGGAATGCAGATGGATGGGGAAAGCATGGACACCCTTTAAATGGCTTCTGGAGTAATGATTGGGCTCTTGTATCCTGTGTCCCTGTTTGATAAACCAACAGTATACACTAGAAGACAGGGCAAAATTGCTGAATATAATACTGTCCTGAATTAGATATGCCAGAAAATGCTTAATGATGGTGGTATGAAATAGAAATAAAATACTACGACTAAGAGTAACTTTGAATATTAGAAATTGCGGTTTTTTCAGATACACTGAAGTATCCATAAGAAGTGATTGCTTTTAATCTTTAAACAGTTGGAATTAAGAAAGGTAGAAGAACATCGTTTTTGCACATACCTGCACATATATGTGTAAAGCAACAGAACCTGTGTTATGAGAGTTTAGTACATACTGTGGCTGTCAGGATGACAAGATCAAGAAATAAGGTAGCATTTCAAAATGATTTAAATTATCATTCAGTTCAGTAGAAAGAAAGAGAAGAAGACAACAGACATTTTTAGCTGAATTTTATCTTTATAAAAAAGATTGGGATTCCTTTTTAGAAAAATAAATTAAATTGAAACTTTCTTTTTTTAGATGTGAATTAGGGCCTGAACGATGATATTGCATCCTGTCCCTGCAGATAATTTTTTCAGAAATTAATGGTAGCACCTCTACAGTGAATCTGGCAATGGGAGGGTGCTCTTACCACACTCGTTTCAAACTGGAAAGGGATAAGTGTTTATGTGCTTGTAGATATCCTGTGTTAGAAGTCACTGTGAAGAAAGGGAAGCGGAGCTCCATCCTGTGCATTGTTTATTGATGCCCAGTTATCATGGGATTACAGCCTTCTAGGCTCTGTTCATGCCTGCTCTGAAGTCTTGCTCAACTTCGAGCGAGAAGATAAAATAAAATAAGCAGATAATATGCTGTGTTTTCAGGCACCTTCTCTTTCAGAGTAATATAATTTACCTTTATATCCTGAAAGGTAAATTGAGTTTAACTGAAAGTAAATATCAACATCAGGATTCAATTAGCTCACTTATGATAATTTCAGACTATTTTAAGAACGTTTTAAGTTTTCCTTTGTAGTTTTCGTCTGTGGGTTATTACAGCAAGATTGGGGGTGGAAAAAGGAGGCTTGAGATTTACCTAAGCCCTGAGAATACCTCAACTTAGTCTTTGATGCTCAGTTCTTCCCCTCTGCATAGCAGGAAAGGACACGTAGTTTGTGAAGGTTTGAGCCTTTAAAGAACTAGCCTGGTCACAAGGCATGTATTCGGGTCTTTGGACATGGTTCTTAGTATAAATATTATTTTCTTAGTTTTATCACATGAGAGAATAAGACAACAAGAATTACTGAAAAACAGCTCTTAGGCAGGGTAGTGATGAGGCACGCCTTTAATCCCAGTACTCGGGAGGCAGAGCCACGTAGATCTCTGTGAGTTCGAGGCTAGTCTGGTCTACAGAACAAGTTCCAGGACAGGCACCAAAACTACACAGAGAAACCCTGTCATGAAAAACAACAACAACAGCAAAACAGAAACAAAAACGAAACGAAACAAAACAAAACAAAACAAAAAAACAGCTAGACTATACTACTCAGATTTTGAAACAAATATTCAAAGACTGACCTAAAAGGCTACTGTATTTGCTCCCTTCAGCCTCTCTTATTTCCACAAAGATATTTTTCCTTCCAATAGTTACAAACACTATTTGCTATATTGAATAGTATGTGGATTTTCATTTGTCAGCTACATGCAATAGTTGCACACAAATTTGTTATTAGAGGAAACTATATTCGTGGCAGGGTCTGTAAAGTTCCACCTGTGTGTGTCTTCCGATGTAGAAGTCAGGCTTCCATGAGTTAATAAACTAAGGGAATGATCATGTACACACATTTCACACCTCTCATTCAGTTACTCATTCATACATTCTGTGACAAGTTGAGTGCTATAGTAAGTAAATGTTTATTGAAATGATAATTCTTGAAGAGCCAGATGCTGGTTAGGCTGTCCTTTGAGATGTGATGAGGCTAGCTCCCTGATTCTAGAATCAATCCCAATTTCTCTCTGACCAAGTAAGTCCTTGCATAAACAATATTCTAAGAGGTACAGTGTGGCAGTAGTGCCTGGTAACAGCTCACTATTGCAGTGTTTTATATTAGCTAGAACTTTCAGTCATAAATGAACAACATAGCAGTTTTTGTACACTCCTAAAAGTAGACATGACTTCTTAACTACTTACTGAAACATTTTACGACTGACTCCATTAGAATCTAAATATTTTAGGGGCCATATCTCAGTCATGCTGAATGACAAATCGGCCAGCACATGGACTAATTGGAACATTTTTGTTTGTTTTTGAATACAGACAAAAGCCAATACATCATAAGAATGTTGACATTATGGGCTTTAATATTCATTTGCAAACAAGCACTACTCCACTTGATTCATGTATTGACAAAGTGGATTAAATGCATTGTTTTGAACCAGGGATTTTGAAAGTCCAAAGCAATTAAATTTGTCTTTATCTTTGTCTTTGTGGTTTATTCCGTGTAGTGAACCTTCAGTGTTTTGAAGTTCTTCCATGCTGTGATGGAGTCAGCATATTCAGCATCCCACACAGCTGATCAAATAATTTCCTCTCTCAGGAGTTCACTAATTTTAATGACTGAATAGAATTCTATCATATGTATATATCACATGTTGTTCATTCATTTACATCTTATAGGGGACTCACTTTGTATCAGACTATTGCTATAATGAGTAATGCCATAGGGAACACACTTTGAATTCTTTAGACATGTAGCTATTGGAGTCTTGGAGTTATATGCTACTTCTTTGTTTTGAGATAGTTCATTAGTTTTCTAAAATTCCTAGAACAAGGAATTTCATAAAAGTACAGAGTGAAGATGCATGTTAGGGAGCATTTGATAACAATAAGGTTCAGGAAGAGGAGAAAGTATCATTGACTTCAGTTGTACAGCCATCAATGATTCATCTAGCTCCAGAGGATAGTTCAATCCAATGGTCATACAGATGGCCCTGGTTAAACTAAATAGGTCACAAAACCCGAGAAAGGGACTGGTAGGGATGAAGAAGGATTGACAGAATTAGGGATAAGAGAAGGTAGGGGGAGAGAACAATCAGAATGTATTGTAAGTATAGAATTGTCCAATAACAAATTTAATAATTAAATACTGAAACTAAAAGTATTTTTATATTTAACTATTCAATTTTTTTTAAAACTTTTCCCCTCTTTTTCAGCTGCTCCAGTTGATATACTAAAAGCACTAGATTTTCACAATTCTCCAGTGGGAATATCTAAAACAACAGGATTTTGTACAAACAGGAAGAATTCTAGAGATTCAGATATTGCTTATAGAGTTACAGACGAAGCACAAATCAGCGCCCCAACGAAACAGCTATTTCCAGGTAGGTTCACTTTATCTCTGCTCCTGTTGCCGTTATTGTTGTTTTTATTTACAACCTCTACTCTCTCTTAGCTTATTAGTCTTTCTATTATGCTACATAATATCCAGTTATAGCGTAGAATATAATTTTTCATATAACAAAAAGCAAAGAAATTATAATCACCAGTAACATATTGAAAACAACTAACTTCCAGTTACTAACTTAGCCTGGTAACAGAAATATGCTTATTTTTAGGAATTTAATAATTCATCATGTCTGCAATACATACTAATTCTGGGAAGGCAGTATTTTATGACCATCCTATATTCATGGATGGAGACTGACAGAAACCTTTACCATTAGTGATTGATTAGGTTAATTTAACAGTCATATAAATTAAGAGAAACTTAGTACTCTTTGTCCTAACATTACTGTAACTATTTCCTTTCAAAGAAACATTTTTTTTTTGGTAGATGTTCTTTGTGATTGTTTTTTGCACATTATTCTTATGACAAGTTTAATACAGTGTGGTATGTAGATGTAACCAACCGTCTTTTTAAATAAGAAACACAGAACCAATGCAAAGAAGAAAGCCAAGAGGTCAGAGCTAAGAGCTAAAACCTTACCCTTCCTCCTGCGGTGGTCCTACCTCTCCCAACCAGAGCTACTTTCTGTGTTAAAGTCTTTATATAGGGTTTTTGTTCTGCCTTCTCATTGGTTGTAAACCCAACCACATGACCACCTCATCATGGCCTGTCTGTATAGGCCTCCAGGTTTTCTATGATTGGTATTGAGATTAAAGGCATGTATCCAATACTGGCTGTATCCCTTAACACACAGAGACTTACCTAGCTCTGCCTGCCAAGTGCTGGGATTACAAGCTGGGATTACCACCACTGCCCTGCTTTCCTATGTCTTGCTAATAGCTCTGAACCCGGGAAACTTTATTTATTAACATACAAATAACATTTTAATACAAATAAAATATCACCATAGTGGTGGTAGTTTGACTATGAATGGCCTTCATAGATTGATTCATTTGAATGGTTGTTCCTAGTTAGTGGAACTGGTTAAGATGGGTTAGGAGGTGGGACCTTGTTAGAGGAGGTGTGTCCCTGGGGGTGTGCTTTGAGGTTTCAGAAGCCTACAACAGGCCTAGTTTCACTCCCTCTACTGCCAACTTGTGGGTCGGATGTAAGCTCTCAGCTACTGCTCCAGTGCCATGCCTTCCTGCTGCCATGTTACCCACCATAATGATCATGGACTAGCTCTCTGAAATTAAGCAATTAACTGCTTTCTATTATAAGTTGCCATGGTCATGGTATCTCTTCACAGCCGTAAAATAGTAAGTAATTCAGAGATACAACTAGTCACTTTTCACAAATATCCAGAATTCAGGGATTAGAGATTTTTATAAGACTTTACCTGGGAGATTTTCATGTGATAACTGATAAAGTTCGGGGAAAATCTTTTACTTGTTCTTTGAGAGACTGTTTGATCCAGTGGTGTTAATTATGTTGAAGTCATGATAATGTAGGAAAAGATCACTGAGTGCAGAAGGGGGAGTCCCTGATATCACATTATCTAAGCAGGCACGTTCTTGAAGTTTATATATGCCCGTTAGTTAGCCTTCAACTTGGTGCCCTTGTTCCTATTTAAATGTAAACTGAGTTTCACAGATGTTATTTAACTTGACCAATTATATTTAATTATTGTGATACAAGATCAATATTTCATATTTGATCAGATTTTATTTTGCTGCTTTAGGATCTTCCCAAAATGTTAACATTTAAATTCTCTGGTTGGTCCATTTTTTCACTATCTGAGGAGCTGACATTATACATCAATTTTTAAATCAGTCAACAAATATGATAAATGAATTCAATATTATAAATAAAATATTATTTCCTTGGAAGGTCATTATACTCCTTATCTTCTTCCTTCCTTCCTTTGTTTGTTTCTTTCCTTGCTTCTTTGTTGGATTTTCTCTTTCTCCTCCTTCTCTTCCTTCCTTCCTCTTCCTCTCTCCTTTTTTTCCTTCCTTTCTTCTTTCCTTCCTTCTTTCCTTCTTTTCTTTCTTTCTTTCTTTCTTTCTTTCTTTCTTTCTTTCTTTCTTCCTTTCTTTCTTTCTTTCTTTCTTTCATGAGGAGTGGGCCAGACAGGGCCTCACTCTGCAGTTCAAGCCTACCTTCAAACTAGTGAACTTTTCAGTCTTAGCTTCCTGAGGAACCACCATAGCCTGTTCTAAGGTGTTTTGAAAACACATTTATCATGGGAACTCATTAAAATTTTCATTATATTTTCCGATTTTCATTAAATTTTAATGAACAAAAGCAATATATTGACACAAAATACTAAAATGAAAAATTGTTTGTACTTAAACATTAAAAGTTCTTAAAATATTAAGTCCATAGTATTTGAAATTCACTCTAAATTTTATAAATAATAGTAATATTACTTTTACTTTTTCATTTAACTATATGTTTTCTATATCTAGTAGGAAAACAATAATTTTGAACAGAAAATAAATCAGAAAATCATGGACTAATGGAACTGTTTTAGAAATACTAAATAAGATACAGTTTATAATATTTTTATAATTGACTCATTATCTCAAGGTCATGGTAGTTAATTTAATTAATTTGGTGTTTGATCATTCCTTCATGCAGAATGACCATTATGTATGCTTGTTCAATTTCCTTCCACCCCAGTGAACAGAACTTATCTGTATGAATGTTTTACCCCAGTTAGCACTCTTGTGTTCCGGCCTATGGTTTTAGCAATAACTATTTCAAATAAGAGACTCCTATGATAGGGATCTTAGGTACCTTCCTTCTTGGAGAGGAAAACTTCCTGCAAGTTATGCATTAATGATAATTAAAAATAGTAGTGATAGTGTCACCATTTTAAATACCAAATTAGTGAACATTATTTACAAAGTGAGGCATTTCCTGATGAGCAGAGCTGGATGACTGGACACTTCAGTAATCATCATTGAAAGTAGGGAGTTTTATTAGGAAGAGAGATTAATATATTGTTGCAGAAAAAAAATATGTGTTCTCCAAAGCTCCAGGATGAGACTTTAAATCGGAAGATCTGAAAATGTGCACTTCAAATTAAATAAAGCTGTTATTTTCAAATTCTCATTACCACCTTTTGAATACTGATATAAATACCCTGCAAAAAACGGTGTATTGACTTACATCTTCATAACCATCAAAGGAAGAGGATATTTAAGCTCAAGTTATAGATGAGGAGTTGGATAGATTCAACATTTTAGTTAGATAACAATGCCCAACCATCTAAGGCACTGGACTAAAACATATGATGTATTTGAATATCATTGTAATTATAGCATACAGAATATTATTGAATTATCATCACTATTAAAACATAAAAATATTTTTGAAAGATATATTCTGCTTGGGAAAATATTGAACAAAATTTAAACTCTTAAAATCATTATTATTATGCTATTTTATATATTTATTAATGAAAGCAACATCTGTTTATATTAAAAACCCATTTTAAGTGTTGTGGCTGAATCTGTGATAATCATGATGGTTATTATAGACAGATATTCTTCTAAATAAGTATAAATATCAAATATTAGACACTGGGCATTTTTACCAATAGTCATTTGACATGTCTTAAATCTATGTTTGTATTTCAAAATATGGATTTTTTTAAAGCTTTTAAACTTTACATTTGATGTGTACACTATGCCTTGATGAGTGCTGTTTCACGTATTTAATGTAGTGTAGTATTAGTACTGTATTAACAAACTAAAGTTTCCAGAGCTTTCACTGCACAAACTCAGTGACTTTTTAAATTTTCACACAATCCCCTTACTCTTATATGAGTACATTTTTTTCTGATGTCTCACCTTTTCTAAATGTCTCTATATAGACTTTTGTTCACTTTTTTGTTAAACTGTACAAAGTATTTTCTCCCAGGTCATAATGTTTTAAAGTCCTTTTCTTCCACTATAAGATCATGGAAAACTTGAGTTTGTTTACCTTGGACCTTTTTCAATAATAGAGTGAATTACCTAACCATATATTTCAATAGCATAGTAATTATAAAGCATGTTGTTAAGTTATATGCTTTATAGCTTTTGTATCTTGTATGATGATTTGTCTCCTAGTGATTTTTATAAAATTATGAAATTTAAACCAAATAAAATTAAAATTTCCTGTTACATTTAAATCAAGTTAGAAGACATAGATGTACTTTAGAGGTAAAGTCCTTGAAGAGCTTGTATGAGATCCTGGATTCAATCATCATAACAAGTAAAAATTCCAGTTGAACTATATATATGTATATATATATGCACATGCATAATACATTTCAGCTGATTGAAAATAATGATTTGACAAGTAGGTTGAAAGATTTCTATGATGACTTGAGTAATTGAAAACAAACACTTTTTATTGTTTAATTTTATTTAGTATTAACTTAAAAAATATGAGAATCAGTTAGTCAACATTAATTGACTTCGGTAGCATGCTACTTAATTTCTACAGTAGTTCTAGGGTTCAGTCTACATCATTAGCTCAGCTAAGGGACATTATGTAATATGCTAAGAGCGTATGACAAGAGTATCTTGTGTCCAATGGATCAAACAAGACCCAGGATTCTGTTTAATGATATTTTATTTATTTTTATTTACGTGCATGTCTATATTCATTTGTATGACAGTGTGTGTGTGTGTGTGTGTGTGTGTGTGTGTGTGTGTGTATGTGTGTGTGTGTGACAGAGGACAATTTGCAAGTGTTGGTTCTCTTTTTCTACCATGTGGTTCTGGGTATAGAACTCAGGTGTCAGGCTTGGCAGCAAGTCCCTTACCTATTAAAGCCATCTCACCAGCCTGATACTCCAACATTTTAACTGAGATACTGTATTAGTTACCACTTACCTAGTTTGTGCATATATGTGCAGTAAAAAACTGTGCATCCATACCACCTGTCAGTGTTCCCTTTTGAATACATTTAGAAGGTTTCCCACTCAGGAAACATCTTTTTTTTTTAACCGCTATTCTTAGCAGATTCATAAAGTTCCTTTTTGAATGACATTTCTGAACCAGCCTCAATCATTCGAGTATATTTGGAAAAAATATTTTTGCTATAATTAATCGTGCTTCGATGAGATGTAAACATAATATCTTTACAAACAAGCATTTTCTAATCATGAGCGGAAATGGAACTGCATGACTCCATCATTTGTGGAATTTGAACCTATAGTGGTGATATTCACAATGCCTTTAAAAAAAATCACTTTGCACTACAACCTGTAATTGAATTAAGAATAAATGGATTTAATATGAAAGCTCTTGATATAGTCCATAACAAAAACACCTGTTTTGTGAATGGATAATATTTTAATGAAGTAATAAATTTCTCCTAAATGATGTTGTAATATGTAATATTATGTATTATATATAACAGTATATATAATATATATGAATAGTGGTTATGTATCATGTATATTGTTACTTTGATAAATAAAACCTTCCAATTAATATGTAATGTTTCCTTAATAATAGAGAGTCCAAGTATAAGAGATATATTATATTTAAGGCATTCCACAAACTGCCACATTTAGCGAATGTGTTGTAAGCAGCTGTGAAAGTCAGGTAGCAGGCTAGGTACTTGAGATAAAATCATGGAAAGAGGAAAAAAAAGTGACAGTGAGCCTTCATACCTAATAGTTCTGGTTTTCAGTGGCATGATTTTCAACAGTGAAACTGAATTGTGTGATCAAAAATCTCCTTAAGTGTTCACATACACGATGAAAGCAATGCCTTTGTATTACCTTACTACAGTGCCTTTTCACAAAGAGCATGTGTGGGAACAGTGTGGACAAAGCTCAGAAATACAAAGCTTGTGTCAGCTAAATGGTTAAATATATGTTTGAGAATTATTTTGGGGGACTAGAGAGATTCCTCTGCTGTTTAGAGCCCTTACTGTTCTTGCAGAGGAGTGAGTGGACTTTGGTTCGAACACCCTTACCAGGTGATTGAATGAAACTCCAGTTCCAGATAATCTGATGTGTCTTGCTTCCTTGGACACCTGCTGTCATGGATCCACATACAGATGCACATAATTAGAATAATAAAAATAGAGACTGGAGAGTGACTTAGGAGCTAAGAGTGCACACACTTTAGAGTTCACAGTCATCTGCATTCGCATGCACACTCTCTCTGCTCACATGCACATAAGTTAAAAATACATCTAAAATGATAATTAAAAATTTTAAATGAGTGTCTGCTATGTTTGAAATGGCACTGATAGTCTGATCTTGTTTTCTGACTATGGGATCAGTTTCTCATAATCTTTATTCTTTACATAAATGGCCTTGAGGCTTAACTTGGATGAATATACAGAGAAAACTTGATACTCATATGATCACCTCTCTAACCACACTATTTGTTAACTGTTTCCTATTTGAGATGGGAATGGGGGGTGGGTTGGGGGAGGGAAGGGGAGGGGGTGGGAGGAGGGAGGACAGGGGAATCCGTGGCTGATATGTAAAATTAAATTAAATTATAAAATCCTATTTGAATTTAGTTATCAGGGCCATATAAAATGCTCAGGTAAAATTG
Organism: Peromyscus eremicus; assembly: GCF_949786415.1. Lineage (NCBI taxonomy): Eukaryota > Metazoa > Chordata > Mammalia > Rodentia > Cricetidae > Peromyscus > Peromyscus eremicus. The sequence goes on from NC_081421.1 coordinate 86,140,638, forward strand.
TGAGCTAGGAACAGTTTGGAAATCTGGACTTTCTAACTCTATTTTGTCTTTTCAGGTGGAATTTTTCCCGAAGATTTTTCAATACTATTTACAATAAAACCCAAAAAAGGAACTCAGTCTTTCCTTTTATCGATATATAATGAACATGGTATTCAGCAACTTGGTGTTGAGGTTGGGAGATCACCTGTTTTTCTATTTGAAGACCACACTGGAAAACCCAGCCCCGAAAACTATCCCCTCTTCTCAACAGTTAACATCGCCGATGGGAAGTAAGTCACACCTTGAGAGAGTGTTAGCTGTGCTGAAAAATTTCATTAATCATTCAACAGTCTATATGAACTGTGTTTTCTAGTGGCCATTGATGGAAAACTCTCCAAAAGACCACCATATTAATCCCCAACATTGGTGTAGTCCATTTCAAAGTCTGGGCAGGTAAAGGCTGAAAAAAAAAAAAATCAGTAGGAAAAAAGAAAACCTGTGTGGTTGAGAGAGAAAAGCAGGGCAGTGTTTACAAGAGGAAATCAAATTGTGGTGTGATTTTAAGAATTGAGATGAGGGAAGACCTCTTTCCTACTGGGATCTGAGAACAATGGTTCTGATGGTTCTGTGGATAAAGGCACTTGCAGCCAAGCCTGTCCACTTGGTTCAATCCCTTGGAATGATATAGTGGAAAGAAAGAACACATCTCATGAGGCTACTTCTAAATAAGACTGATCCTCGCTATCTTAGCAGCTATTAATCACCTGTAGCTCTTCCTCTAGGGCTTGGACCTTCTGAGAATTCTCCCGTGCACATTGGCATGTCAACTGGTATTGCCACTGTTCAGGTCTTATTTAGGTGACTGTATTGTTAAGATTTCAGGAGTACAATTCCTTCTAATATGTATGAGACTCTATCTTATAGCGAATGTCCTGGGTCTAGCTCTTATAATCTTTCTGCCCACTCTTCTGTGATATTTGCTAAGTCTTAGGTATAAGAATTAGGTTGTAGATTTATCAACTGGGGATGGTCATGCATGGTTAGCTGTATAGAAGATTTTTTTATGCATAGTATTACTGAAATATTTTTACTCTATGCTGTCTTTTTAACTGGAAAAATATCTTACTGTAACCTCGATCCAATTTGATAGTAGTTTTAAGTTTGAATAAATATCAAAATATAACAATAGGAAAAGCTCAGTAAATAATTTTGAATGATTATCAAATAGATAAGAAGTTGTATGTATATACCCTACAGTGGTAAAGTACTATTTGATAATCTATCCAGTAAATCAATAGGTAGCAATATTCATTCACTTTCCTTTTGGTTTTCTTTCATTTATTTATCCTTCTCTCATATAATACTTCCCAACTGCAGGCTCCCCTCCATCCCCCTCCTATCACCCCTCTCCCCCAGAATCACTGCTCCTCAGTTTCCATTCAGAAAAGAGCAGCACCCCCACCCCGCAAAGTGGTATCAAATGAATTCAACATAACAAGATGCAATGAGACTAGGTATATACCCTCACATCAAGGCTGGGCTCGGCAACCTAGTAGGAGGAAATAGGTCCCAGGAACAGGCAAAAGAGTCAGAGATACCCCTACTCCCATTGTTAGGAATCTAACAAAAACCCTAGGCTAAAGAACCACATGCAGAGGACTGTTGCAGACCCATGCCTGCTCCGTGGTTGCAGCTCAGTCTGTCTGAGCCCCTATGAGCCCTGCTTAGTTCATTCTGTGGGCCATGTTATCCTGGTGTCCTTGATCCCTCTGGCTCCTACAATCTTTCCTCCCCTTCTTATGTGGAATTCCCCTAGCTCCCCTAGTGCTTGCCTGTGAATCACTGTATCTCTTCCCATCTGCTGCTGGAGGAAGCCTCTGTGATGATTGGGCTGCTAGGCACAGATCACATGAGTATGGCAGAATGTCATTAGGAATCATTTCATTGACTTTTTTTTTTTTTGTTAGTCCTGTTTGGTTTAGGTCTCTGAGCCATCATTCATTTTTAATTCATGGATTTATTAGCAGATGTTTGCTGTGCACAAGTTCTATGGTCCTTCCTTGAGACTATTAAAATATGACAGATTTGTTAAGATCAAATGACACAATGACAATTGGAGTGCAAAAAATCATTGGTATTAAAATACACTTTAGTTTGTTAAGAACAATCATGGATTTCATCACAACTGAGCACTCATTCCATAGTATTTCTATGCAATCTATTACTTTGCTGGCAGTTATCAGGGTCGAGGTTTTGCAGCCATGAACATTGCAGGAAAAGTCCCTCCACTCCTGTTTATTTGAATATTTTTAGTGTTTTGTAGACCAAACAAACATAAGCTTAGATGCAAAGTACTGGTAGTTCTATGAATAAAACTGCGTCAAAGAAAGGCATGCACTGTGTAGTAGTGCACAACATACTTGGCAGTCTGTTATGAAGAGGTTGTTCTAAAGAAAGTACAGAAGTAAGCACCTGTTTGCATGACAATGTGGAGGGAAGCGTGCCCCTATAGAGTATTTGCATGGAGCAGAAGGAGACATGTGATCAGCTACAGGATATCAGAAAGCAAACCTTACAGGAGGTGGAGGTGAGAGAGTACCAGGAGGCTTCTATGAGACAGAGAAAAGAAATGAACAGCTCTGTGAATATTTGCTGGGTTTCTTCAACACAAAGATTTAAATTGATTGTTTTTCATGTAATTTAATTTTATTTATTCATATGTTTGTGTGTGTGTGTGTGTGTGTGTGTGTGTGTGTGTGTGTGATGTGCATGTCAGAGAGAGAGACAGAGACAGAGAGACAGAGAGACAGAGATAACAGAGAGAGACAGAGACAGAGAGAGACAGAGACAGAGAGAGAGAGAATATATATGAATCTTTATGCATATTGATATACTGGAGGGTTCATGTGTGTGTGGCAATGGGAGCGCACCTGAACACTTGAAGGCGTGTGCATTTGGAGGCCATAGGACACCCAGGACAATTTTATGGGTGTTGGCCCTCAGGAACTATTGACCTTTTTTTGTGTGTGTGACAGGGTCTCACACTGGTCTAGAGCGACCTGTCTCTTCATTCCTAGCACTGACGTTAGAAGTGAATCCTGCTATGTCCACTGTTCTTATGGGTGCTGGGGACTGGATGCATATCTTAGTTATGCAACAGTTATCTTCTGGACTAAACTCTTCCCAACTTCTTCATTCATGTTTTGATGGTTGCTAGGGTCACAAAGGCATGAAAGCGCAGACAGTTAGCGTTATAAGCTAGAGAGGTGATGTTTTCTACTAAGCCGAGAACTAGCAGCTCTTGTTTCATCATAAAAATTCGTGATGTTTTATTGATGGTACAGACATTGTAAGAGAAAAGGAGAATGAAGGATTCTAAACTGAGTTAACCTAGTACTATCTAAATTATTATTACGTTATATCTAATTCTATGATTTTTATCATCTCAGCACAGCTTAAAATAATTAAAAAAACAATTGAGTTTAGAGTTCCGATGAGATTTTATCAATTAAAATTATTTTTATTTTCTGCTAATGAAAAGACCATCCCTCAAGACTAGGAATGGTTTAAGTTAGCACGCCGGCTTCTTGGCATAAAGTATGTGTCAATTTTACTCTCAGTGTATGAAGTTGCTCCAAGGCTCCTTGTATAATTCTTTGCTCTACTCAAACCTTCACTAGTTGAATGTGCTGGTGGAAATACCAAAGACAAAGTATGTATGGAAATGTACTTGGTCGTCACCAGTAGCCATGCCAAATATCATGAAACAGACATTTGGGAACACTCATGCAAGTTTCTGGGTATTTTATTTTATGGGGCTACTCCTAGACACTTCTGGAATATTAATCTAGCACTTTTCGTTTGGAAGAAAATATAAACCACAGTGGCTTAAAGAATCCAAGTGAATTTCACTTAGTGGTTTCTGTTAGCACCAGACATTGTTAATAAAACCCTTTCTAGGATGCAGGGAGAGCATGCATGCTTCCAAGGGCTGGCCACATTCCCTCTGCTAAGCCTGTCATCACCGCCTTGAATTAGCTGGGGCAGTAGCTGCAGACTGAATTGAGCCTCCCACTCCACACATGCGCTGACTCTGCTTTCTTTCAGTGTTTCTTCTTCTTGCCAGCCCTGGAAAGAAGGAGAGATATTGTGTCTCAGTTTTGGATCCTGCCCACGGTGGTGATCTATAACTGTCTTGAAATTAAAGTGGAAAAAGAACATGAAAACACTTGAAATAAATGGAGATCAGGACAGAGTAGCACATTGTGTTTTACAATTAGAACATTCAGCTGCTCCAGATGGAGCAGTCATTCAGGCAAGAGACAGACCCTTTCACAGTCACTCTCAGGGGATCACCAGAGCAGTTTTTCTTGTGGAATTCCAGTTTGGAAGAAAGTGTTTATGCACAGAGAAAACCAAATCTATCTCAATCTCTGTCAGTTACACTCATCAGAAAACACAAAGTGAAACAGAGGATGGGTGTGTCCTTAACAGCACAGGTGCCTAATCCATCGCTGTATCTTAGGAACCTGTGTCCTTATGAGTATGTGGTGCTGTCCTGGGTAAGCTAGGCTAAACCACTGAGGCATAGTGTGTGTGCCTCTGTTTTTGTACCATTTCAGCTTACTGTTGACATTTAAAGCTCACATTCTAATGAGTCTGTTGATTTGGCAGCTAGAGCCTTTGAAGCTTACGAAAGCATTGTTTCATTTTTACAGGTGGCATCGGGTCGCAATCAGTGTGGAGAAGAAAACTGTGACAATGATTGTTGATTGTAAGAAGAAAATCACAAAACCCCTCGATAGAAGTGAGAGATCAGTAGTCGATACCAATGGAATCATGGTGTTCGGAACAAGAATTTTAGAAACAGATGTTTTTCAGGTAAAAATAAATCAAGTATATTTAAGATATGTTTTGTTAGGTCAACTGGGTTATTAATTCTATCAATCATTATGTTGTAAAACAGAGTTCAAAGCTCTAAAGGGTGACCTACTTTCTTCCTCTGTGATTGGAGTGGTGATGTTTTCTATTGTTGGGTCGGAGGAGGGTTAGACAAAGGTGACTGCAAGGCCAGGGAAGCGTTGCAAAGATTGGCTGATTTGAAAACAAATGTCCAGTTCTCCTGGCAAGGACAGTCCATTTCACTCTTAAATTTTATTCTTAGTACGTTAGCTCAGAGAAAATAACTTTTTGACTTCCTATTCTAGAAGATTAATTCAGAGAAATATTCCAGGCATGTATTCTTCCTGACTATCTTCTTTTTGAGTGTTTTCTAATAGAGATTATGTTGATAAAGATGAACTTTAAGTTTTAAAATCTCCTTTTAAAAAATAAAGTGCAAAGCATGATGGAAGCATTTCCAATTGTATTTTGCTAATTATCATTATGACACTTTCTTAGGATCTGTCAGTCATTGTATCTGGTAACTTATATTTTGGTTTTTAGCCTTTTTATTGGATAAATAGAACTGAGGCCTGGCTCTATTACAGGGTGCACTGAGGCATTATTAGCACAAATTCTGATTGAATTTTGGAATATAACTGCATAAAGCTGTATAATATGATTTATGTATTTTGTTTACACATGCCCATTTGTTAACATGCATGTATGTATACAAATATAGATACTACATTTAAAAAAAAGTTGTAAACTCAGAGTCTCAGCTAGACCACTGCATATACATTTATATGAATCATTGGGGGCGCAATATTAAATACAATGAACATTAGTGACATTTTCAGGTTCTGTATTTGGAATATTATTCATTATTGACTTTCTCCATTACTGTGTTCTTATCTATTTGACTCTACATAAAATATTTATATCAAATATTTACATCCAATATATTATGATTAATTAAGTGATGAGTGAATTGTGGAAATATATAATGACAATATGTTCTTTGTACATTATCATGTACTAATTGAATATACATGGATAAATATTGACTTATTGGATGTATGGATATCATAGAAAAGTATTATAACTTCTACTCTTGCAGAATTTTACTTCAGAAATCATTAACAGTTTCATAGGCTGATTTTCTAGTTTTGTAAATAAGTGAAATGAAAGAGCATTAGTAGATTTCTTTGTTCATTCCCTCTGTCCTTCTTTTCCACCTCTCCACTTCCAATGACTGATTTTATAGCATAACATTTAAAATCTGAAGTAACTGCAAGTATTAATTAGAAGAATGTATTAAAACATTAAGAACAACAATGTGGAAACAATACTTCTATGTAATCTGTAGTGACTGTGACAAGGAGCTGTGAGAAATTTCTCTACAAATCTGCTCTATATTTTGAGCTTTCATGAAACCATATGAAACTTTAAACAGGGTATTTATTTATTATTAGTTTTTAAAATGTAACTTAGAACCTTTGCATGTTATGTTTATATCTTATCTTATTTTAGTTATTCAGAAAGGAAAAGCTTCTATTTTGTCTTAATAAAATAATGAGCAAATTTCGGAGAAAAAAATTGAGTCGAATGAAATTTATATTCATCTAATTATCCGTGAGACTTTTATTTACCAAATGCTGTTATTGTGCGGCTATATAAAACTTCAAACTAGACTCTTTCTACGTGAAAATTGGACATGGAGGAAATAAATGCTTCAAATAAATACACTTGTTCAACACCTTTTAAAAAATAGTTCATCAGATATGAATATATGGTCACTGATGTGATTTTTTTAAAACTTTACTTGAAATTTTTTTGTTTTTATTTTTGTTTATGCTTTGCTACTTATGTGGAATTCTAATTATTTTAAAATCTGTGTGAAGAATGCATAGTAAAATATTTATTAATTTAATGTTTGATAAATAGTTTCAGTGATACTGCTGCTATAATAACATTAGATATTCATTAGTCTGAACACAGCAAGTGTCACTTTGCCAAAAATATTGTGACTCATATTTAACCAGGAACTTAGTATATATAATTTCATGTACATACTGAATCACACTACTGGATTGAAACTGTTATGCTAACATAGACATTACATATGCCTATATTTGCATCACAATATGATGATATTTTTATGAATTAAAAGTACACTGGACTGAAAATGATTTAAAGTTGTTTTTAAAATGGTTTTCATGAACATGCAATGGGATGTATTCATTTACAGTGCAGATGATGTGTCGCCCCCGCCCCCCCCCCCCCCGTACCTGTAGAGTAATTATAAAGCCTTATTCTGGATTGAGAACACTCTGATTCTTAATCCCAGGATCTGGCTTCCTATGGAGCATTCTCTAGTTTTAGTTCCCCGTTTCTCAATTGAAGAAGTATAAAAGACCATCCTTCAAAGTAACTGAAAAAAAAAATAATTGAATAGGTGTAGGTAAACATTTGCACAGTAGAGAATGAATACAAACATATGAACGTTTACAATTTGTAAATAATTATGGTTTTCGATTTACTCTTGAATTAATATACAGCAGTCCCTTTCATTATGATTTCATGTCTTTTGATAACATGACATTTCAAATATTTTTGTACATTTTTTTGCATTGGAGTAACTAGCAGTGACCTATATCTTAATGAAAATTTCTAGTGGGACTGCTTGTTTGTCCTGTTAACAGCTCTTTTCAGGCCTGCTGCTCATGTATCAAACACCTTGGGCAGTTTAAATCAGTTTATTCCCTTTATATACAACAGCACCTTAGCTTGGGCTTTACTTAGAGAAGGCTGGTGTGGGTGGATGTATACTCCATGCAGGCACAAAGTGTCCATCCAACAGGTGGCCTGGTTTGTCCACCCTGATGATGCTTCAAAGATGTGAGGAAAGACTTATCAGGAAATATGCGTCATTAAATCAGAAGTCAGAGCCATGGTTTTCAAAGCACTATCATTTTAATCTTCAGATTTTAAACTTTACTAATCAAAGGCTCTTAAAGAAAGCTGACTCTGGGCAAAGTGTCTTATGAGTGGTGAGTGGATTATGGTAATATTGCAAAACCACTCAGAAAATGTCACAGGAAACTTTAGGAAATATTTATTTTTATTACTGCTATTATTTTATCATTCACAACTGTGTGTGAGAATAGCCACAGAAGATGGAAGAGGGTATCTAGCTTGTGACTCACTCTGTAGACCAGACTGGCTTCGGGCTTCAAACTCACAGAGATCCACCTGCCTGTGCCTCCAAGTGCTGGGATTAAAGGTATGTGCCACCACCACTTGGCCATAAATTTATTTTTACTTAATACCAAGCCCACATTAGCAAGATGGGGCAGAAAGAATGTAAGAGTCAGAGGAAAAGGTAGTTGCTATGAGATTATGTCTCCTGGGAATGTCAGAAGCTACACTCGTCAAGTTTCACAAACATGACTCTCTAAACCTAATCTTTTCCATCGTTCTTGAATATTCTGTTCTGCCTTTTTGTGTTACCTCATTGTTCCCGTATCCCATTTTGAGTCTCATGCATGCTACAATACAAACACTCTACCATTGCACCACACTCCAAGGCTTTATCTTTTCATTCAGTTCTTTGTTTTTTGTTTTGTTTTTTTTCTGTTTGCCTTTTAGTCTGGTTAGTTTCTATTATCAGTGCTTGAACTGACGTTCTTTCCCCTGCTGTGTCTGTGCTATTGATATTCATGTATAATTGTACTCCATTTCTGTCAGTTTTATTGATCACATGTTTTTCTTGTGATTATTACTTACCTGCATTTCATTCATCGTATGTGCTTGCATAAGGTTTGTTTTACTCTATTAAGACCTTAAACACAGTAATCAGATATAAAAAATCCTCTTACATTATTTCTGACCTTGCTATATTTGATTCTAGTTTTGATGTTATTTGTTCTCCGTAAATTGTGTGTCTTACAGAACAATATGTCTTAAATTTTTCCTCCTGAAAGGCATACATGATAGGTGGAATAAAATAATCTGTGGGGAAGTGTCAAGAAGAAAAATCAATCTGTAGTCATATTAAGTGTGAGTCCTGTGGGGAGTCTGACTCGTGGAATGTCGGTTTGTCAGCGCTTCTCAGTTCTCTTCTCTGAGGTGGATAGGAAGACTCAGGTGGACTGGAATTATGCATTTCCTCCTTCTACACAGAAGGCCAAATTGTGATTGGCAGTTCTGAATATTTCAGTTTATTTAAAATATTCTTCCTCACTCTCTTTTCTAGATGCCTGAGAGAATGATCTGTCTGGTTGTTACTGTGAGATCTTATAGAACCCCTTAAATAAAATGAAGGTGTCCACTTTACCACCCATGACTGAGTTACGGTGGAGTGTTTAACTCCCGGGTAGGTGGGCATTTCATAGAATTTTGTCTGGTCCATAAAAGGGAGGTACATGAGGCATGTAGAGACAGTTTTAATGTCAGTTCATTCCTCTTAAGTATTTTCTAAACTGATTTTAATTCATGATACATGGTGCAGTTTGGGAGATAGTCTAAAATTTGTGTTATTAAAATATAAATTTAGGTGATTCTCCTCTTTATTTTTCTTACCACATATTCTGTTTGCAGTCTTTAACTTTTCCCTTGTTCTTCTATGCACAGACACAGATTCCTTCCATAGTTTTAGTCACAGCATTTCCTACCTTTATTCAGATATTATATTCTACACCTGGGGCAAAAATCAGGCTAAAAATAAAAAAGAAATGAAAGAAACAAAAAGAAACCCCCAGACGAGGTGAGGCAGCACCTGTGGATCTGAGTCTCTAAATTTGGTTCTCTTCCAGTGTGCCTACTTTTTCAGAAGTCAAGGTGTTTTCTATTTTGCTGTTCCCAGAAAATGTTGCTATCATTATCAGCCAGCTTGAGGTGTACTGGGCTTCTACTGCCATAGGCACATACTACATAGTACATAGTACATGGCAGTAATAATGATGATACTTGAAGGTTTAATTCCTTATGATAAAAAACAGACACTATGGAAACTCTAACATCATATTCAGTCTCTATCTCATCCTCTAGACCACTAAAATTAGTGTAATTTTATTATCTTACAGTTCATTTCTGAAACCATCTTGGTCTGAGTTCTCTGTGAAATGTCTCTTGTTACAAGATACAAATACAAATTGTCACTGTTGCATTCACCAATCACTTTCCATAATTTCATCTGTGTTTCATAAAATGTTGAGGACCTATTTCATGGAATATAAATCTTAGAAGGGTGAAAGTGAAGGAAGATAATAATTTCAGTTATTTCACTTGAGAGATTAAAGGTGAAGCTAAAGGCATCAATCAGTAACTAAGTAGTACAATGATGGTTGAGGGAAAGAAGAGATGAAGAGGGTAACCAAGGGTTATAATTTGATAAGCAAGTGCTGTAACTAGATGGAATTAAAGCATTTTGCTCTCACTATTCCAAACTGATATGTTATTTCATGCTGAAATCATTGGAGAAACTGACTTAACTGAAGGGCGTTTTCAGTCTTTTGAGGAAGATAACATTCCCAACTTAAGGTGAAAAATAGCTTTAATCAGCAGAGGTGGATAATTGAGACTGCAGTGAACTGAATTAAACAAGCCCTTGTCTCCCAGTAAGTTTTACACACTCCCATATGTTTAATGAAATCTTTAGAGTTTTTACATTAGTACAGAGACCTATTTGTTTAGCATTCCTTGTGAACTCTTGGTTGAATTTTTCTTGAGAAGTATAAAATCAATAAAGAATGAATCTGTCTCTCTCCCCATAACTAGTAGGTTTACCATGCTCCCTTGGATGAACCCCTATTCTGTACATAGGGGCAGCACTAACTGAATTCATTGGGTTACCAAAACGAACAAACATAGAATTGAAACACAAAATCGAAAGGTTTGGAGGGGAAATTACAGAGGTGGGACAAGTATTGCGGGATATGATTGCATTTCATTCTTATTCTCAAAAATAAGGAAAATTATAGGAAATAGCATTTTAGCCAATCTGTTCTTTCATTAAGCTATTCCCTTGTTCTCACTCAAGCTACTTTATCAAAATTCACCATTCTACTGGGCCTAGTATATCACTTGTCTTGTTTGAGAAGAGGTCCTTTTCAATTCATTAATTGCAAATAAAAGTGAATTATGTAATTTAAAAAGTATATCTTTTTGCTGTGGCCCCCATGTGTATGTAAATTTAGATAAATTATTTTTCTTATCTATCTGCATGTACTAATTCCTAGCTCCAGACAGAGACATCATAGATGCTTTAAGAAGTGGTAGATTAGTGGTTCTCACCCTGTGTGTCATGACACATTTGAGAGTCAGACAGGGATCCTCTTGGACCATCAGAAAACACAGATATTTACATTATGATTCAGAACAGTAGCAAAATTACAGTTATGAAGTAACAATGAAATAATTTTATGGTTGGGGGTCACCACACCGTGAGGAACTGCATTCAAGGCTCACAGCCTTAGGAAGGTTGAAAACCTCTGTAGCAGAGGGAGTGGAATTTCTCTCTCCCTCAGCAGCTGTGTAGTCCAATCCAGGTCGTTAGTGTGTTCACTCTGGGGTCACACTGCCCTGATGTGGTGTTTGGAATGAGAATGAGAGTGGGGGCATGACTTTATTTATTTAACCTCGTCTGTACAATGAGAAGTGTTTTTTGAATTACTGAAAAATACGAAGATCAAATGAGTTAACATTTGGGAAAACACATCCATGTGAGCAGAGGATTCTGTAAGGATTCTTTAATTTGGACTTAATTCCAAAGATTCTTACTTACTTTTGGAATTTGGTGGAAATTTAGTTAACATAGGAGATTCACGTCACTTTGTATGAGATACAGATTTATAATTTAATGTTCTAAAGAAATCTCCAACAGCTGAAAACAAAAACAAGTGTTATTATCAACTAGGACTTCGTTGTTTATACTCTTGAAGCATTCTAGAGTATGTATAGAAGCAAAGCAATGGCACTTCTCAGTGATTTATATTTGTCTGCTTTATTCTTGCCTTAAAGAAGTTGGTTATTTGTGCATTTTAGAATATAGCTCTGGCTTTAAAAATATGTTGAAATTCTTATGTAAAACATTCATGATTCATGTTTTGTGTAATGTACCCTAAAACCACAATTATTTGTCTTATAAATGTAAGGAAATGTATAATTGCAAGAGCAACAGCAAGCTGTAGCCAACAAATCTGAAGTGTTAATTTGCTAGATTTGATATTTATACATAAAGTCAAAGTTGAGCATTGTAACACAAGTTCAATAGAGATTTGTGTTAAAATTTCATCACCACACCCAGAAAATCTTAGCATCCTGCAGCTATTCTGCTATAAGCATTCAGTAAATTTGCTGGGGATGTCTTTCTGTATGCTGTGAAATGTGTTGCTCTGATTGATTGATAAATAAAATGCTGATTGACCAGTAGCTAGGAAGGAAGTATAGTATAAGCAGAACAAGCAGAGAAGAGAATTCTGGGAAGAGGAAGGCTGCCACCCGCCACAGCCAGGAGAAGTAAGATGTAAAGATACCAGTAAGCCACAAGCCACATGGCAACTTATAGATTAATAGAAATGGGTTAATTTAAAATATAAGAACTAAATAGCAAAAGCCTGACACAGCCATACAGTTTATAAGTAATATAAGTCTCTGTGTGTTTATTTGGGTCTGAGTGGCTGCGGGTCCCAGTGGGACTGGAGAAATCTCCAGCTACATATATTCATAGAAATTTTTAAATTTTTTAACAATGAAAAATAAATGGAATTCTTTTTTTTTGTGGAGAAAAGTTTTTGTTTAGAAACAGTTAAATGTATATACACAACAGTGTCTTAAAGCAGTTTTTATAAAACAGTTTTATTTCTTTTGAGTGAATATGTGGATAATGCTTAAGTGTGTGTGTGTGTGTGTGTGTGTGTGTGTGTGTTTGTGTGTGTGTATGAAGGTGAGAGGCAGACATCAGGTGTCTTCTTCAGTTTCCTTATGTTTTAGTTTTTGAGACGGACTCTCCCACTGAACTTGTCTTCACTGACTTGGCTAGGCCGGCCGGCCAGCTATGCCTAGGGCCCTTCTGTCTCCACTTCTTCAATACTAGGTTGACAAGGCACATGTCTCCATGTCAGACTGTTTTGTTTTTTTTTTTAAGTGGGTACACAGAATTGAATTTAGATCCTCATGCCTAATACAACAAGTATGTTATCAACCAAGCCATCACTCTTTGGTACCCGCGATCTTGTTATCTACTAGTTCAGCCGGTCAGATTTTGGTTAGAATTGGTATGACTAATTCTTTACTTGATTGAGATGCCAAATATGACAGTTTCTCCTCTGAGTTTCTGTTTAAGGAGACACTTAAGTGCTGCTCCTGGACATATGTACACAATTTGGTTTAACCAGTTCTTGAGAGATTTCCCTCCTCATGGCTGGAAGGAGCATCTGGTTTTGGATTTTCAGTGTGTAATTACATTCCTGAGTGCTGCAGAGTGAGTTCATGTGACATATGTGGTGAAGAACAACACACAAAAATGCACGACATGAGTTACAACCAACGTTCAGGGAACATGTGGGCACTCGCTCAGTCCTTCCTTTGAGATGTGCCTGAACTTCATTAAAGGCTATAGGGTGTCCAATTGCCCGCCTGTATATATATATATATATATATATATATATATATATATATATATATATATATATATATATATACAGGATCACTTCTGCATCAATGAAACTTGATTACTAGATGGGGGTATGTATTTTATATTTTAGGACTTTATTCATGTCTTCTTAAAACTTCACATTCAGTCTGCATTTTGACTGAGTTTGCTTGTAGGATAAAAATGAAGCATTTGAGGTAGAGTTAGATTTGGAGACTCTGTACAGATATAAAGCACCGCCATGCATACACTACTCTTTCCTCTAAGTGGAACCCATTTATCTCCTGACCTTGTATATAATTAAAATATCAAATTTGTTATATCTCTCCTTTTACAAGTTTGTCTCTGTATAGCTTACCTTTGAAAAAGGCAGTACCTCTTCTCTTTTTCATTTCAAATGTTAAGAACTATTATTCCTTAGCAATCTGTCAACTTTAAAAAAAATGGTTGAAGAATTTCAAACCATGTACATAATGTGTTTTCATTACATCCACCTCCCATTCCCTCTGTTCCATTATCTTTTTTGCTGCTCCCTCATTACCAGTTCCTCCTGACTTTATGTCCTCTGCTTTTTTTTTGAACCCACCAAGCCACTTTGTGCTGTCTGTGTGTGCATAGGTGTAGGTCTGTCCACTATGGGTAGCTTCTCTGATTCTTCATCCATGTGGAAACACTGACTCTCCCTGACTCAGCCATTAGATGCCAACATATCCTCAGTTAGAGTAGAACTTTAGGAGCCTTTCTGTCATCCATGTTGGGATTTTGAGTGGTTTGATCTTGTGCATTTAATTACAGCCTCTGTGAGTTCAGGTGAACAATGGTGCTATCATGTCCACAAATAATTGTTTCACTACAAATAACAACTACTTCTGGTTCTTAAAGATTTTCTATCCTCTCTCTGTAATAATACTTGAGCCTTGAGAAGTATGGTATAGCTGTCCAGTAGAACTTGGCACTTGTGTTGGGTGGTTTTTGTCAACTTGACAAAAGCCAGAGCTCCCTGGGAAGAGGACCATCATTTGAGGGAGTTCCTCCATCAGACTGACCCATGGGACATATTCTTGATTGCTGATAGATGGAGGAGAGCTCAACCCAGAGGGGTTGTCATCACCTCTGGACAGATTTTTAAGTGTGTGAAAATGGTTGCTGCAAGCAAGCAAGTCAACAGCAGCCTTCCATGGTCTCTGCTTTTGTGTCTGTCTCCAAGTTCCTGCTTGAGTTCCTGACCTGACTTCAGATGGGCTGTGCCATGGAAGTGACACAGCCTTCCCCTGATGATTTTGGCCATAGTGTTTATCGCAGCAATAGAAAGCAAAATAGGACAGCACTCAAGAGGACTGATTGAACACATGGGGCTAATGGAAAAGGGACTTACTACTTCAGGTTCCTGATAATGCTACTCTGAGTAAATATGTGGTGTTTTCAGACATGAATTCTTTTGAACACTAGCTAAAAGGAAAGGGCTTTAACTCTCTTTTTATGGTTTATAAACTACATTTTCAACCTTTAAAATAACCTTTAAAAGATTACAAGCCATTATATTATCCTGGACAAAACTGTGTATCATCCTCTTTTCTATCCTGTGTTTTATGGTAAACACACCATTAATGTGAAAGTATCTCCGGCTCAAATGAGTATACAAGGAATGCAATTAATTTCTTTATTGTTGAGCTACTTTTAGAATGTGATCTTTTAAAGGCATAGCTTGGTTCACTTTGTTCTATAAATGGCTGGATATAGTTCCTACATGAGTGAAAAGCATGCTGTGCATACCACCGAAGGCTTGTCTATTGGTTTCCTCTGTTCAGGCCTCCATGTAATGGCTCCACAGTTCCCAGTCTTTATTCATGGCAATCAGCTCCCAAGGGAAAGATGGAATGAGAGAATGGCTGATGTCACCTCTTTGATCATAACATCCCAGTACTTTTCTATTGATTTGGAGTACACATTTCATCCTTTCATATGTCTGCAGGTTGCGTCTCATCCTCTGTAATTCTCTCCAACTGCATGATTCCTTTCCTCCTTGCCCCTTTCAGTCCACAGTGTGTCCCTTCCTTCAAACATGCTGCTTACAGCATAGTTCCTACCTATTCATCCAACAGTCTCTGTTTTGAGGGACCTGTCTTAGTTCCATTCTTTCTCCTCTAAGTTCATTCTTGGTGTCCTTTAGTTAGTAAAATTTTCTCGTATTGAACTAGCTATATAAAGTCTATCCTTCTGATCTATCACCCTTCTTCTTTGTTCTATTTTTTTTTTTTTGCAATTGTTCCTGGCATTCTACCATTTGCTTATTTCCTTTCTGCTTCTAGAATACCAATTTGGTAAAGGCAGATGCTTTCTGTAATATTAAAAAAAAAGTATATAGTCATGCTTGCCATACAAATTATTTCACTGATAAAGTTTAAATACTAAATATACTCTCCAGACTTATTAAGAAACATAGATGACCTGTTGCTTTAGGGAAGTAGTGAATAAGGTATGTTACTTTTTTATTAAATGTTGTATTCATTTTGCTTGTTCACTGTGTGGAATGGGTCCATATTAGTACTTATGCTTAAATAAGAACTCTTTTACTATTGAACATATAGAAAGTATAAGATAAATGTATGCTTTAGGGGAAGTGTTTTCTCTTGTGTCAGATGTTTTCTGTACCCTCTGTAATACTTGGTAAATATTTATTGAATTAGAAATACATTTAAATAACGTAGGACACAGCTTATTTTCATAAAATTGGTTTCCTCATTTGGCTTTGGTGCCCTATTAGGGCTGTGTGGGCTGTAGTTATGACACTGACTATGTGGTTTCTCTCATTCTTTCCTTTGAGTTATGGTTCTGATGCAATCTCTGGTGTGTATTTCAATCACACTACAACTCTAAGCATTTTGGCAGCTTCCCTTCATCCCACAAAATAGTTGAGAAAGTATCACTAACTGTATGGAATGTTTGAGAACAAAACACAGTGATGAGACTTACTGTCTTGGCAAATTCAGAAGTCTCAGTAGGCTGGAAGTACAGTTCAACTAATGTGACTTTCCTGGACAAGAGTTTTAACCTCATGTAAGATTTAGTGTCCACCTTCTTCTTCCTGGGTATGCAATTAGAAACTCTACCAAGACCCACTTAGTTGTTTTTTTTTTTTTTACATATTTCAACTGTGAGTAGATAATTGGGAATGAAGGGAACATCTATCAGACAGAGTGTAACATTCTGCCACAACTCTGCCTTCACTGTAGCGACTGCCAGACAGTTCAGTTGCATAGATTTTTCTTTCTTTTCTATTACATGTTTTTTTTTCCTTTCTTTTTCCTGGCATGATTGGCTTATGGATAATCACTTTAAGATCCACAAAACTGATTTTCTTGGAACTTACTCTTGGAGCAATTACAAGTGAAATCTAGAGCCACATTCCATAAACTTTATACTGATATTTCAATTGCCTCTAAAAATTTGAAAAAAAAAATGTGTTTTACCATGTGCAATTTTCAGTTTACAAACAGCTTAAATTTTACTTTTAATTTTTCAATTTTTTTTTTTAGGAAATGCAAGGAAAGTAATGGTACTTTCTAAATATTCAGAGTTGTAATTTAGTATTGAAAAATGAGACAGATTAATATTAGAATCAGGGAGGCTGGAGAGGTGACTCTGTGGTTAACAACACTTGCAGAGGACCCAAGTTCAGCACCTATATAGCTGCTCAAAACTGACTATAATTCCAGTTCCAGGGGACCTGATGCCCCTTTGTGACCTCTGTGGCCTCCAGGCATGCTCATGATAAACCTATGTGTATGCAAAACACTCATCCACATTAAAAGAAATCTTTAATATCACCAGCAGAAGGAGATGTCTATGTCAAGGTCCAGAAGATGAAGAACTTGTTTACTTGTTTTTAGTTTACATATGTTTAAATGGAATCTTTCAATTATGAAAAAAATATTTGCCTGTAGAGCCATATATTTGGTGTTTACTGATAACCTAGTACATGCTAGTTGAGTATGGACACTATGAGCATCACAGAGAATACAATGACTTTTGTGTAGTTTGCATTCCAGTGCAACAGACTGTCTTATAGTATAGGCCTGGATCTTTCCTAACAAATGACACATCTATACTTTTTATATAAATTGTTAAAAAAATTGTATGTATAATTAAAACATAAAATTATCATCTTAGGGCCTTTAAATACATGGGACTCCTTCAACTTCATTAGGAAACCAAAATCATGCTTGTAGAAGTGCAAAGAACAAAGCTGAGGAATCTGAGTACCATTACCTTCTTGGGGGCTAAAGGGGAAAGGGAAGAAAGAGCAGTACAGAGATGTGTTAGTAGTACCAGCTTTGCCTTACAGCAGGGAAACACCCAAGTACCTAACACAAAGAGAAAAGGCTTATGCAGCTCAGGTTTGGATGTTCAAAGTCCAGGGAAGGATCCCATTTGTCTCATCTCTGGAGAGGATGGTGGATGACAGTACATCCTGGCAAGAATGGACACAGCAGTTCAAGACTAATGTCTCAAGCCAAAACAGAGGAAAGGAAAATGATCATGGTCCCACCATCTTTCTTGAAGGAATGTTGTAATTGCCTAAGTATTACCACTAGTTCTCATCAATAGGGCCAGTCAAACATTGAATGTTAGGCCTGTTAAAAGAAATTTCAGTATTCAAAGCATAATATTCCAATCTCTGTTCTCCTTTATTACTGATATTCTTTTAATAACCCAAATGAGTTCATTTCCATAGGTCCCAAGTCTCAAAGTCTCTCAACTCTTCCAGCTTTGCTTAAAACCCAAAACCAAAGTTTTATGTGAGACACAAGAAAATTGTCAGCTCTATGCCAGGGTAAAAGTAAAGTATCAAGTTACATGCTTCTAAGATACAATGGTGGGACCTGTATGGGCTAAATGTCCCTCCTTTCTGGAGAAGGGAGGGATCAAGCAGTAGATGGAAGAAACTGGCCTAAAGCAAGACTGGATATTAACACGATAAATGCTACATCCTTATGTTATGTCTGTTGCACATTGGAGACGCTGGGGCAAGAGGTGTGCACCCACCGGCTTGAGGAGCCCTTCCCATATTGCTGTGCTGAGTCCCATCACATAAGCTCCTGGGCTAGTGTCATATGGTATTCTCATCTTTCCCCAGGAGCCCTTGCAACTTGCTAGACTCTCTGATGCTACTTTAACTTCATGTTTACTTCTATGCACAGCTTCATCAGCAATCACCTGTGAAATGTCCATTCTGCACAATAGTACTGTATTCTAAGGCTTAAAGAAAGAAAAATCTCGGTAGAAGCTTCCGTTACGCTAACTCTTGCATTTTCCCCTGAAAAACTAGATTACATGGTCTGTACTGAGGCTTGCCATCACGTGAGCCGAGCTATAGCAGTCATGGTGCACTTAATTGCTCACTGTACCAGTGGAAAGTCTCTAAAATAAATTGTTCTTCTAGGCTTTTATTGTCCTATAATGGGAGTAGGGGCCTTGAAGATATTTGAGATTCCTTCCATTGCTAATGGTTAGCATCCTCAATCTTTTCTTTGGCAAGAGGCTGTTCAACCACACCCTCCTTCCCTACACAAGTGCTATTCCAGGAAGCTTTCTTTGCTCTCTTACTCTGTCCAGGCTGCCATGTCTCCCAACATTTTTGTTTTGCATCCTTTTTTGTCACTCTGCATGGGACTCAAACCAGCCAGTTTTCCCCATGCTACTATCAGGATGCTTTGCTGTGTCCAATAAACAAGTAGGTTGCTTCTAAATTTAGCCTTCTCAGAGCACACCTACAATGTTCAGAAGAATTCTCATTTTCATATGAAATCTAACCAGGTAGACCTTCACTGCATGCATCTATTGTGCATACATGCCACATTTTCATTATCCGTTCATCCAATGAGGAGAACCAAGGATTCCATAACTTGTTTGTGGTCAGTAGTGACAAGGAACATAGGTGTGTAGGTACCTCTACTGTGTGCTGAGTTAATTAAGTACATTTCCATATATACCCCAAATGGTAGGTATAGCAAGATAAAATAATCTTCCTTTTATATTTTAAGGAGACTCCATGCAGACTTCCATTGTGACTGATAACACTTCCAATTACTGTGTCGGAGGGTTCTTTCCCCACCACACATTTGTCTTCCTGGTGATTTTTCCAAGGTGAATTTCAGTGCAGTTTTGATTTACATTTCCCATGTTGCAAGGGATGTTGAGGATTTTTTCCTTTCATTATTGGTCATTTATATTTTTGAGACTCATCTGTTCAACTCACTTGAACTATTATTGGTTGGGTTATTTATTCTTTGGAGGTATAAGTCTTGAGTTCTTTATATGTGCTGAATAGTAATCTCCTGTTTGATGAAAGTTGACACAGATTCTGGAGGCCATCTCTGCACTCCGTTGTTTTTATTGCTGGGCAGAACTTACTTAGCTTGATAAAGTCTTACTTGTAAAATCTTGCAATATGTTTGGAGTTCTTTGAGGCCTATTTTGGAAGTAGTTGCCTAGTTGATATTTTAAATTATTTCCTCTAGTAGTTTCAGAGTTTCAAGTCTTATATTCAGGTGCTTGATTAATTTCTAATTGCTTATCTTCTAAGATGAGGCATAGGTTTCTACTTTGTTATTCTACATCAGGGTAGCCAGTTTTCTGAGCACCATTTGCTGAAGGAGCTGTCCTTCCAACTCTTCAGTGTTCAGTTAATTTAAACCTGCCTTGTCATCTTTACACAAAATCATTATAATGTAGCAACTTTTTTATTAGATGATTTGCAATATTTAAATAAAATTCCTGAGGCAGCTACCTTAAGGAAAAGTTTATGTAACTCATCACTTGAACATTTTAATTCCTATAGTAAGGGAACATCACTGGTTTGATGTTTGATAAAGGGAGCAGACAAGTCCACATCATGTTGGAATTGTATGTTGGAGGTGTGAGACGTGACAAATGGAACAAGGGATGAAAAACACTCAGAGTCCCAAGTCCACTTTGAGAGTCTGCCTACCCCATGACCAAAGAATCACACACTTGACTCCACCTTCTAAAATTCTACTACTTTCCAAGGGCGTCCCTGCCCTAGTAGGGATAAAGTTTTAGCACAGGGTCTTCGGATGATGAACAGTCTGTAACAAGAGTTCAGTGAGAACTGGAGGCCTGCTTAAGTACTTCCCAGCAGTACCTTACATTAATAGTAAGGAAGGGAGACTCCTGTGACAAGCCAAAATATGGGGGAGGGGAGCATTCCTACCTTTCCAGACCTTTGTGATCATTTCCATTTTCTATACCTGTACGGGTCTAGTAAAAAAATATCTTTGACCATAAGAGAAAGAAGTGCTAACAATATGATTTGGGGAGTCAGACGACAATAAGTATTCTTATGTTAAAAGAAAAGCTGAACATTTCCCCATAAATTATCTCATTTATGTGTTAACCCTGTTGCATATTTCCTCTGACTTTCCCATGTAAAAGTTCTTTCCTTACTTTTCCGAGATTTCTATCTTCTTTACAGATAGAAACATAAAGCAATAAACAAATGGATTTCTTGTAATGCTTTTGGTGCATAGTAATCTCAAGATCAAGATGGAGTAACCATTAAGAGCAGTGCCCTTCATTCACCTTTCTCCCCAATGTTCCCTTCACTTCTCTCCAGAGAGTCAGCATAATATTAACCTTCAGAAGCAGTCACTGAATGAATGGATTCAAGATTGATCTGTAAACAGTCAAAATAAGGAACCTGGAATTTACCTGCTAAAATCCTTGCATGAGTTTTTAAAATTATTGCATAAAATAATTTTTTTCTTTAGATATATCTGTATTGTCTATCTGTGCTTATATATAAAAAAGAAAAGTTTTTTTTCAGGGTAAATTCCTGAGATTTCAATTACAATAATATAGGTTCCTGTTGCCAGCTGTTAAAAAATAGGTTCCTCCCACCACCATCAAATACTTCCATTGCACTAAAAATTCTGACTTTCAAGTTTGAGCATGCTTCCCATCTTTTACTGCTCATATGTGCAGACTGTGAATCCTGAGGTACAAAGAAATTTGAAGATTTGAAACTTGATAACCACTTTTATTTTTAAAATAAAGTAAAAGGTATATAAATTCATGTATAAGTGCATATGTACATATTCATTTTCTAATTTCTCTTGAACATATTGCTGTTCGAATCTTAGATGGTCTTATAACAAAAAACCCAGAGCCAAATATCAGGTGAAAGCTGAAAGATCAGAGAAGCAAAACAGCCAGCCACTAGTTCTCACCTCTACGAAATCCTCAGGCTAAAGAGAGTGAGTTCCTGTTTCCTCACACTTTATATACATTTCTCTGCCCTGCCGTATTGCTTCCTAGGATTAAAGGTGTGTGTGCTTCCCGAGCAAAGTCATGAAATGTCAAGTGCTAGGATTAAAGGTGTGTGCCACCACTGCCTGACCTCTATGTCTAATCTAGTGACTGACTCTGTCCTCTGATCCTCACACAAGTTTATTAGGGTACACAATATATCACCACACATATTTCATAAAATGTCTGATTTTGATTTAGTGAAATTTTCAGTTTAGTACAGGAACTATATCAGTCATTTTGATATAAGAGAGTACATCAAAAATAAAAGTAAGAAAATAATTTTAAAATAGCTTTTTTACTTAGAATAACATCATTTTATATAGATTATAATAATAAGATACAGCATTTCCATATGTTTACCTATGATACTCTTATTTACTTCTTTGTACCTTTTCATCAGAAATATAAAGGCATGTAAGAATATGCAGGATATGATGATGCTAAAAACTGACATATTTGATCACTCCCTAGTTACGTTTGTACCTACCTTTCTCATGTCTCTCATCTCCCCTCTCATGTCTCAACATGTCTCTTTTCCTTCCCTCCTGTCAAGAGCTAAAATTTGAACCACTACTTCCTGTCTACACACTCTATCATGGGGCTGCACGCTTTTTCCTGTTGTGTTCCTGAGTAAGGATCTTTGCTTTCCCATTCTTACTTAGAGTGGATAGTGTTTTTCTGTGTTGTTTACACATACTTGCCAGTAATTCTCTTGATTATTCACTGTCTCTCCATCAACAGCATCCAATTAAACAAAATTTGGAAACAAAATTTTCTATTTAACCCTATTTCCCCAACCTTCTTTGTCTAGATAACTCTTATTTTCTAGAATTATAGTATAAAAATTTAATGAAGTGTTCATTTATAGTGAGACACCTTCAGGTTGCAAGCTGATAGAGACAAGGGTCTGCTATGGGAAATGTAGATGCTAGATAACTTTGTGGAGCAAAATTGAAGCTGTGTGATTTTTTTACACTATAAAAGGATAAATATCCATTTTTCAGTTGAAGGGCATCTAGGTTGTTTCCAGGTTCTAGCTATTACAAACAATGCTGATATGAACATAGCTGAGCAAGTGCTCTTGTGGTATGACTGATCATTCCTTGAGTATATGCCCAAGAATGGTATAGCTGGATTTTGGTGGAGATTGATTCCCAATTTTCTAAGAAAGCATCATATTGATTTCCAAAGTGGCTGTACAAGCTTGCATTCCCACCAGCAGTGGAGGAGAGTTCCCCTAGCTCCACATCCTCTCCAGCATAAGCTGTCTTCAGTGTTTTTGATCTTAGCCATTCTGACAGATGTAAGGTGGTATCTCAGAGTCATTTTGATTTGCATTTCCCTGATGATTAGGGATGTTGAGCAATTCCTTAAATGTCTTTTAGCCATTTGAGCTTCCTCTGTTGAGAATTCTCTGTTTAGTTCTATAGCCCATTTCTTAATTGAACTGTTAGGCATTTTGATGTCTAATTTCTTGAGTTCTTTATATATTCTGGATATCAGTCCTCTGTCAGATGTGGGATTGGTGAAGACCTTTTCCCATTCTGTAGGCTGTCCTTTGCCTTGTTGACTGTATCCTTTGCTCTACAAAAGCTTCTCAGTTTCAAAGAATGGATAAATAAAATGTGGTACATACACACAATGGAATACTACTCAGCAGAGAAAAACAATGACATCATGAGGTTTGCAGGCAAATGGATGGAGCTACATAAAATCACCCTGAGTGAGCTAACCCAGACTCAGAAAGACAAACATGGTATGTACTCACTCATAGCAGGATACTAGATGCAAAACAAAGATGACTAGACTGCTACTCACAACTCCAGGGAGGCTACCTAGAAAACAGGACCCCAAGAAAGACACAGGGATCGCCCAATGCCAGAGAAATGGATGAGATCTACATGAACAACCTGGATGTGAGTGGGGGTAATGAAGGGCAAGGATCGAGGGAAAGAGAGCTTAGGGGAGTGGGAGATCGCAGCTGGATCAAGAAAAGAGAGGGAGAACAAGGAATAAGAGACCATGATAAATGAAGACCACATGAGAACAGGAAATAGCAAAGTGCTAGAGAGGTCCACAGAAATCCACAAAGATACCTCCAAAATAGACTACTGGCAATGGTTGAGAGACAGCCTGAACTGACCTACTCTGGTGATAGGATGGCCAAACGTCTTAGTTGTCATGCTAGAAACCTCATCTAACGACTGAGGGAACCGTATGCAGAGATCCACGGCCAGGCCCCAAGTAGAGTTCCAGGAGTCCAATTGGTGAGAAAGAGGAGGGTTTGTATGAGTGAGAATTGTTGAGACCAAGATTGGAAAAAGCACAGGGACAAATAGCCAAACAAATGGAAACACATGAACTATGGACCAATAGCTGAGGAGCCCCCAACTGGATCAGGCCTACTGGATAAGTGAGACAATTGATTAGCTTGATCTGTTTGGGAGGCATCCAGGCAGTGGGACTAGGACCTGTCCTCAGTGCATGAGCTGGCTGTTTGGAACCTGGGGCTTATACAGGGACACTTGGCTCAGCCTGGGAGAAGGGGACTGGACCTGCCTGGACTGAATCTACCAGGTTGAACTCAATCCCCAAGGGAGTCTTTGCCCTGGAGAAGATGGTAATGGGAGGTGGGCTGCAGGGAGGTGGGGGGGGGGAGGGGGAGAACAAGGGAATTCGTGGCTGATATGTAAAATTAAATTAAATTATAAAATAAAATAAAATTAAAAAAGGATAAATACTATTTAGTTATAGAATTTCTGAAAATCGAGATGCATCATCAATGTATGTTTTCCTTCTTCCCTTTAAGATTTTAACAAATGGAAATAGAACTTTTAGAACATAAGGAATATCCAAGTTTTAATATTAGAACTGAGATCTAAGATGTAGACCAAACCAAGAACCTACAGAAAGTATAGATACTAATTGCTTGACATTCAAAAGACTGTCATATCTCAGTTGTAATGGAGAATCAGCCCAGCATCCCATGAAGCTACACAGTTATATATATATATGAATGTCTGTTGCCATTCTTGTGGTTATTTTTCACGCAAACAATCTATCTACAGGTCATATCATTCAACGGATCATGTATTAATTATGGCAATTTATCTGAACCTAGATTTTCATAGTTTATTCTTTGAGGTTTACTGCTGTATGGCACAGTCAGTGGTCAGGCAGACTTGAAGTCAACCAAACACTGATTGGTCTCACAGAGAGGGGCCAGTCGGACTTGAAGCCAGACTCTTATTACTTACAAACATTAGAGAGAGAGACAGAGAGTTCAAAACAAAGTCGTAGGAGTGTTAATGTATGCATTCATTTTTGGTCTGGAAGATGCTCAAATTATTACGTATATAATTGGCAGTGTGATGAAGTTTTGGTGAGATTTTTTGACAGTACAAAGTGCTATTCATTTGTTCACAAAGCTTTGATTTGGTTTTCTTACAATCATTTTGCTCTTTTGCAGTAAGTCCCCACAGTCTATATGAAAATAATATATTGTATAGAGCTAGTTGATGCAGCTGTAGATCACGAGGTAATTCTATGCTCTCTACCTCAACCTTGGCTTCTAGAGCATTAGAGAACGAAGATGTCATTTTCATGCCTCTAATGTTGGAGTATTACAGATGCCAGTTTTACTTCATAATTTAGCCCTTTCTTGCTCTGGAAAATGTTATAGCATCAAAAATAATATTTACAGCTCATTACACCTGTTATGACACTCAGGTTTATTTATAGACTGTCTCATAACACAACATATGATTAATACAAAACACTGTGAAATACTTTCTGGGAAAATAGTACTATTGAAATTATACAGAAATTTCCAATACTATATTTTATGGCTAACCATTAAATACTGAAATAGGGATTTATAGTGGAAATATTAGCAACACTCCATTAAAGAAGTAAAGTCTCATGAATAGAAAAGCAAGTGGTTGGAAACACAATATTCCTCTCAAAATCTATTTAAAAAATTGAATTCATATATGAGACACTACATTTTGTGTGTTTCAGCAATTAAATATGGAACTTGATAATTTGTAACCCTGGAATGGATGCTAGGTAGGAATTCTCAATTTGTCCATTTCAGTTCAGTTAAAGGAACTCACAATCCAGGTAATTGGGGAAGAAAATTTAGAATTATAGGTTCTAATTAAAACTAGTGGTGAAATTATTCCTGGATGTAGTGGTTGTGCCCAGGGTTGCCCAGGTATGGTTTTATGGGGCACCAGAATGAAGAACTGTGCACTCAGTGTTCTCCTTTTTTGGGGTGAGTCTTTGTCTCTGGAAGTCCAGATGTGGCTACTGTGGCTTGATTGATGAGTTTTACTTTGTGAAGTGCTGTCAGTATATTTTAGGTACTTACATGCATTTTTTTTTTGCCTGTCAAAAATCAGTAACCAATGACATAACTCACCTATGTATTCACAAAATATTGAAAAAACAATCAGAAAAATGTTTATTTCATCAACTTCCTATTGCTTTATGATATAGGCAAGTAAATATTGGAAACAATAATAATACTGTCACCAATAGAAGTCCATAGTATTTTTACCTGGATTAACTGCACTTGCTGCATTTCATGTTTAGTGGAAATTAAATTACTTTTCTTCTCCTTATTTCCGTGCTATATGAACATATATGTACATACATACATACATACATACATATTCATGTTCAAAGGACTTTTTAAGGTGACAAACTAATGAATTAATAACAAAATGAAATTACTTGAAGTTACTTGAATAAATGTAACAGATTCAGAGTTCAGCTTCCCTTTGGGTATAGAGAAGAACTGTGTAAATCCAGTAGAGACCTAAAAACTGTCCTCATAGCTCAGGTATTGCTGACCCTGAGCCTGTGCAGCAAGCAGAGAGACTTACATTAGTAGATGTGCTCTAATATACAGAGAGCTTTCAGAGATATTTGAAGGTTCTAACCAGTTAACACGGCAAATGGCAAATCTTTGTTCATCACTATACAATGGAATAGATATTTCCATGTCCAAAATAAAGAAAACAATATGGAGCTACAGCAAGCAGTAACCCCAGCTACTGAACAAAAACCAATAGGCCCTGACACAGTTTTCATCTAAGAGGTTCAATTTTAAACTACAAGCAGTCTGTAGAAAGTTATGAAATAGAAAAAGAAATAGCAATGCACATACACACACATATATTTATATATGTAAATATTTGTAAAAGCAATAGTAGAAATTTCTCTTAACCTTTCAGAACAAAGACATTAAATCAGCAATTTTGATGTTGTGTATTAGTCCGTTTTCAAGGACATATTTTTAAAATTATATATTTTTATTAAATTTTAGAGAATTTCATATAACATATTTGGTTATATTCACCCCTGCTACTCCTTTACATATCATATATATATATATATGTGTGTGTGTGTGTGTGTATATGTGTAATGTATGTATATGTATATGTGTATGCATATATATATATATTACAATATGTTATACACACAGTTTTTTTAAAATGGTGATAATTTATAAAATGTGTGAAATATTGATACATATATCTTAATAGAACATATAATCAAGTAAGTATATTTTAGAAATCCTAATAATCACTAGACATAAGTTGCTGTTATTAGATCCTTGAGTGGCTCAGTGGGTAAAGGTGCTCGCTGCCAAGCTTTGTAACCTGAGAGTTAAATCTCCAGGACCCACATCCTAGAAGGTTTTCAAGAGTCTGCCTACATGCTTGTATTTTTGTGCACACAATAAATTAGTAAATAAATAAGTAAATAATAAATAATAATGGAAATGAAATTTTAATATCAAAAGACAGAAAACAACAAATGCTGGGGGATGAGGAGAACGTTTAGTTACTGTTGGTGAGAACATAAATCAGCACAATCATTTTGGAAATTGTGATGGCAGATTTAAAATGAGTTAACAATAGAAATGCTGTGAGATGCAGAAATCCCAGTACTGACTCTACATCAGAGTAAGGAAAGTTTGTACATTGAGCAGTGATGATGTCACGTTTATGTTTTGTTGTCTGTGCTAGTTACATCCCTCAGTATTATGGCCAAGTACTTGGCGGGAGGGACTTAAGAGAAGAAGAATTTAGCCGGGCGGTGGTGGCGCACGCCTTTAATCCCAACACTCCGGAGGCAGAGGCAGTTGGATCTCTGTGAGTTCAAGGCCAGCCTGGTCTACAGAGCGAGATCCAGGAAAGGCGCAAAAAAGCTACACAGAGAAACCCTGTCTCGTAAAACCAAAAAAAAAAAAAAAAAAAAAAAAAAAAAAAGAGAAGAAGAATTTATCTCAGCTCACAACATTATGATACAGTCATTCACTGTTGGGAACGCACCACAGCAGGAGCTTGAGGCAGTTGGTCTATTGTGTTCATATACTGAAAGAAGAGACCCATTAATGCTGATGCTCAGCGTGAATTCTCCTTTTTATTCAGTCCAGGGCTCTAAGACCTAGAAGGTGCTACCCACATATATGGTGACTCTTCCTAACTTAATTAATCCAATACAGACTTCCTGGAAGATGTTCCTAGAGGTTTTCCTCCTAGGTGATTATAGATCTAGTCATATTGACAATCAAATTGAACCCTTCACTGTCTACAATACTGTGTTCAATATTTTTTATGTAATACTTTCTCAATAAGCATATATTGATGATTATGCTATAAATTCTTTTCTGGTTCTCTATTTTCAAGACTTCTATATTTAGTGTTCATGATTTCATCCAATCTTTAGTAACTATAGTTGATAAAATTTCAATAAAGATGGATTAATTTTGAAATTATTCAAAATTGAATCAGGTTGTACAGCAGATTATGTTCTCAAAAAGAATTCAGTCTTACAGGGTTTTGTCAGCGTAAACAGCTTCTGGCCATAGTTATATTTCTAAGATTGCTATAGTAATGATGTGGCAATTCATATCACAGCAGTTTCTTGATGAATTAAAAGTGTGTATCTATATTATTTTGTGTCTAAAATTACTGGAATGAAAACTTTTTAGAAAATCTTGCTATTATCTCTAAAATTGGTCTTTCTATAAATATATACAGATTTTTATATAAATGGTTTTAAATGTTTTCCAAAATATTCTTTTCTCTCATCAGCAATGTACCAAATCCATGCTTTTTTATGTATATTTTTTCTGCTGTATTACTTGCTCGTTTTGGTAGGTGAGCATTTTCTTTTTCTGAACATTATTCTACTGAGAAATTCCCTTCCAGATTTGTCTAACAATAACATCTCAGTGTAAACTATTCAACATGTTAGCCATGGAAGTACATTTCCTTTGGCATGTATTTCTTTGTCTTTTACTCTGCATATTCAATTGTGAATTCTGTAAAGCTGAATATTAATAGATAGATTAATACACAGTAGATTTTCTATAACAGAAAATAAGGCAAAACAGTGTAATTGATTATGATTTTTTCGGTCTTATAAGACTCATCTTTATAATGATATGCATTTAAGTAATTTCTCTTCTTCCTACATTCAAATGTAGGCTACTCTGGCCTTCCAAACATGTGGAAGGCCTGTGTATTTGCCTATGCTGACTATCTCCATGTCTGATTCTTTGCAGGGCGATATTCAGCAGTTCTTGATCACTGGTGACCCCAAGGCAGCATATGACTATTGTGACCATTATAGTCCAGACTGTGACTCAACATCCAAGGCTGCCCAAGCTCAGGAGCCGCAGATAGATGAGGTGAGGCCCTCAGGTCCAGAGGTGTGGCTGTGACCTGCATTTAAAGCATACTTACTCAGTAACTATACTTTTAATGAAGAGTCTTTAAATATTTTGAAGAAGAATTTACTCAAAAGTAATTTGGTATTTTTTCTTTCTCTGGGTTGATTACTTAAAGCTTTATTTCAGGCATTTGCTTTAATCAGTTAAAACCACTTTACTATGAGGAGAGTATGTTTTATGATGTAGTAGCCATTTCCCAACTTTTGACATTTCATACTGAAGAGAAAAAAAAAGATTGATATTGGTTTTGAAGACTTCAGTCCCTATTATATAATTAAAAGCTTACTTATATTTTTATTTTCAAAAATATTTCTTTTATCAAAGGAAGTAGAGAAATCAAACAGGAAATAGTTTGTGATTTAATTTGTATTGAAAGCATTGTTTTTGTTTTAATATGATGTAAAAATATTCTTGAGCTTATATAATTATATTTCTGCCTTCCCTCTCTTTCCTCCTCACAAGCTCTCCCATGTACTCCCCCCACTCCCTTTTAAATATATATACAACCTGATTACTCCTTATAGTGTTCCTTGTGTGAATATGTTTTCAGGGCTATATATTGGTATTGGATATCAATCAGTTTGCTATTTACTGAGAAAACTATCTTTTCACATTTATTTTCTTAAAATTAAGAGATTCAAATTGTAAAAAGGGATTTGAATTTTGAGAACACAATTCTATTTTAAAAATAACTCAAGTAGTATGTATCTTATTTTTAAAAAACTACACTATTAGATGCAACCTTTTGAATTTTAACTACTCAGAATAAATGGACATTTTATTTGTTTTATTGTTATAACTGATACAAAACTTGTTTATTTTTATAATTCAAAGTTGCAAAAATTTGATATTACTATAGTTTGTAATGTATCCCAGTGAATTCTGTTGTCCCAGTCTTTTCCACCAGTTAACATTAGTATCATTTTTTTTAAAAGCAGGGTAAAGTCTTAAGAAGCCAGTCACAAGGCCAATATGAAAGAGCTAAGAAAAATTGCTTGAATATTTTGTTTTACTGTTTTCAAGTGCCTTATTCTTTTATTTCTTTATAACTTGCTAAATGTATTTTTGGTGGTTTCCATGGAGAAAAACCGCTAGGTTAGTTTTAGGTTTCTATAGCTTGTAGGTCAAAAGTGTGTCACTAGTTCTGTGTTCAAAACTAATGATGTTTATTTGGTCTTTGCCACTTTTATAAGTAAAATAAAATCTGTTTCTTATAGCAAATTAGTGACCCTGCTTAATGGAAGAAGAGAAGCGGGTGTTCTGTGGAGTAGTGATTGACAGCTGTTACCAGCTCCTACACTAATGTGTCACAATAAAAACCTTTACTTTAATTTTTTTCAGGAGGAATTACTCTTACTCCCCCTAATTAGCTACATTGATACTATTGGATCCATACTATACCATTGAATGTAATAAATGTTGTATATTAATCATAAAAATTAAAAAATGTAAGCAGTTTTTATTATAATTTTAAATGGTAGCCATTAAATGTCATTATATAATGAATGTGTATTTTCCTAGTTAATTTTCAGGTAGTCTGCCTAAAAAATATCAAAGCAATATTATCTTCTCAAGTCTAAACGTAAAGTGTAATGTGGAACATGGGTCAGAACATTACTTAATATTGTATTAATTAATTTGTGAATTTACATAGGTAAGCTAACTCAAATATTTATTTTTTTCTAAGTCTTCTCTTTTCTTTAAGTAACACATCTAATCCATTCTAAATTCAGTTGTGTGTGCATTTGCTACAGTTACATCCTCATCATGGAATGAGGAGAGATGTACTCTGTAGATAGATTTCCATTCAGGGCTAACACCTTCATTCAGCAGTGGATTTAACACCATAAGTGATATTGAGAATATATCTCTTTGGGATATTCTTACTGTGTTAAATTATCCTCCTGACTTAAAGAAATTAGATATTAAAGTTCTGAGTTCTGTTTTATTTTTTTAATTTGGTTTTTAGAGACAAGATTTCTCTGTGGAACAGTCCTGGCTGTCCTGTAACTTTCTCTGTAGACCAGGCTAGCTTTGAACTCACAGAGATCTGACTGCCTCTGCCTCCCAAGTGCTGGGATTAAAAGCATGTGCCACCACCACTGGGCTTGTATGATTCTTCCTTAATGTATCATACTCACCTGTAAAGAAGAAGCAATTTACATTCTTTCCTTTAATGACTAAAATGGAAGGTGAAGCAGAGCAAAAGATGATTTTTATGAATAAATGTTAGAGAAGCATGGCTTCCTAACATGGATGTCTCCCACCATCTTTTTGTTAGTATCCGTTATCAATGACAGTTCTCATCAAGGCACAGATTTTTATGGTTGCACTATTGTTTTTTTCTTCTAAACAGTAATGTGAGGAAAGAACATTTTCAGAATACTTATCTTCAACCCAGTTCTAAATTTCTCCTGGAGTATTCATGGAGTAAAGTTTAATTTATCTGCCACATCATATTTTTTTTTTTTTGGCCTGTCATTTGCTTTCCTTTTGAACATAGATTTTCATCTCATACAGTACATTCCTGTGATAGTTTCCCAGCCCTCTGCTCCTTCCAGTTCCTTCTCACTTCCCCTCCTCTTTGGATCCACACCCCTTCCATCTCTCATTTGAAAGTAGTAGGTCTCTAAGAGATAACAACAAAATATGACAAAATAAAATACAACAAGATGAAGCAAAACTTTCGTATTGAAGTTAAACACAGAAACCCATCAAGAAGAAAAGAGTCCCAAGAGCAGGCATAAGAGTCAGGGACCCAATCGTTCTCACAGCCAAGAGTCTCACAAACACCCAGCTAAAAATTACACACACAGTATATACCCCAAGGACCTGGTGCTGTCCCATGTAGGCCATGTGCTTGCTGCCTGAGTCTCTGTGAGCTCAAATGGATCTTTCTTAATTGACTCAGAGGGCCTTGTTATCCCAGTGTCAATGTCCTTCTTCCCTTCTGTCTCCCATAATCCCTCCAACCTCCTCTTATGAGGATTACCAAAGCTCCAAGGGGAGGGACCTGATTTTAACCTCCCATTTAGATTCTCTTTCTACATAATGTCTGGCTGTGGGTCTCTGTATCTGTTCCCATCTCTCTGATGACAACTGAATAAGGCACTGATCTATGGGGATAGCAGAATATATCATTGAGAGTCATTTTATTGATACTATTTGTTTGTTTTTATTTTTGAGACCAATAGTTGTTGGTGTTATCCTCAGTCCCTGGACTGCTTAGTCTCTGCTTCTTGGTCCCCAGAGCAGTCCCTGATGTGAGCTTCCTCCCATGGACTAGATCAAATCAGACACTGGCTGGCCCCTTCCACCTGTTCTGTTCCACTATTGCCCTAGCATATTCTACAGGCAGGACAGATTGTAGGTCAAAAGTTTTGTGGCTGAGTTGGTATCCATGCTTCTCTTTGGTGTAGCCTGGAGAATACCCTCCAATATCAAGGAGATCAGAACATAAGGGTGAAGGCTCCATGCAGGCACCAGCTTGACCACTTCATGTTCAATGAATTGTGTGGGTGTTGTCCTCAGCAACTTTGGGGGCCTCACTGTTAGTTTTCAGCTACTGTTTTAGCAGTAGCCTGGGTTGTTTGGGGATTACCGTGGGACTCCCATGGTCAACAACTCAATTGAATGCTGACAGTCCTGTAACTGGAAGCCTCACCTGGATACAAGAGATGGCCAGCTGAGACTCTGTATTCCCAACTACTAGGAGTCCTTATTAGGGTCACCTTCATACCATCCAGGAGGCTTCCACTGCACTAGGTTTCCACACCACCACTCAAATGACCCCCAATTCCATCCATCCCTCCCCTCACTCTCTTCCTCCATTCTGTCTCTCTACACACCTGACCCCCTTGCTTCTATACCCACTCTCCCACCCCCATTCTGTGTGTAAAATCTATTTTATTTTCCCCTCTCAGGATTTTAGGGTTTCATTTCATTGATTACAATTGGTACTTCTCTACAGTCATTTTCAGGGTATTTCAAAATTCTTTAGTGAGAAGTGAAAAAGTATTCTCCAAAGTATGCCATACAGCTTCATGTAGACAAAGAATCATATAGTTGTAGTGGTTTTTTTAGCAGTGACTAGGCAGATAGTGAAATAATGAGATTACAAGGAACAGTCCTTTTGATTCACTGAGAAAGATGTGGCCCACTGCCTGAGGAAGTACACTTACCAATTTTTTCACTTCTCCTGTGAGCACACTGGCAGTTCTTAATCTGCAGAAAGATCCAGGAGTAGAGAGAATTGTGAAGATTGGAAGACATTTCTTCTACCAGAAGAAACTTGACATAAAATTAATTACTTTGATAAACACTGACATACATTTACAAATGCATCTTCAAATCCCAGAATTTAGCCTAAATGTTCTTTTATTGTTCACATTTAAAACTAAATTTCCAATGTTTTTTTAAGATATTTCTTTTAGTAGTTTATAATGTGTAATTTGATTACATTTAAAACTGTAAACAAAATATTTCTTGTTTTTCATATTTTATTTCAAGCCAGCTATGAGTAGTTATAGACACTCAATGTTTCTTATTTCCACACGAGTGCTGGTAGCTACAGAAGCATTACCCTTTGGTACATTGTTCTTACTTAATGCTTACATTAAATTCTGACTTAGTGGTTCCATGCCTAACCTAGCACGTGCATGGTGGAGGCAGGAATATCAAGAGTTCAAGGTCATGTTTGGGTGCACAGCATGTTTGAGGCCAGATTTGTCAAGAGGAGTCTCTCTCTCTCTCATATATATATATATATGAAGTATATATACACATACATATATGGAAAAATCTATATATACATGAAGTATATATGTACATATATACATGGAAAATCTATATATAAAGTATATATTTATGTATTTAAAGTATATATATATACTTTTGATATATATAGACTTCAATATATATATTATTTAGATATATATACTTTCTATATAAGTATATTGTCTCTATATGCTTTATATATAGACTATATAGAGAGACTTTCCATGCATATATGTATTCATATATACTTTCTATATATACATAGACTTTATATATATATATATATATA
Source organism: Peromyscus eremicus (assembly GCF_949786415.1). Lineage (NCBI taxonomy): Eukaryota > Metazoa > Chordata > Mammalia > Rodentia > Cricetidae > Peromyscus > Peromyscus eremicus. Next base: position 86,175,300 of record NC_081421.1, read on the forward strand.
TATATATATATATATATATATATATATACGGAGAGACAGAGACAGAAAATTCCTAGCAGTTGTAGATAGTTTATTTAACTTATACAGTTTCAAAAAAAATATTTTAATCTGTTGTCTTTACGCAGCTTTGTATTGTACCAAATTCTAACTAATCTCTATTAATTTTTATCAAATTGATATTTTGACACTCATAAAGCGCTAAAGATATTTTTGTGTTTATATTTTATTATTGCCTTTGGCTACATCATCTACAAATATTCACATAGGCTGAGGGAAAGTCCCTAAATGCCAGGTGTGCACAGTTGCCACAGGATCGGTTTCGACATGCCTCATAGTCTGTCTCTGAAACTGTATTCATTTATATTGCTTTATCTACTGGATCTTAGTAGAGGGTACTATGATCACAGTTTTCCAAAAGGTTTATAGTCATTAGTTACTCTCCTGGCAGATTAAAAAGGATTCATTGAGAAGCCAAGAGATGCTAGAAAGGGAACTAGTAGAATTTTAACAATTACAATATCTGGGGAATTACATAGATGTTGTCCTGTACTTTTGTAGGTATATATTTGGGGATTTAGATACTGAGTTTAGTTCTTAATTTTTTTTACACTATATAGTCTTAGTGTAGTTATCTTGATTAAAAACAAAAGTTAAAATCTTCATGAATATAGATTGTAAGGGAACACACTATCCTCATTATTCCATAGATAGGTTGTGGTTGACCTCAAAAATATACTTGGTCCCTAATTAACTTTTTAATGCAGAAATATCTAAGGTAAAACATTGTGAATTTAGTTCAAATATTTTAAGATTGTAACTTCATATTGTAAGCATTAGTCACTAAACTCAGAAGAAAAACAGTAACAATGATGGAAATGATTTATTAATTAAGATATACCTAATTTTGAAAGTAATACTTCAGTAGTTCTTGTGTTCATTTAGATTTTAGTTTAGAGCAGTAGTTCTCAACGTGCAGGTTATGCTGCTTTAGGGGTCAAATGATCCTTTCAGAGGGGTTGCCTAAGATCATTGGAAAACACTGATATTTACATTATGATTCATAACTACCAAAATTACAGTTATGAATTATCAACGAAATAATTTTACGTTTGAGGGTCACCATAACATGAGGAACTGTATTAAAGGTCTAAGCCTTAGGAAATTTGAGAACCACTGGTTTGAAGAAAATGAGAGAATTGGGAATACATTTTAAGTCTATATTTTCCAATTATAGTTATATATATATATATATATATATATATATATATATATATATAACTATGATAGATGTGAATATCCTCTCATATTTTCATGAGACTGTTCTTCATGTTTTTATTTTTCATCATATTATTTATTGAAAAAGCGTGGTTATGGAAACGCTGTCCTTTTTATCTTATTTTTGGCATGCTTGGGATTGAAGCGAGTGCCTGTTGAGTGCTTGTCCACTTAGCCGCAGCCCCAGAAAAATGACTATTTTTATAGGGAGACGTTTCACAGCAGATTTTTACAAATCAAAATTAAAGTGGATACTTAACAACCATGTCCCAAACCATAAATCCTACCTGTGAATTAATATTTAATAAAAGTTTGAATCCTTATTCAAAACTTTTATTTGTTTCACAACCCTAACTACTTTTTCTGTTCTTAGAAAGCTTGCTCGATAACACTGATGTTATTAGATTCTATATACAATAGAATAATATTTGTGTTTAATCCCAGATCTCTCTTAACATTTACTTTGAGTAAAGGTTAAGCAGATGATCTCCACTCTGTTAATAATATTACTTGCAACTAACCAAATTGCCCAATATTTCTTCCTTTGTGACGTAGTATGCACCTGAGGATATAATCGAGTATGACTATGATTATGGGGAAACAGACTATAAAGAGATTGAGAGTATAACAGAGACACCCACTGTCACTGAAGAAACAGTAGCCCAAACAGAGGTAAAACCCACTGTCTGTTGTATGTGGTGTCTCACTCTTTGTCATCCCTCAGACTCACCTCACACCTGTCATTCACTTCTGCGAATTAATAATGGCTTTTATTTGACAGAGGCTGCCTTGAGGATTGCCGACCATTTTTACGTTTGCTCGTCCTCCTTTTTGTCCGTGCTCCTTGTTTTCTTTTTCACTACATGTTTTCCATTCCATCTTTCATGACATTTTACAGAAAAAGAAATCCAATCACACAAAGAAGAAGAAGACATTGGCCACTAACTCAAAGAAAAACTCTAGAAAGTTCACATCCCCCAAATCTGAAAAACACGCATCCAAGAAGAAGAAACGTTACCAAGCAACAGCCAAAGCCAAACTAGGGGTCCAGGTAGCCAGAAAAAGCAATCAAGATCTGTCCTAGATGAGATGGAAGATCTCTGATGAGTCTTAGTCTTAACCCAATTAGACCAATTCCAATTTGGCTAACACTCTAACTCGGTTAAATCATGATTTTCACCTACTTGAGGTTACTTTCCAAGTTTCCTAACCCTCTTTCTTCTGAATTTATCATCAGGCAAATATTGTGGATGATTTTCAAGACTACAACTATGGAACAATGGAAACTTACCAGACACAGTCTCCTAGGCGCTTATCAGGATCGAATGAGGTAATCCACTTAGGCAGCAATAATCGTAGTGTGGCTTTCAAAATACGTAATGTATTTTGACAGATTTCCTTGGAGAAACATCCCAGTCACTGAGACCCTTGAGTTGTCATTCTTAGAGAAGCAGAGTCATTAGTTCATAATTACAAAACACTTTGCATTTACAGTTGATGTCACATCAGGATTTGCATGACACTTTGCTTCATGCAAATTCCATAATCGTCCAACTGAATTGGCTGCTATCATTTTCTTTATTGCTCCTACAGCTGAGCAAGCTTTTGTAACATTTTACAAAGAATATTCATGGCATGATCCTTCCAGGAGAAGAATCCTCTGACATGAGAATTGTATCAACAACTGATACAATTAGCATTTTATTGCATGGTAACAATCATCATTCATTTTGATGACAGCAAGCATTTAGCAAATGTCTTAGATTTTAATGCTATTTACATTTTAAAAATTTTACAATATTACATTCAGTTATGATTAAAGTAATATAGTTTAAACATTTGATTGTTTTCCATGAAAGTGTTCCATGTAGGTAGATCTGATTACGTCCTCTTAAATTTCATATTCAGGGTATGAATAGATTTTAACTTTATGTCTTATGAGATGTTACAACAGCTCAAGATGTTGACTTTCTTATATAATTTCATTCTGGTCCTTTACTTCAGTGCTAAGAACATAATTGCAGCATAGGTGAGATGAACTTCTTTGCAGAAGTATGTGTTCCATATTTAAGAGTAATATTTTATGATTATTGAACTTTTTTATATCGAATACAGTAATGTTATAGTAATGACAACATGTATTTTCATTCGCATAATTTTCTATAGTGATACTTATTTAGTCCATATTTCCCTACTATCTGTATTCAGTTTGCCTTTGAGAACAAATTTTTAAATGTGCATTCTTTAATTTAACTTGATTACAATCATAAGGCATGATAACGGCACTTCCCTATGTACACAACACTCTGAATAGTTAATGCAAAGAATAGTTTTCAGATATTGGTGCTAACATTTAACTGATTGAATATCTAATTACAAGATTTATTTTTGTAACAATTATGTTTTACTATATTATCTAATAATATGTGAATACTAAGCAAATATTCAGCTATATGCTTAATTTATGCCTCAATGAGGAACAAGTTTTCTTAAGTGACAGTAAAAGCATATGTTGACTCCATGTGAATATTTGCAGTTGATGGGGAAAGGTGCTTTGAAAGCAATATTTCTTTGTACATAGCAGTGTATGTACAAGTATATTTCTTTCACTGGTACTGAACAGCCTCTTTCTGGCTCTGGTCTTGCTTGAGTAGTAAGCTCTCTTCCCATCACATGCCATTAAACTGTAGTTACATATGCTTGCCTTGCTTTGCTAACAGTAAACTTCATGTTCTCCAATTCCCTGCAACTTAAATGAATAGCCAAATCCAGTTGAAGAAGGTTTTACTGAAGAATATCTAACTGGAGAGGATTATGATGTCCAGAGAAACATTTCTGAGGATATTCTATATGGAAACAAAGGAATAGACGGCAGGGACTCTGACCTGCTGGTAGATGGAGATTTAGGCGAATATGATTTTTATGAATACAAGGAATATGAAGAAAGGACTACAACGTCCCCTAATGAAGAATTTGGCCCAGGTGTCCCAGCAGAAACTGATTTCACAGAAACAAGCGTAAGTCAGCATGAGGCTCTATGCCCTGCATGTGTCTCTGTGCCCTGTGTGTTTCTGTGTTCATTCTCATGTGTTTTCAGGTTTAAAATGAAGTTGAGTTCTTATGTCCGTTGTGGGTACTGACCATGCCTAGAGAGCCGTGATAAATTCTTCTAGTGGGAGTTGGCAGCGACTGTGTCCTGGACTGTCACTGTAGTTTTCATTTTAAAGTATTGTTCATTGAATTGTACCCCAAATTTCTCATCATTGATAAATATATAATTCTCTTATTTTCCTGACTGCTTGCTCTAATTTTCTATTTTTGGTCTGTTTTCTACGTTTGATTTGGTGACAGTTCTTATGTGTTAGAGCACTTTTGAGGCTACAAATGCATTTAACTTTCTGTGACAATTTAAAGAAGCGATGGTTTGTTCTCACTTGAACAGTGTTCATGTGTATTTGTTGGTATTGAAATTCTTAATGTTTCTTTTGTAAAATGGTCACATTTTACAAGTTTGCTTCAAATGTATCTGGATGGTTAAATTATTCTTTTGTTAAAAAATTGAAAATGCTTCATCTATTCAAAGGTATTTTGACCATTTTTAATTTTCCACTTAATAGATAAATGGCCATGGTGCATATGGAGAGAAAGGGCAGAAGGGGGAACCGGCTGTGGTTGAACCTGTAAGTGTGTTCAATATGTTTTAAAGCTTACTACAGTTGTCTAATTTATGAACTACCATCACCTTGAGTCATTATGTATGTCCATGCATTTTCAATGAAAATATGTTCTAATTTAACACAAATAGGTGAGTGGGCAATGACTTCTGGAAAGCAAATTTTCAGTAAAATAAAAAAAAAACATGCATTTATAGAGTTTTAGAATTTGAAGTGGCTGACATTTTTCTGGTCCAATTCTCTTATTTTACAAATCTGAGTTTACATATATTTTTCTCTAGTTTCAAATGTATGGTGATGGAAAGATAATGACTTTAGATCTTCCAACTTCAGTCTATAATTTTACTGTATAATTTATATAATTACTTTATTAGAAATGTATTATCTGACATAGATATTTTTTGTATCTGACATAGATATTTTTTTGTATCTGATCCAAAGTATACTATACAATAATAAAACACAGGATAGATGTGGACTTGAGAGAGAAATTTGTGGCAAGGGAGGTGGACAAGAGTGTTAAGGAGGACAATGTTGAATGTGTCAGTATTATGTTGTTTTTGTTTAAAGTTTCAGGACCAGAATGTTCTCTAAAAAATCATTTTTTACTTGTATGATTATGTGAAGTTATGTGTATATCACCCCAACGTATTACTCTTTCTATGTGTATTAATTACCTGAACTCTCAAGGTATTGTTAAGGGGTACATATTTTCTAGAAACAATTTTAAAAATCATAGTTTTCGTTAACCAGCAACTTGAGAAAAGCAATGCATAAGAAATGGAAGTTGTAAGTTTAACTGTTCACTTAAGATACAGAGAAGTATAGTTTTCTGGAATTAAAGTATTTAGGTATCATTTCCTTTCATTTATTCATGAACATAGCAAACATTTATGGAGCTTCTGTTTTTGGTTTTGTTTTAATTTTTAATTTGTTTTGTTAGAAATTGTCTAAGTGCTTGGGAAGAGGTTGGTCAGACATCTTTCCTGCACTCTCTACAGAAGCACTTGGCAGATTCTTTCTCTAACATATTCTTTCTCCTTCCTAATGTTATTTCTCTGATTATTTACCTCACTTTCAATTAGTTCATAGGTTCTCTAATGGCAAGAATTATGTCTTCTGTCATTTTAAATGATTTCATTTTCCCACACAAACATATTTTAAGGGGTTTATATAATATGAATTTAGTATTTACTTTAAAAACCATAATATGTAGTGTGCTCTTATAGTCAGTGAAAAGGCTAAAGGTTGCATGGCTTTTTTTGTTATAGGGAATGCTTGTTGAAGGACCACCTGGGCCAGCAGGACCAGCGGTATGTAAATGATTTGTGATCTTGATTTTTTAAATTATTGAATATAGGGTTACTGGCACACAGCTGTATTGTTATATTTTAGACTGATTTGATTTATAGAGGGAAACTGTCAAGTTTAGGATTTGGTAGACTTGACCTATTTTTCATTTGTCTGTAAAAATGATACTACTCACAGGGCTGAAAATAAATTTTGAATTTTTTCCTTTCTTTATGCACTATATTTGTGCACATGTGTATGTGCCTGTATAAGATATGAAATTAATGTCATATGAATATATGACATGGATGCTTTTAAGTGACGGCCAAGACAAAATGTTAAAATGCTGACCAGCTAAATGCTTGCTTGTCCCACTTCACGGCCACATTTTTGAGGTCTAGTCTTATGAATAGCCATTTCTTCAGGAGGAGCTGGGGACCAGCCTCCACAACAGCAACTTTCATCGGCATGCTCCCTTCCTGTTTCCCTTGGCATCTGCATCCACCCTGAGCTCAGCCTCATAGAGGAGTAGTTGTGCTGGATGCAGAACCATTTCCTATATGTTGTGTTTTCACAGGAAGCTAAATAGGGCAGTTGTTTGGGAGTCAAGGGTATATTTATAAAATAGAAGTGAAGCACCCTTTGATTTTTAGGGGAATGCCTTTACTTGAATGCTAATGAGGCAGGAAGTTGCTTCTGATCCTGGTTTGTTGCTCTGCAGGGTCTGATGGGTCCTCCAGGTCAACAAGGCCCTTCTGGGCCCCCCGGTGACCCTGGTGATCGGGTAAGTGAAGAAGGGCTGTCACATTACGACCATACAGCACGTGGACTTAATTTAGTTTATTCTTCCACTTAACATGCTACCTTTCTGCTGTTGGGGGAAATGGTGAGAATCCTACAAATTCACAGTTGTGAAGCATTCTGCATAACTTTTCAGACATGTATAAATGGGGATAAAAATTTATTTAGAATTTATAAAGAGTTTATCTGCAACATGATGAGTAGGCCCCTTTTGTTGTCAAGTCCCGAATGCATAGGAACAGTTAGATTAGACTCGGTTTTTCCAACTTAAATTCAAGACATTCATTCTTGCTATTCCTGTAGATATTCATTTTTAAAAACCTCATCTGCATAATTTCAGATATTTAGTTTGATGGAAATGATTGTTTATTTTTATTGAATGTGTATGTGAGCAATGTGTGCATTTATGTATCTGTAGTCACATGTGTGTGTGCTTGTAAGGTGTATGTGCCTGCTGCATGCACATGTGTAGCAGTGAATGTGTAGGACAGGCAGATGTTGGTGTCAGGTATATTTCTCAGTCTCTCTCCATCTTATACTTTGAACTAGTTTCTCTAGCCAGCTTGACCTAGGGATTCTGTCTCTGCCTCCTCCAGCATTCTAGAATTACAGGCCAGTAACTGACATGCTAGCCAGGCATTTGTGTGGGACCTAGATATTTGAACTCAAATCCTGATGTTTCCTTGGCAAGCACTTTACCCAATGATGTATCTCCCACAGCCCTCAATATTGTTATTTATTTTTCAAATCACTTTGAGAGTTTGAATTGCATCCTTTATATGTAGTTATTGGTTTTTAGAGTTTGATCCTTCTTTTACTAAATATGATTTGACTGTATAAGAGTAAGTTTCCTTTTACTGAAAACTGACACTTGTATACTTCACAAATATGTATCATCTACACACACAAAAATTTATATATATATATATGTGTGTGTGTGTATATCTGATACTCTATAATCATGTATATCTATGTTGTAAACATACACAGCTTTCTACATATATGTGCATGAATGCATATACACATTGAATATATTCCTTTTTTAGTATATTCTTAAACACAATTTTAAGACATATTAGTAATGAAAAAAATTAATGTTAATCTTATCATGTTAACCTTAATGCTTATACTAATTAATGTATTCATTTTGAAGATAATACATAACTTAATATAGCTAGAAGATACACCTAAAATATCTGTTTACATATTAAATAGCTATTGCCTTAGTATTTATTAAGTAATTCTTAACCAAATTTTGTCTAATTAATTCTATTTTCAACTGTAGGAACCTAATTTTTCACTTTTTCTTCACAATGATACCCCTAAGAATATATAGGAAAGCTTCACAGGCATTTGTAAGTCGTAAATCAAGTTTGAACATAATTTTCACTGTATTTTGATTGTGCATTAGTAACCATTTCATCATTTGAGTTCTTTGCAACTAGTACAGTGAAATCAATGCTGTCTGTGTGTGTTTACATAAAGGAGATTAACCAATTCAGAATGGGCAGGTGCATTCTCAGCAGTTCCAGATTCTCTGCCATTATGTACTGCACTAACTGCTTTTGCTTATTTCCTTTCCTAGGGCCCCCCAGGACGTCCTGGCTTACCAGGCGCTGATGGTCTACCTGGTCCTCCTGGAACCATGTTGATGTTACCAGTATGTTTTAGAAAGTGCTTTATTAAGACAACTTGATATTTTCTCATTCTGTAACTAAAAAAAAAAAAACAAAACCTGTAATCGAATCATTGAGTAGAAATATTCCTGAAATAGGGGAATTCAGGAAATGAAGAGCCCTTGAAAACAGGGGCATTTTAGTGAACAGAATCTGACAAATAGATATCTATCTCTATACTAGACCAGTTTTAATTTCTGATTATTCTCCATTCAGTGAAATTTACATATTCTTTCTAATCATGAGGGCAATCCTGGATTATGGATTAACGATAAGTTATTTAATACATTAGTGTACAGTTTTCCCCAATGTTGACTACCACTGAAGCTTCTTGAAGAAGCGAGGTCTTTAGTGTCATCCTTACTCAAAAATTATTTATCTTAATTTTGAGTCTCTCATAAAAGTATTTGTCACACAGCTATGGAAAATATTTTTATTAGGTTTCGTATAATAAAATTCAAAAATAACTGTGTGGAGTGGAAAATTGACTCAAACAACATTTCAAGTTAAAAATTAAGGCAGAGCTTAAGAATTTTATGGAGTAATAGTAGTAGCAAGCAGCTGTTTTGGGTACATAAGAGAGTTGTTTATATTTCCTTTGTCTTCTTAGAGATTCTGAAGGTTTTGGTCACCAGGACATAACTGTATCTGCATATTTTACTGAATCTAATATACTTGAAATTCTTATGGATGAACTGCTAGAGTGGGTAACATTTCTGTAGATTAAATAAGAAATGACATTCTAAAAAGAATATCAGTGAAGATAAAATTTGAAATTGGAAAGTGATTTATAGTTGCTTTGAAAATGACAGAATGTATTGTACAGAGCCATGTATGAGGTAGAAGAAGAATTATACTGTCACACACACACACACACACACACACACACACACACACACACACACACGTGTGTTCGTGTGCGTGCGTGCGTGCGTGCGTGTGCGCCTGTGTGTGCGTGTGCGTGTGCGTGTGCGTGTGTGTGTGTGTGTGTGTGTGTGTGTGTGTGTGTGTGTGGTTATGAAGTGACTTTGGACGTTTGTAAATATTAATCTTTTAATTACCTTTTAATCTAACAGTTAAAGGACCTAATTCTGTAAGTTTGTCAAAAGCCAATTATGTGCTCGCATTATCTCTTCCCAGTTCCGTTATGGGGGCGATGGCTCCAAAGGACCAACCGTCTCTGCACAGGAAGCTCAGGCTCAGGCGATTCTTCAGCAGGCTCGGGTGAGAAAAGATGAACACGTGCTCACATGACTTGATTCTGTATCAAATCGCCATGTGTAGGTCCATGGAAAAGTGTTTCTAAACGTCACATGGAATTTAAATGGAAAGATTTAAAAGTATATTAATCTTTCCAGTACTGATACCTACTAATTTAATATTAAATAAATGACCTTGTAATCCTGACTGTATCCCACCATGACATACAAAAACCCTGTTTTTAACAGAATATTGAGAGATAAATATTTAGTATTCCTTCTCTTTCATATGCTGATTTTTCTCTGCTAAGGTGTGATCTGATGATTATGGCACTAACTATGAGAACACAGTATGAAAGAAGTATAATTCTTTTTTTTATTTTCAGTTAGCTTTATAGCAGTTAGGTTGTACATATAAAAATTCAGAGGATTGCCAGGTGGTGGTGGTGCACAACTTTAGTCCCAGCACTGGGGAGGCAGAGACAGGTGGATTTCTGTGAGTTTGAGGCCAGCCTGGGCTACAGAGTGAGTTCCAGGAAAGATGCAAAGCTACAAAGAGACACCCAGTCTCAAAACAACTACAACAAAAAATCAGACAATTAACAAGGAAGGAATCAGAAGTCATACAATGCCTTTGTTCATATTCTCCTAGTTATGAAGGAAGAAAGTACGTGTAGGATTTAGAATTGTTATGGATATGATAACTTATCTGTATCATCTCTAAGGTAACTTTTTATTCACCATTATTTATGTATGTGTAAAATACTGAATATTTATGTGAAAGTATTAACTCATTTTCAATATTTATATCCTTAAGACTATTATTCATCTGAAAAGATTATTATTTGATTATGTGATGTTGAATGATGAGAATATGTGTTAATTTGGTAAAGACATACTATACCTCTAAAATTATCTATAATAACTATTTCTATATTTCTTATAAATCCCATTCTTTTGAAAACTTCAGATGATTATTTGAAGTTAAAATACTTAGATGCTGCCGACTGTGATTAGTCCTCTTTTTATTTTTTACTGATTAATAATTTCACTAAAGCACATGATGTGTTTTGGTCAAGTCACCCCCCAGTTACCTCCATTCCAATTCCTCCACCAGCTCCACCACTACTATCTTCTCTTCATGTGTGTTTTTTTTTTTTTGTTGTTGTTGTTGTGTTTGTTTTTTTTTTTTTTTTGTAAACCCATTGAGTTCATTTAGTGTTGACAGTATGTGCATGCGTATAAGCTCGTCTCCTGAGCCTGGGCCACTATGGTGGGCCATGCCCTTGAATAAAGCTGACAGTGGACATCCTGAGATCCCCCCTACTCCATGCTTTGAATTTGTCTGCCTTGATTTTGTGCAGGGTTTCAGCATACTGCCGTTTTAGCTCTCTGTTCATGTTCGGTTGTGTCCAGAAATCACTGCCTCATTGTATTCATCCACTTTTTCTGTCTCTTACAACCTTTCTGCCTTGGTCCCTGAGTGAGAGGAGGTGTGCTATAGAGCTCTCATTTACATCCGAACACCCTTCAATCTCTCATTCTGTGCACATTGTCAAGTTGTGGGTCTCTATGTTAATCACCTTCTACTGCAAAAGGAAGCTCCTCCAATGAGGGTTGACAGATTCACGTATGATCACCAATACCATCACTATGGTATAATGATAACTTTACAGTCAGTTTATATAATTAATCTTCTTGTTTAAAAAGCAGGCAGCAAGATTTTTAATTCCAATTTTTCAGATTTAATCTCAAGAATTAAAAAATATATTGTCCAAATCCTCATGGTGAATTAGTGGTGGAACTTTGGAGATGTTACTGATTTTGTTTCATGCACTATTATTTTATTTCTTTTCATATTTTCCATCACAAGGTTATTTTTGAAATGCACATTCATATTTCACTCATTATAAATTCATGAATCAGAATTGTGTGATACAGATGTAACATAAAGGCCCTGATACGTTCAATTAACATTAAACAAATACAATAAAAAAAATCCAAAATAGTACACCAAACTATCTATCAAGTATTTTTCTTTAACATCTATCAAGTATTTTTCTCTGTGCTCTGTGTTCCAGCTTTTCAAGTATCCTAAATTAACATTTCTGTTATTTAGGCTAAAAATAATGCATCCCATCAGTCTATTATGTTTATAAATAACAAATAAATGCATTACTTAGTACTAAGTTCAAGATTCATTAAAAATATTTATTGCCATAAAATCTTCTGTCCAGTTCTGTGTTTTACTGCCTCACTTTAATCATCTTGACTTTTCCTAAAACAATACTAGAACAATTTAACTTAAAATACCACTAATTGTTGACCTCAATAAATAGCTTCAACAAAGATTATGCCTGCACAACAAAGATGAAGAATGCTCTAATTTTTTAGAGTGTGCTTTATAGTAGGGATTTATTAGACATTCTCTTATTTTTCTGAAATCTATTTCAATTATTTTAAATAATTAAATTTTGCAGTATAGTGTGTAAAACTGGGTAACAGTTGAAACATGCCTGATAATTACACAGGATGTTCTGTCTACTTGCATTTTTCCATTGACTATACTTTCCCTAGCATGTAGTTCTTATACTTTTGTGAGTTATGTACTTCATAGGATATCATGCCTAAACGACTCTTGTGTTACCACGTAGTACTAGGCAAGTGTTTCTGAACTTGATGCATTTTGTCTTTTAGATTGCTCTGAGAGGCCCACCCGGCCCCATGGGTCTGACTGGAAGGCCAGGTCCTGTGGTAGGTTACATAAAATCTATTTTAAAAATTTCCTATTAATATGCTTCCCACACCATCTTCCAGATTCCATTCATACCTCAGGCTAGCAAGCCTATTATACATGACTGATGTTGATTCTTTTTAAAAGAGTTTTCAGTTTAATTTTTAATAATTCTAATCAGAAGGTTTTATGAAAGCTCTCATCAAATTAGAGAGAATTAAACATATAGTAAAGTCACATATCTGTTAATCAAACTATTTATAATTTATTTTCTTTCTACTTAATTATTTAAAAAGCAATTTTACATTAAATTCTTGAAATTTAATTCTATATTAGAGTTTTCACTAAAGTGCATTTGTAATCTTTGATAATTATTGTGCAATTTTTTATAGTTCATTTATTTTTATTGAAAATAACTTTTAATATAATATAGTTTGATTACAGTTTCACTTCCCCAACTCCTCCCAGATTTTTTCTTTTTATTTTCTTTTTATTATTTAAGACAATTTTAAAATTTAAATATTCCTCCCTTTCCCTAAGTTAGAAAAAAAGAAATCAAAGTATCTTTTTACAGATGATAAGATAGTATTCACAAGTGACACTAAAAACTCCGTCAGAAATCTCCTACAACAGGTAAATACATTCAATAAAGTAGCTGGAATGAAAATTAAACTCACACAAATCAGTAGCTCTCCTATTCACAAGTGACAAATGGACTGAGAAAGAATTAAAGAAAACAATAACCTCAAATAATAGAAAATATCTTAAGGTAAGTAACCAAAGCAAGTAAAAGATGTGTCTGATAAAACCTTCAAGTCTTTGAAGAAAGAAATTGAAGAAGAAGATACCAAAAGATAGCAAGATCTCTCATGCTCATGGATTGGTAGGATTAACATAGGAAAAATGGCCATTGAAACAGACAGAATGATCAACGTAATTGAATTGAAGACCCTGACATAAATCTGAAAATCTATGGGCACCTGATTTTTGATAAAGAGGCCAGAAATTCACCTAGGAAAAAAGACAGCATAGCATATTCAATATATATTCTTCTAATTACAATTACATTAGGATATTAGTATGCCAGTTAGTTGTATTTATAAATTTTATGCATACCTTTGTTACAATCCATCTTGATGATTCAAGACTGCAAACTCAGGTATTCAAGAGGCCATGCTAAGTAGATTGTATGCTCTACTAAGCAAAGCAAGACCAGCTTTCGCTATGTAGGGAGATCTTGTCTCAAAATGAAAGAGTTTAGGGGCTTGGGGAGATGGTTCAGTGGTTAAGAGTGTTTGCTGTTCTTCCAGAATTTCTCAGTTTTGTTCCCAGAGCATTTTGGGTTGGACCCAACAACCCAATAGCTCTACCGCTATTGTTGGGGATCTGTTACTGCTTATGGCCTCCAGGTGTACCTGCTCATATGAGTGCATATGCACATGCAGACACACATATATAGAAATTAAAGAAAAGTAAAGTAAAAATGTAAGAAATGAAAGCATTAGCAAAAGCTGGAGATATTGGTTGGAGCTGCTGCTTGTTCAGCATGTATGAGGCCCTGTGTTTAATCTCTGTACTGTAAAGACTATAAATAGATAATAAATACATTGATATATTAAAATAAAAATGAAAGTGTTTTGTTTTCCATGAATTTATAATTCCTTTAACTCAATCTTAAATTTGCATACTATATATATTTGATATATACTCGTGTGGGAAATGTTCATATTACATATTCAATAGACCTTCAATTATATACACTATTAAACAGATTATCAAATGTTCATCATTTATTCTTATTATTCTGCTTTTCAAAACACAAGAAATAAAAATACAGTAAGTCACTTAACAAGGAAATAAATTTTATTTCCATGTTAATGATATAAATATATTTACACATCAGGGAAATGCAACATTTTACAAAATTTGAGATAGAAAGGAAAGTAGAAACAATAATCCTGTTCATTTCTTTCCCATCAGTTATGTGATAATTTTGGTTAGGTGTAAGAGAATGTAAATATAATCTTTTGAGCAAGTAATGCACATGTACAAAGGATATAACACATACAATTAATTAAAAATAAACCGACCTCTCTATAATTGTATTCAGTTTAATGATTAATAATGTAATTTAATACAGAATCTTCCATTTTTAACATGAAATCAGTTGCAAGAGTTCTTCATTAGAAGCCGGAAGTAATCTTTATAATTTAAAAATACATTTGACTTGATGTCCCAGCTTTCCTGGGAAATAGAACAGGAGTTACTTTACTTTGAAGCCAGCAGGAGGCTCTAGAAAGCTGCTTTCAGAGTTAACACATTTTCACTCATTGTTTTATTTTGTGGTAACTCAGTTTAGTAGAATGTATACTGATTTAAATAAATCAGAACTCTTGTAAACACATGAAGTAAGCTATTACAGCCATATTAATTTTTGATATTCTAAAGCTTTTAGAGAGTATGGATGACCTAGTATATATTCTTAAATTCCACAAATCCTTTATAAAGCAATTTATTTTTCCTCTCCAGTTAAGCTACCAGGCCTTCATTGTTCTGTTTAAATTATATTATATTTGTAAACTTTATTTGCTATAATGATTCATCTTCATTATAGATGGGGAAAAATCAAAACAATGTGAGGGAAATGCACTGACATTATTTCACAATAATTATAACAATAGCAATAGCATCTTTTTGAAGCAGTTTACTACTATTAAATGCGGCACCTGAGAAATAAATGTCTATAAAAGAGTCAATTTTTCAAAATCCTTACCGTGTGAATGAACTCAGTGTTCACCTGACTCTGAAACACACTGCCATAATCCTACCTCGTAGTTCAATGGTTACTCAGACCTTGTTTATCAGGCAGTGTTTGTTATGGTAAAAACTTTAAAGAAAATTTCAGTGTGATTTAAAAGTTAACTTTTGTTCATCTGTAAGTGGAATATAGTGCTTTATTTGCAGTTTATACATTGGTATGCACTTGATATGCCTAAAAACGGCACACTAGCACAGGACTTGGACAGCTCATTGCATTAGTAAGGTCAAACTGATTTAGCAAATTTTTTTTTTTATTTTGAGTGAAAGTGCTAAATTAAAGAGTTTAGGTGACATAAATTAATTGGTTTTCTGTTTTACTTTTCTCCTCAGGGGGGTCCTGGTTCTGCTGGAGCTAAAGGTGAGAGTGGAGACCCAGGTCCTCAGGTAAGAAACAATAATTTGCTCTCTTCACTTATTTTTTTATTGTCTGTAGTTAGGTAGTAGAACAACTGAAATGTTAAGAGTAAATGCATTTACATTACTCTTAGGCTAAAAACATGGTTTTAACTGAAAAAAATTTCGAGTAGACTGTTGGTTTCCATTAGTTGGCTAATTAAACAACATTTAAGTTGTGGACCCAGCAGGTTTGAAAGTAGACGGCTTTTACATGATGCTATTGGCCAGAGAAGCAATTGCAGCTGTGGTACACGGTTCTCTCCTCCTTCCGGAGCCGGTGCTTCCACAGACAGTAAACTTAGTATATTGTCTAAAGAACATTGCTTAGCACACTCAATGTAAGCTAATGCCAGACCTTTGTGTATTAGCTAATAAGTAGATAAAGACGTTATATTGTCAGTATATTTGTGGTAGAAACAGGAAAACAAAAACAACTTCAAAATAGACTCATTTTTAAAATGAAAATACTGCATGACAAACTGAAGAAATACAAATTTACACTGGCTGTAGTTCTCAATCCTTTATCCTCTCATTCTCTTTCTTCTTTCTTCATGTTTTTAAAATCACACTTTCAACATACCTAATAATGTATGTCTATGTCAGCTTTATACATCTATATATTTTGGTTATATTCATCCCTCATTACCTTCTCTTTACTCTTTCCAAATGATATCATTTTCTTAACTAGAATTAGATTTATTTAAAAATGATATGGAGTAATAGAATCATACTCATTATATACTTTTGTAACTGTAATTAAGATAAAATTCTCTATAAATCCAATTTTCTCTTAAAGTCTTTTTTATATTTTTTTGTTATTTCTTTAAGAATATCTAATGAGGTATTTCAATCGTATTTACTCCCAGCTCTTCTTCCAAATGTGTCTCATGCCCACTCTTACCTTGGTGTCCTCCCCAACCTAGTGTCCTCTTTTTATTCATTTTTTTTCCTGTTTTCTTTTGAATAAACCATTTTCTCTAGTTTGTGCTTCTCATATACCTATAGGTATGGGGCCATCCCCTGGAACATGGTTGCGATACTAGGAACTTTTAAAGAAAACTGAATCTACCTTCCCACAAAGTCCTCAATTAAGAGTGATAGTCACTCCATCTTAGAATATTCAGTGCTTGATTGTGTGCAGACAACACAGCGGCTGTGAATTCAGAAGTGCAGCATTCTTACCATGTCCAAAAGACACCAAACAATTTCGTAATGTTGCTGCTTTGCGCTTAGAACCTTGTTTAACACACAAATACCTGGCAACCACTGATCTGTCCTTTATCACGGAATTTAGTACATTTTCCAGAAAAAAGATATTAATTAAAATTATACCTTATATCATCATCTATTACTGGATCTTTTGATACAGGAAAATGTTTTCAGATTCATGATACTTGAGTGCATCAATACTACGTTTTCTTGTTGATAAATATTCCATTGTATAGAAGCTACAACTTCTTGTGAGAAGACGTAAAGAAAACTGATAACAATATTTAGCTAGCTCAAGATGTGCTAGCCTTGCTTTGAATGTTTAATTAACATTGATGCAAAGACATGCACCACCACCACCTGGCATCTCTGAGTTCAAGGCCAGCCTGGTCTACTGAGTGAGTTCCAGGATAGCCAAGGTTACAGAGAGAAACCTTGTCTCTAAAAACAAAACAAAACCAAAAAACAAAACCAACCAACCAAACAAAAAACATTGCTGTAAAAAAGATGGAAAACAAACACTTACTGACTCATTGGGAATTTCAGGAAAATATTAACATACACCACATAAAAATCTTGGAAGTTTATTGTTTCACAAAATTTGGGAAGCAATATGTGTACTCATCTGTTTACAGAATTGATGAACCTGAAAGTGTTCTGTGACGGTGTTTTAGGATATACAGTCCATCTTGAATCTCTAAGTCCAAAGAGTTAGTTGATATCAAAAAAGCAAATTTTTTTCATTAAAGACTGCCTGTATGGCACAGCTGGATAGATGGGTCAGCAGTTAAGAGTAACACTTTCACAAGTCCCAGGTTTGGTTCCCAGCAGCTACATGCTGCTAACAACCTCTTGTAACTCCAGTTCTAGAGCATTTGATGCCCTCATCTGAAGTCCATAGGCTTATGGATATGCATGGTGCACTTACATTCACCCAGGCACCTACTCATAGAATAAAATTAATTAATTAAGAAAACAAAACTGAGTAGCATTTGTGTTGGTATTCATTCTCTTCCATTCTGGCTTGATTCATGATAGACTATTCTCCAGCAGTTTTTGTTTATAGCTATACTCTTTGATTTCCAACTATTAGACAGTCTCATTATTACATTTCCAGAACAAACATTTTTAGCCTTTGATTTGCAAGTCCATGTTTCCAGTTAGAAAATGATTCTCCCTGACTTTGGGGATGCTTGAAGAGTCATGCACCAGGCACTGTGCAAAGTTGTACAAGAATATACTGGAAACATATAAAGTTGAAAACTTTAACAAATAATAATGTTATAGGAGATTTCATTGTGCCTCAGAGGTGATTAAATCCAGTGTAATAAGTTGATTGAGAAATGAATCATCTAGGATAGGACATTTAAGTAATGGAAAGAAAGCTGTTTGGAAAGGATTGGAATAAGAACAAAATGATGGTGTTTATGGAGTTCAGTGACTGCTATGTAGAATCTATCTTTCTGAGAATTAAATGAGTAATTGATCATAAAGGTTTAAAAGTATATCATTACATTTCTTTTGTTTGAATGTATTCATATCCACATAAAACATTATGCAATGTAGTTACATAGTTTTTTTTTAAATATGAAAAGCCACTTAAGAAAATTGCTTTTCTGACTTCTGCTTTGTCAGAATTTTTACACTGAAAGAATTTCCTTATGTTGAAATAATTACAGAAGAACACAAAGTATACCTGTTTCTAAAACCATCTCTTTTGACTTTACTGATCAAGATTTCTGCAATGTGATGCAAATGTTTTCCTATAGGGCCCTCGAGGTGTCCAAGGTCCACCTGGTCCAACGGGAAAACCTGGAAAGAGGGTATGGTATTTTTCCTTGTGTATTTTGAGTTGTAACTTCAGCCATGGGTTAGTCTTTATACTTAGTGTTAGTAGACTCCCTTTGCTTAACCTTACTTTGGGCATTTTCAGGGCCGTCCAGGTGCAGATGGAGGACGAGGGATGCCAGGAGAACCTGGGTCTAAGGTCAGAACTTTATAACTCTGTATTGAGATCACGTATGCCACTTTGTCCTTGACAGTATCGCATTTTAATATAAAATTTCTTGATATGAAGTGATCTTGACATTAAATTAGAGTCCTGATCCAGAATGAGAATATGATGATAATCTGATTGTAATTTTATAGGGAGACAGAGGATTTGATGGACTTCCAGGTCTGCCGGGTGACAAAGGTCATAGGGTAAGAAACATTTACTACCTTTCATCCCAGATGTAATAGGAATCATAGGAGCTTAGGTAGTATTAGCATACTTTTGGAAATCAGAAGTAATAACGGAAATATTGGTGACTACATTTGGTAAATTTTTATATCTAACGAATATTGAGGAAATGTAGATGCAACTTTGTACATGGTACCAATATGTTTTTTTCACTATTTGCAAGATATTCGAATATTTCTTATGTGCAAACTAACAGAAGCAGAATCTCTCTGCTCACAGATGCAATAAAGATCACATTTATAGAACAGCTGGAGAATTTTCTTTCTTGTTTTTTTTTTTTTTGGGGGGGGGGGCTTTTCAAGACAGGGTTTCTCTGTGTAGCTTTGCGCCTTTCCTGGAACTCACTTGGTAGGCCAGGCTGGCCTCGAACTCACAGAGATCTGCCTGGCTCTTCCTCCCAAGTGCTGGGATTAAAGGCGTGCGCCCGCCGCCCTGAGAATTTTCTTTCTTGAGCATTGCCACATTATTACATCTTATCTGTGGACATAACTCAAATGAGGATGCCTGTAGGCATCCTGGCAACATTGTTGTGATGCACCCTTCAAAGCAAGAGCTACTTAATTATAAGGCTAAAGAAATCAATGTGCTAAATAGTAACAACTCAATAGGTTTTCTTTCTTTTTTTTTAAGTGGGAAATTAGGGACACTTTTTTTTAAAAATAAGATTGGTTATTTGTATGTTTCTTCACCAGAATGAAGAACAAACCTAGGACTGTATTTAGGTAAATTAGAGAATGAAAAAGAAAATTTAATCTTATAGTCCCCTAAAAAAATAACTGACATTTGTCTAACAAGTACTAAGATGTACAATTGTGTTTTGTGAAAGAAACTGAAAATCCCTTTACGTCTTTCTGAGTTGTGCTGATTTAATATGAAGTATTGCAAAATACAAAACATTTTTAACAACCAAATGCACCCATTCTTAAGACAATCATTAAACAAAATAGTTTTCTCAATGATTCGCTTCAATAACTGAAAATATTTTACCCACGTTTTCTTTAAATCACTTTTATTAAAACCCAAGGAAGCATTTTTCTAGCATATTAATTTATAAAGCTGGTTAGAGTTTAAAATTTTACCTATCTGGACACTATTCTAAGAAAGGCAAAGGCAATATAATTTTTCCTGGGCAAGTGTCCTGTTTTACCTGGTTGTGTTGATGATGATATATACTCGTAGACAATCATCTTCTTCCACATTTATCCTGTTTATGTTTACTCCTTAGGGGGAAAGAGGCCCACAAGGTCCTCCCGGCCTTCCTGGAGATGATGGAATGAGGGTATACTAAGATTTTACTCCTTCTAGACCTGTTTACAATTAAAACACAAATGACAAAGCCCTTCTGAAATGATACCTCTCTAATAATGCCCCCTCTGTTTTGTGAACAACAGGGAGAAGATGGAGAGATTGGGCCCAGGGGTCTTCCAGGTGAAGCTGTAAGCAATTATTTTCTTTATTTTTAAAGGAATAGTGGTTGGTATTACTTATTTGGGCAATGCTAACCAGAGTAAATATTGTCTTTTACACAATTTAGCCAAGTAATTTTCATATTAAAAAGTGACGTGTATACAGCTGTCCTTTTGTTATAAAGAAAAACTTTCTAACTTGAGAAAAAGAAATGTGGAAATTAACATCTTCTGGGTCACAAATCTTATTATTTAGTTTGTATTGCAGATAAAAAATTTATCTTCAAATATTACCAGTAACTTCAGAATTCATTTTTTGTGTGTCAGTTAACCTAGTCAGAAGAAAGATGCTGAGATGTCACATAGGAGGCATAAAGATTATGTGACTTTTCTCCAATGAATGTTGATAATAAGGAAGCTCAGCTGGGGAGATGAACTCAAAGCCAGACAGGACAAAACAAAACAAAGCAGACCTGAAAACCTCCCCTAACTTCAGCCTGCTTTCGCCATTATAAAGCTGGCCAGATCAACTATAGTGAAATGTGTAGACGGATTTCTAAATGGTCTTATTAAATAAAAAAAAAAAAAAAACACGGAGCCAAGTATAGGAGTGAAAGCCTTAGAGAGATCAGGGAAATAGTGAGAGCCACCAGCCAACCTTACCTCACCAGCTCTGCAGCTTCCAAATGCGAGCTACTTCCTGTCTTACCCTCGCCTTTATTGCCTTACTGTTCTGCCCTCTCATTGGCTATTTTAGCCCATCTACTTCACTTCCTTGTCACTGCATGTCTGTACAGACCTCCAGGTCTGAATGGTTGGTACTGGGATTAAAGGCGTGTGTCACCACACTTGACTCTGTTCCCTGTAGCTTGAGTTTTCCTGCCTGTCCCACGGTCAGGGCAAATCTCTCTCACCTGCCAGTCCCACAGCCGCTCAGACCCGACCAAGTAAACACAGAGACTTATATTAGTTACAAACTGTATGGCCGTGGCAGGCTTCTTGCTAACTGTTCTTACAGCTTAAATTAAGCCATTTCTATTAATCTATACCTTGCCACATGGCTCGTGGCTTACCGGCATCTTTACATGCTGTTTCTCATCATGGCGGCTGGCAGTGTCTCTCTCTCAGCCTTCCACTTCCCAGCTTTATTCTCCTCCTTATCCCGCCTATACTTCCTGCCTGGCCACTGGCCAATCAGTGATTTATTTATTGACCAATCAGCAACACACTTGACATGCAGACCATCCCACAGCAGTTCCCTAGTATGACCTTGAACACACATAGATCCTGTCTGCCAAGTGATCAGATTAAGGGCGTGTGCTACCACTGTTTGACTTCTATGTTTACTTAAAATGGCTGCTATTTCCTCTGATCTCCAGGCAAACTTCATTAAACCACACATGAAATATCACCACACAAGTGAGTAGGTAGAGTTATTATTACACTGACTTTTCTAGAGCTGGAAAAGAACATTGAGCAGAAGGAGAGAGAGAGATAATGTGAATGCAAATGTTAATAGTTTAGAACCCCTCTATCTAGAAAATGGCTCTATAATCTGCAAAGAGAGATACTTACTTAGCTGTTTGCTTGGAAATGAATGCTCTCCCAGAGTGGAATTTATATAAAAGAAAATGAATGAGATTCTGGGCTTTCTGTTTATTCAATCTGTGTGCATAACAACAAAATTCAATGTGCCAATCAAATTAGAAAATGACATAAAAGTATCTTATTAAGAGCATCAATCTATTGTATTTTTAAAAAACATTACTAGTGATGCATCTGGGAATGTTTTGGATCTAAGAAAGTGTCTGTACTAACCACTGTCATCTACTTTGCGTTTTCTGTCTGAATAAACATTCAATATTCATATTGCAAATGATGGTACTTGGAACATTTATGTGCAGTGTACTGATAGAAAATGAATAAATATTTTAATTCATATTTTATATTAAAACTTCAGTGAAAGAGGCCCATTTTGAGGGCATTTTTTATGCAAGCTTTCTGTTTTCCTTTTATTCCTTCTAGGGTCCACGAGGCTTGCTGGGACCACGGGGAACTCCAGGACCTCCTGGGCAGCCTGTATGTATTCCTGGGAGTAGTCTGGGTTCTGTAGAAGAAAACTTGTTGCCACATTTCCCACAGGACATTTGTATAGTGCTTATCACAGAATCTAGTTAACTGTCCTTCTAGATTGTAAGTTCTATGGACGCTGCCCATCAGGGTAACTGATCCCTCTCTCCCTACTTGCTCTTTCCTTCTGTTTCAGTAGGTTTTACAGTTTCATGCTTAATCCCTACCACACAATGGAAAATGATGTTATATTATCTTCAGGGTAGACATAGATAGGAGAGAACAGACCTTCCTTAATTTTTGTTAAATCCTATATCCCATTTCTGTTTATTTTTACAAGAATCATAAATAACCACAGGCTACTGGATATTCTTTATGTTTTCCATTTGAATGTCTAAATTAAAAAAAAATTTTTACAGTATAATTAACTTAATTTCACATATCAGCCACGAATTCCCCCGTACTCCCTCCTCCCATGCCCAATCCTCCCCAATACACCCCCCACTCCTACTTCCTCCAAGGCAAGGTCTCCCCTGGGGAGTCAGCCCAGCCTGGCAGACTCAACCAAGGTAGGTCCAGTCCCCTCCTCCCTACACCAAGGCTGAGCAAAGCCAAACTAGTGGAAACTCAGTAACTGTGAACCAATGGCGGAGGAACCCTCATGGAACTGGATCAGGCCCTCTGGATAAGTGAGACAGTTGATCAGCTTAAACTGTTTGGGAGGCCCCCAGGCAGTGGAGCCAGGACCTGTCCTTGGTGCATGGGCTGACATTTTGGAGCCTGGGGCCTATGCTGAATGTCTGAATTTTTAAACCATTTTTGTTTTTCATTGAAGGGTATGGCAGGTATAGATGGCCCCCAAGGACCGAAAGGAAACATGGTATGTAGTTAAGAACTATGAAATCATGTCAATAGATATTTTATTGCTAAATTAAAAAAAAACAATTCTTGCACATTGCTAAATACATTTTCTAGACTTCTTGAGTGAAAACTGATTTGGGGACAATTTTCAATAATTAGAATTAAAAAAACCCATATAATACAAAACCCTTACTAAGTATTAATTTCTTCCTGTACAGGGTCCTCAAGGGGAGCCTGGACCTCCAGGTCAGCAAGGGAATCCAGGACCTCAGGTAACTCTAATCCACTGTTTTTCCTGGGAGACAATGGGTTGAGATGGTACTTTTTGAAATAAAAGTCATAGTGTCAGAAAGTTTTGTGTAGCACCAAGTATGTTTAAACTGTGAATGTAGAGACTATTTCCTCTTTTAACATGTTCAAGGAAAACCAAAAAGGACTCATAGAGCCTTTACAGGATACCATAGTGAAAATCCACATCTGCAGAAGGTTCTGGAGGGCTTCACATCACAAGCTCTTTGCAAAAAGGAACTTGTGTAAAACTCCTCACAGAGCTCCAAAACTCTCTGTGCAGTGCAAGAAGGTGTGTGTGTGTGTGTGTGTGTGTGTGTGTGTGTGTGAGAGAGAGAGAGAGAGAGAGAGAGAGAGAGAGAGAGAGAGAGAGAGAGAGAGAGAGAGAGAGAGAGGTTTGCAAATCAGTTCTGTGCCTTAGATTTTATCATCTATTGTGAAGATGTGTCCTTATGAAATGATTCCTGACATGAACAAAATTCTTTCATACTAGGGTCTTCCTGGTCCACAAGGCCCTATTGGCCCTCCTGGTGAAAAAGTAAGTTGATATATTATTTTCATAATCACTGGTAAGCTAGTTTGTACCTGCACCCATCAGCAGGTGTTAGGCCTGCTCTTCTGGATGTCTCTGTACATGGCTTTATCAAAGTAATATAGTAAGTAAGCTGAAGTTGAACCACTACATAAAATTTGGATAGAATTCATTTAACATCTTTAAGATGTAAGTGAGAAAAAAGTGTTGGATTATTATTTAGATTGTACCTTCTTGTAACATTACCAAAAAATGATGATTTCAGAAGCTGAGATGGTGAATGTTTTCTCTTTACTTTGATTCATCTTTACTTTCTCATTTAAAAACTGTCATTTGACTCAAAGTCTGTAAGCTCTGACTTTCTATACTTTTAGAATTAGGCATTCAGAATGGAAGCTGTGGAACATCACATTAAATTTTACATTTTTAGTATCCAATATATTTTATGTACATAATCTATCACCCAAAACAAAACATCCATGATAAAATTAAAACTAGAAAAGCAGTTAATATAATCTTCATGTCTGGTTAATTATGGTATGTGATGTTTTGATTTACTTCCAAGTTTTTTTTAATAAAAAATATAAAAAATATTTAAAATTTTATTATTTTATGTGTATGAATCTTTTTCTTTCATGAATGTCTGTGCACTTCATGTGTGCAGTGTCTGTGGAGGCCATGAATGGGCCTGGAGCTGGAGTTACAGATGGTTGTGAGATGCCAAGTAGGTGCTCGGAATTGAACTCAGGACCTCTGGAAGAACAACCAGTGCTCTTACCACTGAGCATCTCTCCTGTCTGTAAAATATATAGATATTTTCAACTGTAATTAGGTTTGCTTTCAACAAAACTTGCTTTACGATCTGCTTAAAGGGAAATTGGAGCTTTCCATTGGCCCATTTCTCTTGTGTAAATGACAAATACTATTATTGTTAGTAGCTCAGGTCTGGACCACAGCAAGAATAAATGGCATTTAAAAGGATGACTTCCCCTGGTTTCCTTTATAGATTCCTTAAGTAGTATTTCCTGTCCACTTGTTGATGGATATATGGTGCAGTATAGTGGAGGTAATGAAAAATACAATATGATACATGTTGCAAAGAATATTTTAAGCCATTTATGTAGGCAAGCAGTATATCATTGACCGGCACCCTCCTTCTTGGGTATCTAGTTAGATCAGTGACTTTGAAACTTGATCATTCTTATCTTTTATCTAGCAATTCATAAACATTCCACGTTCATTATAAATTACATTTGAAACATTTTCCCTTTACACATCCAACAGAACTTAATTATGTATTCCTTGGATTGTTAAGAGAATGGGAAAATGGGTGTATTTGAATTCCTGTTGCTGAGCCAAAAGTAAAATCCATGATTTGGCTCATTGCAACCATTCTCACATTGCACTCCAGTATTTTCTTTGTTCTGAGCATGTCCACCCTGTAAATTCCAAGACCATCTTGTCCCATCAAAAATAAGAAGCTCAAAAAGACAGCTATGTAAAGATTAAATATATGGTATGTACTTAATATTTTGTCTATGTCAGGTAGTAAATATTTTATTTACTTGTTATCTTCTCTTATCCTGTCCAAAACACTTGGTATTTTAAAATTGGTGAATAATAACTATTTCATGTGTAATTTAACATTCATATGTGATCATAATAGCATTAGATGTTTTCATCTCTAAGAACTTTCAAATAAAGTTATTATTGCTTATGTTTTATTCTATTTCCATAAAAGTTACTAGTGGTTTGCAGTGATAAACTACCTCTGTTATTTATTCTGACATTTTTGACAAGTAGAACATTTCCTGTGATTTAATATGTGAGTTCAGAGTTCATATTACTCACATGTTAATTGATTTACAGAAAACAAATGATGTGTTTCTATGAGCTCAGTGAGAAATACCAAGACACAAAGTAAATGTCTGTTAAAGACAGTGACTTTGAAGACTTGAATGTGTATCTAGATGCATACAGACTAGGACTTTGTCACATAATAACAGATGTTGATATTTCCCAGGACTCACTGAGACAAAGTGGATAATGCATATAAATTGCTTAACATACTGCACAGAAGCACTTCATAAATTTTAACTTTTATATTAAAATATGAACCATATGACATTCATTCATCTTTATTCCCACCTCACCAGGGAAAGTACAGGGAGTTAAAAATGCAGATAAAACATTCTGTTGTCATGAAACCTCCATTCAAAAGGAGATGGATGGAATTCAATTTCATTAAAAAATCATCTTATTTTGCCAGAGTTTTAATATTTCTTGTTTTTGCTCAAATATATTTTAGTGGCAAGGGTTCATGCAACATTGCTCACTGAGCCACTGGCACCTGTGCTGGTCATAATAATGAATGGACTTATTCTTTGCTGGTGTATCGGGTTTGTTTTGAAGAAAAAAGACTGGTTTTTTGAAAATAAACAGTAATTTGTGACAGACAAAATATTTCAATTAAATATTTAGTATTTTATGGTAAGAGCTGTGGAATGTTGTAGGACTGCAGATTGGTGGAAGGAACTGAAATTTTAAGCCTTTCCAAAAGGATACAAGTAATTTAGGGTATGAAAAACCATTCCTCAAAAGGTGATTTTGCTGCTTTTTCGTCCACATGATTTAATTGGTGCTTCCTTGTAAAGCTCTGCAAGTCCAGTCAACATGGTTCAATGCTTATGCTAAATACCCTCTAATAACAGAAATACTGTAAACTGTGTTGGAGACTGAGACACGCTGACGACATTCCTCTCATTTATCAGCTATTTTCACATCCTTGCTAGTGAAATGAACTGCAAGCAATACTGTCTTGGGCTTGATATACTTAATATTCCCGTTAGAATTCCTAGTTTTCTCCCCAGAAAGGGTATGCTTGCAGTGTTTGTCTTTCCAGTGTTCTAAACTTAGCAATGATGGGATGACGTGGAATTAGAAAGACTCAGTGAACAAAGGACTAAAGTGACGCACTGAGAAGTTGCATTTTAGTTTTTGTTAGATGCTTATTAATGTATACATCTCTTACATCAACATAGACGTACATGTCTTCAGGTCCTAATAACTGACACAGGAACTTACACGTACTAGAACAGTTTAAGAATCTGATCGTCCGTCACTAGAACTCCAAACTGTATCCAGGTCTATTGACAGTAGTCCAGTCTAAGAAACATCATTAGGCAGCCAGCTACATCCTGATGTGAACAGCACAACCAGCACACGTGCATTTCTCCTTGACATAGGTCAGTGACCTGATGCAGCCTCTTGTCAGAATTAAGAGACATACGCAGGATTGTGGTAACTGTTATTATATTCATGCATTACCATAATCAAGAGTCATATAGTATACATAGTTATGTATGTAACGCCCTTGTAAAACCAGCAGCACAATGCATTTGTTTGTGTCACCATAAACACCCCAGAAATAAGTTGTTTCCTCTGCTATTAAGAGGACAGCATCAAAATTTTTCATCTCTATTTTAATCCTATGGGACCACAATTGTGTATTTGGTCTGTTATTTACCAAAGCATTCAAAGGGCTTATGTCTGCACCTCTGGGTAGTTATTAATATAGTGTTGTCAATGGGAGTATCCAAAGCTTTACTTATTAATCAGTGTTGGGATGAATACATTTCTCAACTTTACTATTTGCATTTTTGTTCTGTTGACACCAGCTTATTGTATCCTATAAAAACTATTTTGTCAACTTTAATAAGTAAAAATTTAGAACAGCTAAGCTGACTAAATGTAACATATTTCATATCTTTTGGCATCTGTTAAGTTCAGTTTTCATTTGTTTTTATGTAGTATGTTTTCCATTATCAAGCATTTAGAACACTTTCTGCTTGTCTGTACATATAGAATCCACTGTTCCAAGTTCATTTTGTTATTAGTACTATAGTGTTATCCACAATTAAGAGCCTTTTATAATTCCTTGTCTTTTAAATCAAATTCTCTCCTCTTGTTAATTAGGGACCACAAGGAAAGCCAGGGCTTGCTGGACTTCCTGGTGCTGATGGGCCTCCCGTAAGTCAATGCTATCTCTCTCCTCATTGACATTTCCATAAGCAGTCTTGAAAAATAAATTTAACATGATTCTTAGAAATGATTACATATAGGCAGTAATAAGAGTGAATTGATTCAGTAATTAAGCCTTAGTTTCTTTACTATACAATGTCATTTCTTTTGTCACTTTTGTTGAGAACTCTTCAATAAAATCACAGTAGCCTCTAGGTAAAGTCATCCACACACAGCATACCAGAACCTGCCCAAATCCCTCCTTCCTAATTCCATATATTCTTCTCTATTTCAATCTGCTTTTATTTTCAGTGACTGTAGTGTTTAAGAAACAGATTCTAAATGCAGTGAATTAGCTCATGTTCTAGATGAGCTCATACACATTGTAACTCACCTTTCAGTCTGTCAGTCTTAGGATTTTATTGCTGTGACAAAACACCATGACCAAAAGTAACCTGGGGAGGAAAGGGTGTATTTACTTTCAGGTAACATCACAGAGGGAAATCAGGACAAGAACTCAAGCAGGGCAGAAGCATAGGGAGGAAATAATGCAGAGAAGTACTGAGTATGTCTTACTCCTCTTGGCTGGCTCAGCCAGCTTTCTTACAGCACTCAGGACCACATGTCCAGACTTGGCACCACACAATGGGCTGGGCTCTCCCAGTCACCAATCAAGAAAATGTCCCACAAGATTACTTTTCGGCCAGTATGCTTGGGCCGTTTTCCCAGTTGAGATGTCCTCTTCCCAAAGGAGTCTAGCTTGTGTAAGTTGACATAAACCTAGACAGCAGAGAGGCCCGGTCAAGGTGCACAGCATTCATCACTGTCTTCAGATAATATCCATGAACATTCTTCAAGCTTGAGGAGGGTTCCTCATACTCTAGAAATAAAGTTCTGTTATATAAAAATATAGAAATACCTCTCTCACACACATATAGTGTCCACTTTCATTTTAAAATTATTATTGATGTTGTCTGTTCAAACTTCTTATTTAAATTTGTGACAAGCAAGATACAAAATTTCTTGTGCTATTTCTAACTGAGGCTATAGAATATAACTATATTTTTATTTATGGAATGAATCTCAGTTACATAATAATCTGATGAGTGTCTTTGATCTTTCTGTGTATTTCCATCACATGTTCTTGCTGCCTTTGAGGATGCCTATACACATTATCCTTTTATTTCCATACAGAATATAAATCAGATGTAACCTGCTGTAAGACTTTGAGACTGAATTACTAATAGCTAATAAATCCAAAATAGGATTTATTCCTTCATGTGCTTTCCCGAAATTCTTTGAAAAAGATTCCATATTTGCTCAAGCACGTACCCATCAAATATAACCTTGTTTTTCTCTAACTACCAGTTTCCAATATTACTGAAAGCCATGAAACTTGCATAATTTTTCAATAATGTTTAAACTATAAAGTATATGATCTCAGGTTTTTTAAAAAAAATGAGGAAGAATTTCACAAGATTGACAGTTACAATTAATATCACATCTTCACCAGTGTGTATGTTTGCTCCATATAGGGTCACCCTGGAAAAGAAGGCCAGTCTGGAGAAAAGGGGGCCTTGGTAGGTACAAAATGGTTGTCTGAAGATCAGTCAGTGATAAGGTCCTGTCAATCAGTTATAAGGTCCTGTCAGTTATAAGGTTATGTCAGTCAGTTATAAGGTCCTGTCATTTATAAGGTCATGTCAGTCAGTTACAAGGTCATGTCAGTCAGTTATTAGGTCCTGTCAGTTATAAGGTCATGTCAGTTATAAGGTCCTGTCAGTTATAATGTCCTGTCAATTAGTAGGTCCTGTCAATTATATGTGTTTTGTATAACCAGCAAGTACACCTAGGATAGCTAACTTTAATTTAGGAAATAGACTATATCATCTTTTTTTTTTTTTATAAATTATTCTCACAGTGGTAGATCTGCATGCTATATATTTAGTGTATATGGAATAAATTATGATGAACTATAATAAGGATTACTGAATATCTGTACACTATTTATGTAAATATCAAACTTTTACCTACTACTTCCTAAAACCGTTATTTGCAGTATGTGAATAAGTAATATTGTTAATGTACCATAATTTACATCACAATGGATCTTTTCCAGGGTCCTCCTGGTCCCCAGGGGCCTATTGGCTATCCTGGCCCCCGAGGAGTAAAGGTAAATGCTAAATTATTTGCACATCATTTCATTTCCAACTGCAGTGTTGTAGTCCTTTAATGTTTTTATTTTGTTCCATAGGGTGCAGATGGTGTCAGAGGTCTCAAGGGATCTAAAGGGGAAAAGGTAAAATGTGACTTTTAGGTGATTTTAATTTCTAAGCATCCAGTGTGTACAATTAAAATGTATTCAGCATTTATTTTTTCCTTGAAATACACAGAGCAATTACTTACAAGCCAGACATTGCAAGTGTAAGCTTGTCACCGAAGAACCCTTAAAACAGTCTGGTATCCTAGGGTGAGAGCTCAATTGTAACAGATGCAAAAGAATGTCAAGTTAGCCGCAAACCCCCTTCTAATTACACGTGTACAACTTGGTGAAGTCACAGGTTCATCTGTCTGCATGGGTTGGCTATGACATGAGAGCAATTTCTAGTAATATCATAACAAGGTTCATCCATTTTGTCTCAACTAAAATCTCCAAAACTCATAAACTGAAATTACTAGAAAATATAGTATTTTTTTTGGGGGGGGGTTATGGTGAAAAAGAAGTCTTCATATGCTGCATGGAAGCAATGGTATTGTTGGGAGGAAATAAAATTAAAACCAAGCAGAGGTAGATAAATGTGGGTGCCTCAGGCCATGCAAGGCAATGTCTCCTTCATAGGGCTTTAGGAGATTACCTGTCTCTTCCTAAGAACAGTGCATTTAGATTCTTTTAGGTAAATATTTAATGTATTTGGACATTCCTAAATCCTTCAAAGATAAGTTTTCAGTGCTAAGGAGCTACTTCTGACAATCAGGATTAGGCTAATTCGTACTAAAATTACATAAATTTTCAAACACAAAGTGCAAACACAAGGCCTTTTTATTAGTAATTTTATTGAGGTAAGTATAGCTATTTATTTTAATAATGCTGCATTGGTTTAAATGAAATGATTTTTTTGAATCATAACAGTATGAGTGTTCATTGAATATATTTGGTATTAATTAGGGTTTGATAACTAAATATAAATTTATTATCCCTACTAAAATTTATTATTGTACAGAAATACTCCTGGAAGATAGTAAAGGTATGCAAGATATTGTTAATTGTATTCTTAAAAAATGTGATACACTTTCAACTAAGTTATCAATTTTATGACAATCTTAATTCATCTTGATCATCATAGGTGAACATGGTTTAAAGTCTTCCTGTTGTATCAGGGCAGCAGTGATGGTCTGGCAGTGCTGAAATTAAAATTTCTGTATTTTATGTTGTCTGTACTTTGACATATGTATCATATGTACATATTCATGTTATATATCTATATACCAATTTAATTGGCCTCCTGGAATTAGCACCCACCAAAAATTTTTAAGTGGACAATATTTAAAAGAAAGGTGTTTAATTGAGGTGGCTTCACTTTTAAATCTAAATCTTTAAATGCTCTGCCTTTATTTCTAACTAATATAACAAACTGTATTATATAGCTCAATTTTGAGAATTCTAGGTAAATAAAAGCTTTTTAAATAGAATTATTTTCATTTACACTATGTTGCAATGAATTTCAATATTCATTTTCTTTTTAAAATATGAAAAGATTTTATACAGCCCATAATAGATTAAGAAGAGACAGAAAGGTTGTTAAAGAGCAGTGTTGCTCAGTGGTGGATGCTTCCCTAGAATGCACAAGTAAGTAGATCAAATCCCCAAAACCTTAAACACCCAAAAGTAAATAAAACACTTCTTCCTTTGTAATGGTATTTGTGGTTATCAAATGGTGAATGAAGTTAGCACACTGAGATTAAAATTCTTGTTTTTGATTTCCTATCTGCCCCTAAATCTTCAACTATGACCACCAAATAAACCAAACCCTGTAGCTTTTGTTTGCCGCTCTGACCAAATTCTACATCATCTTTTTGTTTCCTTAAAATTTATTAATTTTAGAACTCGAAATCTCATGACTTGACATACCATATGCCTAGTAATGGCGATCAATGATATACCTAAAGAAATTGGGTCTTATATGTTTTTTCATTAATTAGGAGTATTTTGAGGGCTGACAAATATAGCCTTTCATGTATTGATTTCAAAGAATTAAATAAATGAGTAAAAAAAAATTAAATTTAAACAAAACAAAATAAAACTAACCAACTGACTAGGATTGTTCAAAACAATCCTCAGTGCTTTTACTGCTTCCTAGACACAGCACACAGCTTTCTTTAAACGAAACTCAGCCACTGTGTGATTACCTTTGTCTCAGGGGAGAAAGAGCTGACAGTAATGGAGAGGCAGTGAATGGCCATTTCAGCTCTTCAGCCTCTCCCTTTGCTCTAATGGTAATCAGTACACAAAACAGCCTGCACTTTAAAAGGCCACTTTGCCACTAGAATCTTGAAAACAGCGTGGTTTACTCCTGAGGAAAAAAAAGTCTACAAAAAAACTTTAATTTAGATGTGTCGTAGGTTTGTGTCACTGTTTCCAGTGTTTAGTTCTTTGTGTTTCCCTGCATCAAAATATGTTATGCAACCATTCAAGGTTTTCAAATTTTTATAATAGCTAAGGATTCCCTTCCCTTAAAAGCTAAATAACATTTCATCACATAAGCAGCTATTTTTGCCTGTCCATTAGTGTATTAATGGATACTTTGATTGCTGCTATATTTTGGCTATTATTCTCACAACCATGGGTGTATAAATACATTTAAGATTCTGCATCCAGTTGTCATGTACATACTCAGACCTAAAGTTTCCACTTTAATTTTATAATTTTCCAGTCCATCCACTTTACATTCTCACTGACAGCGCAGAGAACTCAATTTCTCTGCACTCTCATCAACACATACATTCTTTCATTGTATTTTTTTTTTTTTTTTTTTTTTTGTTTTTCGAGACAGGGTTTCTCTGTGTAGCTTTTGCGCCTTTCCTGGAACTCGCTTTGGAGACCAGGCTGGCCTCGAACTCACAGAGATCCGCCTGGCTCTGCCTCCCAAGTGCTGGGATTAAAGGCGTGCGCCACCACCGCCCGGCCCTTTCATTGTATTTAACAGCAGTCATCCCAGTAGCTTTCTTTTGCGTTTTTATGATGATTAGTGATGTTGAGCATTGATGTTGAACGTTTTCTTAATGAACTTCTGGGTCTTTTACATTGTTTTCTCATATTTTGTGAGATGCCTCTTTATTCTGTCCCCAATGTCTTTTTGATGAACATAAAAAAAAAAAAAAATCCTAAACAAAAATTCAAGGATGAAAGTTTTATTTGCGGGCATAGTTTCAGGAATTTCAGTCAGTCGTGGTGGGAAAGCTATGACAGATAGGACTCCATCTGTGCAGTGGGGACACAGCAAGAACTTGAGGCTGTGTAAAATACTCAAATGCTGCCTTAGTGAACTCCTTCTGCAGGAAGGGCCACAGTTTCTGAACTCCCACAGCATTGAAAACTGTGTTAGCAGAAAAGAACAAGCACTCAACACATGAGCCTGGAGTTCACATTTCATGTAGCCATAATAGTTTAAGCTATGAGATTTTTCTGGACCTTTACATAATTTACAAGTCAACAACCGAAACAAGGATATTTTCCTATTTTTCACTTAGTGTTTATTGAGCATCGTGGATTTTAAGGTGTCAAATAGATTAAGCACTAGAGATTCAATGGCTAATTAGGAATGATTATTGGTTCCACCATTTATTGAAAGCAATGTCCATTTGTGATTAAGTGCAAACTGGCTTATGTTTTGTCATAACAAATATATAATTTTTGGGTATACAGGTAATAGAGGTTAATTTTATGAAGAAAAATTTTAATCAAGAAAAATTTCTAAGCAAAATTATGAGCTGAGTCTTGAGTTAAAAGTATCACTCAGTTAGGGTGTGAAGGATAATGATACAGTAGCTCAAACCCCAGTTTTCTGGAACACAATCCCAGGACTTGGATGAGAATGGAAGGGCAATTAAAGACATAAGAAATGATTAAGGGTTAAATCATGGCATAGGCAGGGACTAGTTTACATTCATCATTGAAGTATTTTGAAGTTAAAAATGGTGTGATTATTTTTTCTGTGTTTTAATGAAAATATACAACAAATAATGAAATATATATATAGATATTCATGTAATAACAATTTTAATGGAAGAAAAGGCCAATAATTTGAAAGACAGCAAGGAGGAATACATAGGAGGGTTTGGAGTGAGAAAAGTCAAGGAAGAAATGGTCTAATTATAGTGTAATCTCAAAATAAAGGAAAGGAATAAGAATGTGGGCTTATATGTGTATCTTCAATTCTATTCATTGATTAATGAGTCTGTTTTGTATGTCAGTACCATGCTGTTTCAGAAATTGGATCTAGAAATCTAGAGTATAGTTTTCCATCGAAGATGGTGATGCCTCTGGCTCTTTACTGTCCTTCAGGATTGCTTTGGCTATCTTGGATATTTTGTATTGCCATATGAAATTTAAGATTTTTGCAATCTCTTTGAAGAATTGCATTGGGATCATTTTTTGAGAATATAATATAATTACAACATTTCTTCCTTTCTTTTTTCCTCCTCCCAAATGCTCCCAGGTACCTGTCCTTGTTGTCTATCAAATCATGGCCTTTTGTTTCATTACTTGTTATTACATATATATAAATATTGGGATTTTGGAGGGAGTTTCATTGAATGAATTATTTTTGAGACACTGGGCAACTTTGTAATATTAAACTTGCCAATTCATGAGTACATACTAAAGTCTTTGTTATTAATTAGGGTATTTCACTGGAAATATTGTTCTAAATTCTGTTGTCACTTCTCTTCTGAATCTATCCATTGTTCTTTAACATTTACCTTTAGTATATCTTTCTCCTATATACTTTTATCTTTATATATCTTTATTATTTATCTTTTAACATTTTAACCTTTAATATTTTATCTTTAGCATTTTGTCTTTAACATTTAATACTATTTAACATTTATCTTTAATATATCTTATCTTTATACATACTTGATTTAGGACATTTAGGACAAAGAAGTTATTTCCCACATACCATTTGCTGAGTGTAAAATAAATACGCATTTGCAAAGCTTAATTTTAGTAATTAATCTTTTATGGAAATACTGAGAATTGTTATTAGAAAACAATCATTTTTTCCAAGCGTTTAGGAACTATACAACACCTTGAAAAAAAAAAACTCTTTTTGAAAGGGAATTTCACATACAAGCAGTATATTACACCGTGTTGACGTCCCCCATTCTTTCCCTTCTATTACCCCTCTTCTAATTCATGACCTCTTCTATTATTAGTTTTACATGCCCATATACATATACCAACAACATCGTTGCACATACATGTGCAAAACCACACTTGTGTATATTTAAGCACAACCTGATCACTCCATTTAGTTTTACTTATATGTGCATGTGTTTAGAGCGGATAGCTTAGGATCACATGACCTACCAGGGACCCTTTCCCAGAAGAATACTGACCCTCTCCTTCTTAGCACCCATTAAATGCCTTTAACTCTTCATTTCAGAGTGAAGCCTTATGAAAGTTCCCCTATTCCTGCTAGCTTGCCAACTGGTGTTGCCTCTCTTTAGGTCATGTTTATGTTCCCATACAGTTAAAAGTTCATACAATCAGACTGTTTTTGAAACTTTATAATGATGTATGAAATTTGAAGAACTGTTTTATTCTTCTTGATTGGAGAAGCTTTTATTGCAAAATTATATATCTGAATTGAATATTTGAAATATCTTATCATTAAAATATTTGAGTATTTTAATAATTATTTTGATTATTTTCATGTCTTTTATATCAACTATGCATTGCGATAGGAAGTTATTCACTTTATAAAAAATACTGATTATAATATACTCTTCTTAGATGTTTAGTTTCATAAATAGCAGAAATATATACTGATGAGATGAAAAAGTAGTGTTATTACTTTTTGTTTTAAAAGTAATTTTATATATGTATATACATATACATCTATTCATGTAATAACAATTAATGACAAAAGAGGCCAAGAATTTGAAGGAGACCAAGGAGGGGTAAATAGGAGGGTTTGGAAGGAGGTGAGGGAAGGAGGAAATGGTGTAATTTTAGTATAATCTCAAAAATAAAAGAAATATTAAAAAAGAGAGCACATAACATTTAATGTAGGGGAAGATTCTGTGTCTGAGAGCTGTTGAGAGAGAGCATGAATTGTTCAAAATTCTCAAAAAACTAATAAAACAGTGATATGTTCTGTCTTCATTTATTGTTGGCACCAGAAATATACTCAAAATGCTTTACATTTCTTTGTACATAGTAAATGTCCATTTAAAGTGTAATGAAAAATAAATCAGTTTGTTTTCTTGAAATTCATGAAGCAGTTAAGCCATTCCTGAAGCTTTCTAGTTTTAGGATGAGTAGCTGAAAATATGTCTGTAGTCAAAGTGTCTTTTCCCTGTGCCAAACGATGCCCACTGTTCAGCATCACCGATCTTAACGTGTGATGGAAAAATGACAGTCT
The DNA here is from genome assembly GCF_949786415.1 of Peromyscus eremicus. Classification (NCBI taxonomy): domain Eukaryota; kingdom Metazoa; phylum Chordata; class Mammalia; order Rodentia; family Cricetidae; genus Peromyscus; species Peromyscus eremicus. Next base: position 86,212,438 of record NC_081421.1, read on the forward strand.
AAATGTAACGTGTATTATAAGCTTTCTAATTCCTCACCAGTTAACAGAATACAGTTTAGAGATCAATTTGAGATAAAATATATTTGTTGAATGCAAATTACATAAAATCATGAAAATTCTTTTTCTTTTATTATATTTGTGTTATAAAACAATCGTCAAACTAAAGTATAGTTTAACCATATTCTTTCCCTTCCCTACTTCCAGATCCTTCCAGATCCTCTCTCCATCCCTACTCACCTCAGTTTAATCAAAATAAACAACCCCTCTGCAAACCAAGAAAACAAAATACCCCTTCCCCTCCAAAAACAATAAAGCCCCACACCAAACTCTAGCTAATAAAAGCACACAAAAATTATGGAGTCCATTATATGTTAGTCAACTACTTCTGAACATGAGGACCGAGGACTGCCCTGAAGTGACTGATAAGCCCAGTGTCATTGGAGAAAACTGAAAATTATGAAAATTCCAATGTAGAAGTGTGTCACATTGGGTAAAAATATTTTGTCAAGTTCTTCAATTTATGTTAATGATAATTATTTAAATACTTTTTCTTTGTTTAAATATTTAGAAGGAATGCTATTATTAAAAAAATGATTATTCCCCCATGAGATAGAGACAGTAATGAATATAATGGTGAAAAATTCTCTAATTTATAGCCAATGACTATGGAAGTGATTACATGATAAAATTCCAAGGATAAGAGAATAGGTCTGGGATGCAATAGACAGTTTGTGATTTCATGACTGGAAGTTTTATTTCTTAGGAGAATTTCTTCTAATTATTAATACTCATTTTACACACTTTTTCGCCATTCAAAATAATTGATTACGATCTTTTTTATTCATGATAGGGTGAAGATGGCTTTCCAGGATTCAAAGGTGACATGGGGCTTAAAGGGGACAGAGTGAGTAACAAGATTTAAATGAATATATAAATTTGAAGACACTGTTTTAGTTCAGCTTTCTACTGCTGCGATAAAACACCACGATTAAAAGCCACTTAAGGAGAAAAGGGTTAATTTCCCTGACAGATCCAGGTGACAGTACATTACTGAGAAAAGTCAGAAGTCAGGGCAGAATTCAAGTAGAAGAACCTGGAGGCAGGAGCTGACACAGGCCAGGAAGAAGTGCCGCTTACTGGCTGGCTCTTCTAGCGAGCTTTCTTACAGCACCCAGGACTATCGTCCCAGGGTGGCACAAACATTTCTTCTCCGTCGTCAATCAAGAAAATGCACCACAGGTTTGCCTCCAGGCTAAACTATGGGGGCATTTTCTCAATTGGGGTTCCTTTCTCCAAAATGACTCTAGCTTGTTTCAAGTGGATGGAAATGTTATCCTCTTTTACAAATAAAATTTTTCTTAACACTAAATTCAGCAAGCATAGGTGAAATAAATTCCTATCAAAGACATCGCACTTCAGTTGTTATATAAATATTGGACAGTATAATGATAGTGGGGATAGTATAATGCCAGTGTTTTTCTAAATGTTGTGCTAAATTTTATAGGAGACACACAAATGTATGAAGATACCTATTGGATTAAATTCTAACAAGCCCAACATGTTAAGAGCATAGATTTAATTGAGAATGGATTTAATAATCTGGTTACCAGCAATGGTAGTTTTGTGTTAGATGCTAGATGCTTTTACTCTACTATACATTGAGTACGTATTTCTTATACTTTCTTTTTCTTCAACTTTTGCTCTTGCTCTTGTTTTTGTTTTTGAGACAGGGACTCACTATGTAGCCTTAGATATCCCAGCTTAGCTTAAAACTCAGAGACCACTTGCCTCTGCTTTCTGTGTGCTGAGTTTAAAGGCATGTACCAACCAGCACGCCTGACATATTTGCACTTTTAAGATAAGCTATGCTTAATAGAGATTTCAGGAGGATGTGTGCACTATGTGCATTTTTTTTTTTGTAGTTTTGAGGATGTAACTATGGACTTTGACAATGCTAGACAAGCATGCTGTTATAGAGCTATACAGCCAAATACAATCTTGATAGTCTCACCTCACCTGCGGGTTTATCAAGATATCATCTTAACAATATCTATATGTAACCAAGTACTGTTGTTCATGGAAGTTTCAGAATAGTATGGTCAAATTACTAGAAGAAAAGAGTATGGTTTTTGTAGCTAGAGTTTTCCTGCCTGGCCCATGGTCAGGGCAAATCTCTCTCACCTGCCAGTCTCACAGCCGCTCAGACCCAACCAAGTAAACACAGAGACTTATATTGGTTACAAACTGTATGGCCGTACCAGGCTTCTTGCTAACTGTTCTTACAGCTTAAATTAATCCATTTCTATAAATCTATACCTTGCCACATGGCTCGTGGCTTACCGGCATCTTTGCATGCTGTTTGTCATCTTGGCGGCTGGCAGTGTCTCTGACTCAGCCTTCCACTTCCCAGCTTTATTCTCCTCCTTGTCCCGCCTATACTTCCTCCTACCTGACTACTGGCTAATCAGTGTTTTATTTACCAACCAATCAGAGCAACACATTTGCCATACAGAACATCCCACAGCAGGTTTTATTTTAAATTTTGTGTGTATGTTGTGAACTATGGTGATTGACAGTCATGTCGTGCAACTTACATGCATTTTAATTTTTATGGTTTCCTGAACTGCAGAGTGTAACAATGGTGTATTTACATCTGGTAATAATGTATTTTAAAGTGGATCAACTCAACTAGAGGACATTAGATACTGTATTTCTTAACTGATATAAATACTTCTTCTATCTAATCAATGAAGCAGACCTCAGCGGAATCGTGATTCCCTAAGGTTCATGTAAAAGCTGTCAGGATGGGAGACAATTCATCTGAAACTCAGCTTCCAATTTGCTCAAGATTAAAAAAAAATCCAAAATGAAGACTTTTGTCTTCCAAATGATAGTTTCCAAAGCTGCTTTCTAATTTTTACTCTTCATTGGCCTCTGTATGTGTTCTTTTTCTTCTCTGTCTCTATCTCTGTCTCTGTCTCTGTCTCTCTCCTTCATCCCAGATATATTCAAGCAAGATGGGAGTACACATGATTCCATCAAGCTTCCACAACTTTTTAAATATTAGACCACATTCAGTTTTTTATTCAATAATGAAATGCTTGTTGACATCTAACTATTTCAACCCTTTTCTCATAAGAAAGCAAGCAAACATAATAAGAGGCAACAAACCAAGAATCCAAAAGCCCGATTCTCTCATAGACTAGAATCTCCCCCTCCCAATCTGGAAGTGTTTTAAATGAACAATGTTACTCTGCATTTCAGGGTGAGGTGGGCCAAGTTGGCCCAAGAGGAGAAGATGGCCCTGAGGGCCCCAAAGGCCGAGCAGGCCCAACTGGAGACCCAGGACCCTCTGGCCAAGCAGGAGAGAAGGTTGGTGCGTTTTCCTCTCACAGGGTGTGCAGTGCAGAGTGCTTCTGTGGCATTTTATGCAGCAAAGTTATTGGATTCAGTGTGCAGTACTCTTACCATAGTGAGAGAGCACTCAGTCCTGAGCTGGCCACATTTGTCCTTACCCTCCCATGGGCTCAATCACGAGCAGCCATTCCAAAGGTTGCCCACATTTGATGCTGAATATAAATGTCCTGAGTTTAAAGGAAACAGTGAATGATGGCTTACTTACTGTATGAGATCAAACCAAACCATATTTGCCCCCAAACAAAGTAGATGTTTTCTTTTCGTGCATAAATAGATTTCCACAGGGTATTATTTAAAGTATATTCAGGCTTCTTTTCAAGAGATTTGAATTTAATCTGATATTAAGAAAGAATTTCCAGATAAATACAATATTTATTGGTTTGAGAGAACCTGGACCATATGTGCTATGTCAAAATATTTCCATTATCTTTACTTTATATACAATAAAGAACAATCATTTTGCCCCATGGACAATTTATTTATTTAGGAAACTTTTTAGTGTATTATGAGCTTAAATTACTATGATTTGGGAGTGTATTGGGGATTAAAGCTGTGGCCTTAATCGTGCCAAGCAGGTGGTGCTGTGCACACTACGCTTATTCACAGTCTATGAACTTAAATGATGAGAGGGAAAATGAGAAATGTTAAATGATAAGCATTATTTCATGTGTATAATAAAGCAAATTAAACATAGTTGCTTTATCCTATTGATAGAATTCTTATGAATTCTCTTTTTTTTTTTGGCTAAATATTTTTCTCCAGTGATAGCAGTGTTTTCTGGAAAATAAAGAAATTATATTCCTTATTAGAAAACTGTAATATTTCCACCTGCGCACATTTTTGTCTCACAAGGAAGTTTTGTTGATACTGTGTAGACTTTGTGAAGAGATGGACGGAAGGCTCTCCCATTAGAATCACTGATGTGGCAGTTTTACAGGGCTCGTGCTTGGGAAGCTGTTGCCTTTGCTGCACTGATGAGCACTGTTGTATTTAGCCAGTAAGGGAGAGATGATGGGAAGTCAAGGCATCGAGGCTGTAGATGCTGTAATTGACATTCATTGTCAGTTGATCACGGTTCTCTGATGACCTTCCTCCCTTCTCAGCTGTGCCTTGTTATGTCCACATGGCCTCAGAAACTATTCTGAAGCACAGACCTTTGCTTCTCTACATGTAGCTTCTCATTACTAGATGTCTATCTATTGACATTTTGATTATCATGTAAAAGAATACAAGTTATCTATCTGCATTTATTTTAAAGTGATTGTAAACTATAAAGGTATGTAGTCTGATATAGCAATTAGTGTAGAACACAGATAGCTTTGTCATCATTAGATGTTTTTCTTTGCCTTGAAATGGTTGGTGTAAAAACATGAAAGAAGCTGTGGTAGCATATGTATCCAAAGGGATGTCATTAAAAGCAAGCTTCTTAGTGCTTGTTTGCATCTTCTCCATCTGAGAATTGCTTATCCATGCATTGTCGGTTGTAACTCTTACAACTTTTTACTTCAGTCTGTAATGACAAGGTCATAAAACATGTTCTTGCCTGGATTTTTCCAGCAAAACCTCTATTTTTATTTTTAAAGTTTTGTTTATATTTAACATCGTACATGTGAATTTGTACCTGTATTGGCTTCTGTCATTTTTGAAAATGTGCATTATCAATAATGATACTTTCTATGTGCTGAGGTTTAAAAATTTAATGTGAAAATTGTATGTTATTTATTTATGCTTTTGTTATAAAAAGTGATGTTCAGAAGTCCACAAACATTTTAGTCAATTCACTTATTTAGTTTCTTACTTGTACTTTTTTCTTTACTAAAGAAAGAAATATCTGGACTAATTCATCAGAAAAACTTCTTAGGCTACAATATATTGTATCCAAATATAATTACTTAGATTCTAGTTTATGAGGAAAAAGCTACATAACCTAATAACTTGATTTGCAGTTACAATATGATAAATGAAATAATTTATCATAAAGATTTTCTTAAGTTGGAGTGATAAGTTCTGAATATGCTGAACTATGTTAACTAACGTTCTTTTGTCTAATTAAAAAGCTTGCTTTCTTTAGTTATGCTTTATAACTCACAGATGGGTGAGAATTGTCTTCCCCTAAGTTACTGTGTCTCCAAAGAAGATACTATCATTTGCACAACGGTAGTTCTTGGGAATCAGTGAATCATTTAACATATACACATGGTAAAAATTTTATTTTTTCATGAAAATGAAAAAAGCTATAATGAAAATAAAGTAGACTGATCACTTGTATTATTTAAAGTATATACTTTGTTGAACTAACTAGAAAATTCCCACTGAAGCAATTCTATATAGGCTGTTTACATTTATCTTGTTTTTCTCAAAATTTTAGGGGAAACTTGGGGTTCCAGGATTGCCAGGATATCCAGGAAGACAAGGTCCTAAGGTAAAATAGTTTGAACTTTATAGTCTTATCTGTGAGATACACAGTTAAACTAAGAACTTACACTTCTTAGAAACTTAGTTGTAGAGATGGAGAAAGGAGAGAATGAAGCATAATTTTCCTCTCTCCAATACTTATCACCAAGTAAAAAACACAATTACATGTATAATACTACACACACACACACACACACACACACACACACACACACACATCTGGGTTTCAGGTGTTTCAGAGAGCCTGTGATTATGTTATATCCTGGAGAATTTGTGGACACAGGGTCATTATGAAAGAAAGATTTAGTTAGATCTTTTGATATAGATGGTATAAATATATTTGAGAAAAGAAAACTAAAATATTTTTAGTTATATAGTAGATATCATGTGGATGATGATAGCTTTTTATTTTTTTCTATTATTGTGGTTTGAACTATTTCTTTTTTAATTTTATATTCTTTTATTTACTCGTGTGTGTGTGTGCACATGCGAGTACACGTCTACACATATGTGCTCACAAGGCACATATATGGAGGATAGGGAACAATTTTCAGGCATCAATTCTTTCCTTCCACCATGTTGGTTTCAGGGATGAAACTCTGGTTCTCTGTTTTGGTGGAATGTGCCGTTCACCAATCAGCCATTTCGGTGGCTCTGTTCCATTTTTAAAATCTCGACTCTCATTTGCAGCGGCATTCATTTCGCAAGAGATTCATAACAAATATCTAAAACTTGGATGACTTAGAACAATAGAAAGTTTTACTGTAGCCTTTCTCGAGGCCAGGGGTCTGTGGTCAAGGTGCTGTTGAGACAGACCCCCTCCAAAACCTCTAGGAGACAATCTGTCCAGGCTGCTTGCAACTCAAGCTACTGCCCCCATTCCCTGTCTGGAGTCTGCACCCTTCCAACCTCTCCATTTGCACATGGTCTCTTTCGTTCGTCCCTTCCCATCCTATCTCATAAGGACACCTGCCTTTGGATTTAAGAAACCCCTGTACAATTCTGAATCCTTTCATGATTCTTAACGTATTTACCTCATTACTTTTCACTCAAAGAAAGTAACATTCCAGATTTCAGAGATTTTGGCATGGGTTTATCTTTTGGGTGCACAGTGTAATCAACTGTTCAAATTTCAGTTGTGATATTTGAAATATTTACAAATATTTTAATTATAAGAGATATATGATATTTTTATGATTGCCTGTTTATTTTGAAACATGAACTTTGCTTCAGCTTATAGAACCTGTCATTGATTAGCCTTGATGTATTTACTAATTATATTAGTGGCTATATGAATGAATTTGTAAATGTTAATTAATAATTTGGGTAGTTATTCTTTTTTCTTTAAAGACAGGAGCTTACTATACAGTTCATGATGGCTTAGAACTCTCAGTCCACCTGCTTCAAACCCCGTGTACTTGAATTACAGGCGTGCACAACCATACTTAGCTCACTGTTTAAATATATGGACATGAGATGCATTTTTGTATTAGTCTGTTTTCTTATTGTTCCTGTTTTACACACTACCCATAGCAAGTATAACAGATAAAGAAATTCTAGTTCTGTTACAACCTCCATCACATGTTAATAAACTTCATAGATAACCTGTGGGGGACAAAACTGTCCTTCCCCAACATGTGGACTGAGTACCACACTTTTCACTCATTTTCATATACAGTGTATATTAATCTCGCCAATTGATTTTTTTATTGTTTCCAAAAAGCTATTTATTTCCTTATGTAATAAGATATATTTTAAAAAAGATACAAGTGTCACTTAAATATTTCTCAGATTGAAAATGCTGGTCAATTGTCTTTTGGATTTTCCATCTTATATGTAATTTATTGTTCTGTCTTCCATTTACATTCATTTCACATGTTAGGAATTTACAACAGTTATGTCTATAGAGATCCATTTATTGTACAACTCCAAACCATAAACTATCTCTATTTTATGTTTTGAATTGTTAATCTGTTTACTAAGATGCACAGAAATCATGATATACTTTCATTTTGATTTAAAAATGATAGGAAACACTCATAATATCATTTGAATGAGCACAATTGTATCTTGCAAGTTTATATGAAATTATGATGTATTCCATTTTGCTGGCATCTATTTTCTGATCAGTATTCTCTGAATTCTTATTATAAAAATGCAAGCATTTACAAAAGGAAAGTGTTGATGAAAGTAAGATGATGCTTTTCTTTATTCTTAACCTCAATGTCTGGACTTGAGGCATCTATATTTAATATCACTCTTTTCATAACTCTTATTGTTTTGCTGTATTAGAAACAATAGGTCCATTTTAAAACAAAACTCAGTGATGCTCACATCAGAAATCAAAGAGAACCTTAAGCTTTTTCACTATATAGAAGCAAGTGACATTTTAATAGACAGCATTTCATGAAAAATCAGCTTTGGCTGCTAAATCTAAGTAGTTGAAGACCTATAGTTAAACACTCATTTATCCAACGTCTCAAGATCAAAATAAGCCACCAAATGTTATAAAACCTCCAAATATTATAAGAGATTACAGTTTAGAACCCAAGATCTAACATAAAGTACAATATTTTATAATTAACACTATGCAAAATAGTTTTGCAAGTTTTTTGTTTATTGACAAAATAATTTCATCACCAACTTTGACCTTGTCATCTTTTATTTATTTATTTATTTATTTGCCTTTTTAAAGGTAATGTTTACTTTGAATGTGCATTGTGTACTTTGTTTATAACACCTTACATGAAAAACTGGTTGGTTGAAAATTTTTCTGTTTTTTCCCACATACTATATAAAAATAATTTAAAACAACAAAAACAACTATTAAGAATTTTTAATAATGCATTTGTAAATAGTGTAGCTACTTTGATTAGAGTAGCCATATTTGTTTGTGTATAAAATTTAGGTAAAGCATGTCATTTAGATACCAGATTGTACTTATGTATTAAATATTTTGTCATTCAGCAACTAACAGATAACAACTTGCTCTGATTCTGAAGACAAAGAAAGTGCAGGTTTAAAATCCCTTAAGACTGTAATATAGAATTTTCTTCTCCATCTTAAACGTTTTTATCATTTATTCTCAAGTGAATCATAATTTGCCTCTATAGTCAACACAAAATATATTGAACATCAAATCATAAAACCAATACTGTGTATTCCTCGGATCATTATTTGACCCTGTGGTGAAATGGGACGTCACATACAGTTTTCTTGACTAGCTTGCATGCTAAATATGAAATATTTGCTACATTCAAATGGCAGCGAGCTTCCCACTTTTTTTTTTTCCGAGACAGGATTTCTCTATGTAGCTTTGTGCCTTTCCTGGATCTCACTCTGTAGCCCAGGCTGGCCTCGAACTAACAGAGATCCGCCTGCCTCTGCCTCCCGAGTGCTGGGATTAAAGGCATGCACCACCACCACCCGGCCCATCTTCCCACATTCTTGATGTGGGTATGCAGGTGACTGTTCTTATTGTCCATTCATATAACATCCAGCTTCCAACTTATCTCCATCATGAAGTATGTGTCATCTGGAGAGTCCAGGGCTATGATTTCTAAGTCCCTAGCTGATAGTTTTTCAGTTTCAGTAAGTCTGGAGTGCTACTCATAATCTGTATTTTTAAAAACATTACAGTTTATTTATATATGGGCCATTTTTCACTTGGGAGGCATTGCTCTGGGAGGCAATTAGATGCAAAGAAGTTGATTTAAAAACACAAAGACAAAAAGTCAAAGAATGTTGCTATATCCCCTTAGTGCATGGAGATGTGTATAAAATTTAAAAGTCTGCTCATTTCTGAGCAAGGCATTTTATACATTATTGAATTTTATCCATACTGTGGTTTAAATAAGAAATGCAAATTTTTTGAAACTCCCTCCACTTCCATTTTTAAGGGAATATTTAGAAAATTGAGAAATAAAGATTTGAAATTTTATCTTCTCCCATTCTTTATTTAATAAAGATATAAATCTGCTTGGATAGTAGTCAAAGAAATATCTGAAAAGATGAAAGTCTGGCCCTATGCCCAAGATGAAATGGGCAATTTTTATTATTAGGATTTAAGTTGTGTTTTACTAGTATTATATCCACTCATGTTAAGTACACTATGGGCTTTTTACATTTTAAAACAATCATGGTTTATTGTCCAGTATTATCACTTTATACCCCATAATTTTTATTGATAAACCTTGATTTTCTTTTTTTCCAATCTCCGACAAACTTCAAAGTCTTAAGATATATTAATAATAGACCATTGCCCTTTTTTGTTACAGAAAAATAGGCTGAAAGTGGACAAGATATGCCCTCACTTTATTTGACTGATGTGAATTAAGGTCTTTAGGATTTCAAACACAGAGTTTTATGCCTGTTTCTAAAACAGAGTTAGAAAATGTGAAGGCAGCTTTTCAGGGTGTGTGATATAATACAGTTTAAAAACAAAAGTTTCTGGAGACCCACAGCCAAAAATTAGGCAGAGCTTGGGGAATCCTGAGGAAGAAGGGGAGAAAGGATGGTAGGAGCTAGAGAGGTCAAGGACACCACAAGAACATGGCCCACATAATCAGTCAAGCAGGACTGAAAGGAGTTCACAGAGGCACTCGGGAAGCATGTATAGGTCTGAGCTAGGTCCTCTGTAAATGTGATGGTTGTATAGCTTGATGTTCTTGTGGGACTCCTAATAGTAGGAGTGGGGGTGGTTGTCTCTGACTCTCTTACTTGCTTTTGACCCTTTTCCTCCTACTGGTTTGCCTCATTCATCTTTGATATGAGATGAGGGGCCTAGTCTTATTACAACTTGTTATGCCATGTTTGATTGACATCCCTGGGAAACCTGCTCTTTTCTGAGGAGAAATTGAGGTTGAATGGATCTGGGGAAGAGGGAAGGTGTAATATTAAGTAAGGATAGACATTTTATATTGTGACTTCCCTTTATTAAACTGTGATTTTTGTTTAGAATTGGAGCAAATGTTTGGAATGTTAAATTAAAATCTATTTTTCATGAAATATCCATTAACATCTATTTAATAATAATAGAGTGAATACTTTATTTTACTTTTAAATTTAAATACTAAAGTAATTTTTTTATCAATTCATGCTTCAAGGCTTTCAGACGTCACTGTAAGTTCACTTTTGAATGCAAGAAGAGACCTTGTATAATGACCTAAAAGCAATTATTTTTAAACATTGTATATTTTTATTATGAGCTTTCAAAGCAAGCACATACTCTTTACTTAAATACTGCCATCTCTGACCAAATCAATGTTTTCCAAAATAATTGGAGCTTGTGGTATGAAAATTGAAAAAAATTTATATTCATTGTTGATTATATTTATTTTCAGGGTTCCACTGGATTTCCTGGATTTCCAGGTGCCAACGGGGAGAAAGGTGCCCGGGTATGGTGCATAAGTATATTGTCCAGAGATGGCTAGTGAACATGTCCCTACATGAGTCCCTGTTTCTCACCCCCATTTACTGTGAATACTGACTACACATTGAAACTCTTTGAACTGTCTTTGTCAGGGAGTTGCTGGCAAACCAGGCCCCCGGGGTCAACGTGGTCCAACGGTAGGTACTTTGTTTTACTATAGTGAATTCTATTTTGATATTAATTTTTCACATTTGTTTTTGGGTTTGCTTTGCACTGGAAAAGCTTTCTCTTCTCTTATACAGGGTCCTCGTGGTTCCAGAGGTGCCAGAGGTCCCACAGGGAAACCAGGGCCGAAGGTATCATCCAAACTTACTATTGATTTGTGTTGCAAATCCTTGTTGATGAGAGCAATGCTGTGAGGAAGAATCAAATTTGACTTTCTTTTCACTCTGTTCTTTTTTTTTTTTATTGTTGCCAGGGTACTTCAGGTGGTGATGGCCCTCCAGGCCCTCCCGGTGAAAGAGTACGTATCACACAGCTGCATAAAACCCAATGAAAATGAATACTTCTGTGAGCATTTTAATTCTGCAAGAGGATGCATATGTCCAAAACACATGTACATATTCACCTACAGATTCCAGTCTGAGTTAAGAAATTCTTATATTTTATACTTCCTCTCCTCTGCTAATTCATGAGGTGAGGTACAAACAATATTATAGAAATGAGAGAAATAATGTGTATTTTTGGCCTGACTTACAACACTTGCTCCAATCAAAATACAGTTGTTATTTGAAATATACTTTGATCCCTATGCATTCTCTTGTTTTACGTATTGGTCCTCAGTTTGTCGATGGAACTGACAGTTAACATTATGTTGGTAAAATGCAAGTAACAGTAGCCATTAAGTCACAATCAATATGCATCCAAGGCAAGACAAAACATCTATTCCAGTAAATGAAAAACTACTTGGTAAATTGATTTTCAATTGATATAAAATAAAGCCAAATACAGATGAGCCACCAAGACCTTTATTTGGCTGTTTTGGCAAGAAGCAGCAAGCATTATTTGAAAGCAATGGTCTTGAAGTAATTTTAAATTTTAATGTTTGTATCACATCCAATGGAATTATAATCAGCCTTAGTTTTCTATGATGACTCCATGCAACATTAAATTATGCTTATGTCATTTTGTAGATCTTTTATCTATAAGATGTGTAAGTGTGTGTGTGTGTGTGTGTGTGTGTGTGTGTGTGTGTGTGTGCTCGTGCATGCACGCACACACTTGGGCATCACTGTGTGTGAATGAAGGTACACGTGCAGAGGTCAGAAGACAACCTCTGGTATGGGTTCTTGATTTCCACTTTTTTTGAGATGTTCTCTCTGTATTGTATTTCTGCTCTGTGTGCTAGGCTGTTTGCCCTAGGTGATTCCAAAGATTCATCTGTCTGTGCCATCCATCTCCCCGGGGGAGTGGTGAGATTGCTTATGCAGACCACAGCATCCAGCTTTTTCATAAGGGTTCTGGGTTTCAAATGTGTGTCTTTGCGCTTCTGCCATCTCTTCAGCCCACATTTGTTTTTGTATAATTTTATTAGAAACTTTAAAGCTGGTGTTTCATGAAGGGAAAACAGAAACACCTGTGGTAGATAACTGGAAACTGAGCATAAAAATTTGAATTTCTGAATAATAAGTGGGGTGAATTTTTGTTTCTATTTGTAACAAAATAGGAGTAGATTAGAAGAAAAGAATAAGCATTTAATTAAAGTTTCCTTACGGCCTGATTCATATTTAATTAAATTACTACATGTTTTTTTTCTCTAGATGAACTATTCACAAATTAAGTTCATTCATCTTGTACATTTTGAACTCATAAATAATGTATATATTTGATATATTATATAGTTCAAGTAATAAAAAGATACAGTGGATTTAAATGGTTGAATCATCAAATTAATAGGACAATTTAGCAAATCATTGAACAACTGAGTTTTATTATGCTTTAAAGCACCAATGAGAGTACATCTTGACTTGCAAAATAGCATGATTAAACAACCTGAGTATGTGGGGAAAGACATTGAGAGTGAGACTGTACATTCTGAAGATCAGAATAAAGGGTTTTGTTTGTTTGCTTGCTTTTTTTTTTTTCTGTTTGTAACCTAGAATGACTCATTTACAATAAAGTTATCCAAGTATTCATTTTCTACATAGGGGGAAAATATTACTGCTCTTGTATGTGGTAAATGGCATACATATCCATATTATCTCCCCATTTACTGGCAGCAATTTTAAATGTTATGTATTCTTTTAGTATATGTATATTTTATTTTAATTTTTAATTAGCATGTAGAATATTAGATTTCTTTATGACATTGCAAAATATAGTTTGTTTTTTTACCTAATCTTCTTTATCCATACCTCCTTCTTCCTTTCCACACACAGTAGCATTTTATTAATTAATTAATTAATTAATTAATTAATTAATTTGTCACAGTGTCCTACAGCACATTCCTCAACTCCTCTTTTTCTCTTGATATGGTCTCAAGTGGCCAGTCCTGAATACATGTACACAAGAGTAACACTAAATGGGCTCAGTAGGTTATGTGCATGCCTGTGTATGTGAGTGTGCCTTTATATTGGTGATTATAGAAGAGGTCATGTACTTTAAATGCAAGAAGTTGAAAGGAGAATAGGGAGGATAAAGTACTGTAAATATATTAGTTGTGTGTTGAAATTCACAAAAACATTATGAACTAAATAAAAATTTTAGTCTTTTAATGAATTTTTTTCAAAATTTTAATTTTTATGTAGATACTAAAGATAATGGTTTTATGCTTTAAGAGAATAAATTATTAATTATTAATATTATCTCAGTATTTGGCAATTTTATAACATTTTTTAAAACTGTATGAATACACTGAAATTTTCTTTAGATTTTAAGATAGTTGCTGGCAATAGCAAAAGGTTATACTTATTTGTGATGTAGCATTAGATTAAAGTGGTAATGTAATTTTCCTTGTGAAGCCAAAACTGATAACATAAAAAGTAAAGTACGTTGAAGATCCACTTCAGCAAGCTATTTTTTTTTTTTGCTTTGGAAAGAGTAAATTTAATATTTGTTTTATTACTTAAGACATTTAATATATAGTATATCCCATTTTATATGTCTTCATTTTATAGATATAATTATGTGCTTGTCAAGTATAGGCTTAACTTTTACTGATCCATTCTTTGATACCAAAACAATCACTGTGACTCGAAGTACTTTATGCATTTTAAGGGTATGTAAATAAGAACCTGAATAATATAACTAATTATGTATCAAGCTAGGAATAGTACTATAAATGCATAGTGGGGTAGAATGTTAATAAGAATAATTATAAAGTTAATCTTATCTTGTCTACAAAAGGGTCTAATGCAGGGAGCAGAGCTGACAAATGATAGAGTTATTGCCAGAGCTTATTTGATGAGGATAAGAGTATGTGATGCTTTGGAGATGATTGCGTATGTCCCTGTTAGCTGTATATTACCAGAGACAGAACTCTCTTGGAGTCTATTGCAGTTGTCGTTTTGGAGGTCTGTTGACCCTGTTTTTAATGTCTTCCTCCATAAATGTTTCCAACCAATACTAAAAGTATGAATGCTATGATACTTCTCAATACAGATGGATAGTCTCTACTGTTGTTTTATTTAATGGTTTTTTAATGAACTTAATTTGCTCCTAGACAAGTTCACATCAGCACACGAGGTACTGACCACTCTTCCATACTCTCTTCACTTCTCCCTCTCACCATCATTTATCACCCCATTCTCCCCACAATTCTGTCTCACCTCCATGTCTGTGTTTTATTTTGTAACCCATTGACATTAACTAGGGTATCTATGTGACCGTTGGTTTGGAGCTGTCTGTTTGAGGCTGGTGGGCTCAGCCGTGGGTACAGTGTAAAGACAGTGGATTCCAATCTCCCAGATTCCATTAATAGCCCCGGCAGTTCAGTGGTGAAGGATAGAGCCTTCCTGTGAGCCCACCCGCCTTTTATGACTGACTGTTGAAAAAGCCAGTAATATGTGCCGGTTAGTAATTGTTTGTGGTGAGTCTACTTCCTGTCCTCTCTTCTTCAATATCCCCTGAACCCTTGGGGGATGTATAAATGTCTTATTTAGGAATATTAGTGTTTTATATGAACTCTAAATAGTCACAGTGCTCTTGAGATAAGAACATTGGTGTGATGAGCAATTTCACATAGTTAAAATTTGTTTGGCTTCTAGGTTAGGACCACACTATTATATTGTCATGCTTTCATGACTGAAGTGGATGAAATTCATTCCTCCAATGTCTTGTCTGAACAAATTAACTGCAAAATATGAAGATGTATTCTTGAAAGTTTATTGTTAAATTTTCTCCACTGCTTCTTATTCTTAGGGCCCTCAAGGACCTCAGGGTCCAGTTGGATTCCCTGGACCGAAAGGCCCTCCTGTAAGTGGAACACATTCTCTTTTGATTTATTCGATAATATTTTAATGCTTGACAGTGATAGCTTGCAATTTTAACACTTTTTTTAAAAAAAAGTTTATTTCTTTATTTTACATCCTGACTGCAGTTCCCTTCCCTCCTCTCCTCCTCTGTTTCTGTTCAGAAAGAGGCACACCTCCCATGGGTGTCAACAAAGCGTGGTATATCAATTTGCATTAGCAGTAAGCTCCTCCCCTTGTATTAAGGCTGGACAAGGCAACCCAGTATGAGGAACAGGTTCCCAAAAGCCTGCCAAAGCATTAGGAACAGCCCCTGCTCCCACTGTTAGGAGTCCCACCAGTAGACCAAGCTACACAACTGTCACAAATATAGAGAGAGGGCCTAGGTCAGTCCCATGAAGGTTCCCTGCTTTTCAGTTCAGACTCTGTGAGCTCCTATGAGCTTCTAGTTATTTCTATGGGTTTTCTTGTGGTGTCATTGCTTTCAAAATGTAAATATTGTAAGAAACTCTTACAAAATTATTTGAATTTAAATATCAGAGAATGCATATTCAGTGTTTTAAGTTCATATATGTTTTTGGAACATAATTTAAATGTCTCTTGTTAAGCAATATCTTAAATAAAAACTAGAATAATATAATTGTTATTTTTCAATCCCTTTAAAATCAATATCATTCATAAAATTGAAAATAATTGCTAAATAGGGCATACAAGATTTGCTGGAATTTTTCTGCTATCTTCCGTAATCAATTGGAATCTTCCATGCTTCTTCAGTAATCACTCCCTAAACCCCTTCCAACATTCTGGTGTTTCAAAAACCACATAAAGATTTATTTATTCATTTCTTGTCACTGTTTTATTTCTATAATGTATTTGTTTTTTAATTTCACACTATGTATCCCTGGGTAGCCTGAACTTAATATATAGACCAGGCTAGCCTCTAATTCACAGATATCTATCTACTTCTGGGCCCTAAATTTAGGATTACTGCATGGCTGCGGTAGATTCTTAGAACGTTTTATAAAGTCGTCTTAGTTCAGTGCTGTTTTGAATGTTATCATTATTAGTCCTCACAAAGTTACTGAAAATACTATTTTCAAACTTAAATGTCAGGTAGTACCAGTTCACTTGTTTCTCTCTCTCTCTTTCTCTCTCTCTCTCTCTCTCTCTCTCTCTCTCTCTCTCTCTCTCTCTCTCTCTCAATGTGAGTTATCATGAATTTATGCACCTGTTTGTTGCAGAAGCTCTAAAATACATTCTCTTCCCAGCACCAGCAATACTGGCACATTTTTCAAGATGTAATCTTCTTAAAGACTCAGGAGAAAGGCCTCAGCCATGGTTCAACAGACCTTCCACATTCTCTGAACAATGCAAATGTTTTTGAACCATTACTGTAATCTAGGCTAGACAGTCTTCCTCAGACTTTAACATTTACATAAGTCTTTCTGATAAATTACTCATCTTGAAATACCAGCATGAACGAAATGTTAAATGCGAACACCATATCTTACCTTTTTCAGTAATTTCAGATGCAAAAGTATGAGTATGTTTTTTAAACTAAACAATTCTGTTTATCACTTTACACATATCAAGAAACAATTTTGTCTGTTCCCAGAGTTGAAGAACAGGTCAAATAGCTGACATTAAAATAGAATGTTACTTCTGCTTCTATGTAAATTTTTATGTACTCTCTGTATTTCATTTAAGCGAACAGTAAACTCTATATAAAGTTTCATATCAAAGTGAAACCATAGTTCATAAACTGATACATGCATATTGTTTGTGAGCATTTCCATAAGTATTTTGATATAATGTATTTAGATAATTTTTATAATTAATTATTTCACCTTGTCTTAGAGTATTATGTAGAAACACACAGATTCTGGGCTTGGAATATTTCATTCAGAATCTGTAAATCTCATGTCGGTTTTAGACTTTTGTTTGCTGTTTTTTTGAGGTTTGTGTTTGGTTGGTTATTCCCTCCCTCCCTCTGTTCTCTCTCTCTCTCTCTCTCTCTCTCTCTCTCTCTCTCTCTCTCTCTCTCTCTCTCTCTCTCTCTCTCTCATTCTTTCTTTCAAGATGTGGTCTCAACACTCTAGTAGGAATTCCCAGACTCCTGGATTTCTTCCTATCTCTGCCTCCCAAATATTGGAATTCCAGGCTAAGAATCAACCAAACATAGCTATCTAGTGACAATGTTACCATATTTCAGTGCTATATAGTTATCTAATTTAGGAAATACTAAAATTTTTAACACGACTATCATGAGAGAAATCTTATTTTTTTAAAAAACCGTTGCTCAGTGTCAATTAAGAGGAAGCAAACATCTTTAAGCAGTTACTTGTGTTGTCACAGAGGCCATGATGAATATGTCAATTTTCACGTAGATGAGTTTGCCCCTTCGTTCCTCTTCCAAGTCTATTGAAGGAGCATCCTCCTATGATGAATAAAATAGTTATTTTAAAATAAGTGACATGAATGTGCTGGGAAATTAGTTGGCTTTATTTTATTGATTAGTAGTGTAGATTCAAAACAGTTATTTCAGATTAATTGCATGTTTCTGAAATTCATACTTAATTCAAGGAAAGCCTGGTGCTCTTTGGCCCATTAACTCTATTCCTCAGACTATCTAGGAACTTCAGTAAAAGTCATTGTGATTTCATTCCAAGATAGTATCGTTTAGAGCTAAGATCACCATTTCAAAGGATGATCATTTTGGAAACTTAAGTATAATTTGTACCAGTAAAGAGTGGGATGCTTACTGCTTGTACTTACAGGTTTATTAGAATAATGTATAGGTCTTGCACTGAATACTATGCACATATTTGATGGTATTTTAGTGTCCTGAGGGAAGAAGCCAGGCACATGTGTTGTCCTTCACGTAACATCCTATTAGTCTGAAAACTTTATGATGGCCTCAGATTAATAACACATTTACTCCATCTGTGTTAAAACAGAGGCAGTATGGCAAGTGTTTTAGTCTGCTGATTTGAAACGCTGTGTCTAGACCAATTTACCAGCAATTAACTATATGTTTCTGTGTTTCTCTAAGCTTTGGACAAAACTGCATACTTTATTACTAAACACCTAATGGCTAATGCAGAGATAATTGGCATATGGTTTTAAAATTACAGTTATTTTATAAAATGTTTTGGGCCTTTTGTTAATAACTCTCAATTTTTGCTTTCTGGGGGAGGTTGACAGTGGAATCACCACACTGATCTTGGACATCAAGAAAATAAAACATTCAGCAAGCCTTGATTGTATGAACTGTCACAATCACAGATTTTAAATAAAGTCTAGTAATTCACACAGCATACTGTGTGTTGAAATGGAATGGGTCAGGTAGCAGACATGGTTCAGAACATTGACAGAAGCAGCCAGGAAGTATGCCAGGCACTCTAGAAATCTCATCAAAGTGGAAGAAAGACACCCATGAAAGTGTTCTGATTTGAGTCAACGGCTTTTGTTCAAACTGGCTCCATATTAGCATATATAAAAATAGATCTTTGAAAACAACATTATTTAAATAATTAACAGTAGTGAGGGGTGATGTGCCTGTCATTTAAAAAAATTAAAATGTCTATCTGCATTTATTTAGAATAGAGAGAATGTTTTTATGTCCCTACTAAATATGTTTTGAAAAATGAACTGATGTGGAATAGCTTCTTAGGAGTATAATCTATAAGACTGTTGAAAGAATCGGTTATTCTCTGTTAAGTATTTAGAATGTAGGAACCTTACAGAATTGCCTTTTGTAAGTACTTACTTAATTGCTTCAGTTCTTTCTTGAAACGTGGCAAACAGCCCCTTTGCAGAAAGCAGTAATATAATAAAAATTTCCCCAGTATTTCATAAGTATTTTGCATCTTGAAGGATATATCAGGAAACTTAAAGGAATAATTATTCCTGATGACTTCTAGAATTGAACTTTTTTTTTTTTGTTTACTTAAAGAAGGGTAAATTGGTGATGGTTTTACAGGTTTGCATTTCTTTCTCATTTTTGTCAGATATTCCATAACCACTAGAGGGCACTCGCTTTCTCTTCTAGCTGCATTTCTTTTACTTGCACTTGAGCTGTGAAGGAAACAGGGAAAACACCTTTTATTTTCAAGCACTGAGAAACTACTGTTTTGTTAAACTAAAACTATGAACTTATGCATATATATAATTTTAAAATACAGAAGCATATGAAAAAGTTTCATTGATGTGCAAAGTGCTCTGAATAGTTTTACAGATTTTCCATTGTCTCTGTTTTTCATTAAGAAGGTAATTCACAAACGAGTATATCAAATCCACTAAATACCACCATTTATAAAAATAAAACCATCAAAATGAAATTTGCTATGAAATACAAGATGATTGTTTTCCACATTACCCGTGGGCTATAACATCATGTGAGAATTATTTATGACTTGGGTATTTAATGTTTGTTATCCCAGGGCCCTGCTGGGAAGGACGGACTACCAGGACACCCTGGACAGCGTGGAGAGACTGTAAGTGGCTCATTTTTTGTGTTTATTGTTTTTAATTTTTCTTAGAATGAAATTCGCTCTCAGAGAACACAATTTCATAAAAACCTGTGTTATTATTAACATTTCAATTGCCAGCTGAAAACTAGTGAATTTCTTTCTTTTTTTCTGTACTGTGTCATGTTTAACTTTATTTTACTAGTAATAGCTCACTCAGTTTTATTGTACTCTTCCTTCTCCCCACTGTAATTAACTTTTTTCTTTTATTGAAAGTAAATTTATATTATATATATATTATATATATATTTAATTTTACATATCAGCTACGGATTCCCCTGTCCTCCCTTCTCCCGCCCCCCCTCCCCCCCCCCCCCCCCCGCCCTCCCCCCAGCCCAATCCCCTCTCATCTTCTCCCGGGGCAATCCCCTTGGGGATCCAGCTCAACCTGGTAGATTCAGTCCAGGCAGGTCCAGCCCCCTCCTCCCAGGCTGAGCAAAGTGTCCCTGCATAGGCCCCAGGTTCCAAACAGCCAGCTCATGCACTAAGGACAGGTCCAGGTCCCACTGCCTGGGTGCCTCCCAAACAGTTCAAGCTAATTAACTGTCTCACTTATCCAGAGGGCCTGATCCTGTTGGGGGCTCCTCAGCTGTTGGTTCATTGTTCATGTGTTTCCACTAGTTTGGCTATTTGTCCCTGTGCTTTCTCCAATCTTGGTCTCAACAATTCTCACTCATAAAATCCCTCCTCTTGGCCGGGCGGTGGTGGCACACGCCTTTAATCCCAGCACTTGGGAGGCAGAGCCAGGTGGATCTCTGTGAGTTCGAGGCCAGCCTGGACTACCAAGTGAGTTCCAGGAAAGGCGCAAAGCTACACAGAGAAACCCTGTCTCAAAAACAAAACAAAACAAAACAAAACAAAAAAAATCCCTCCTCTTATTTTCTCATGCAATATATTATATAGTTTCCCCTCCCTCTATTCCTTCCAGTTCCTTTTCTCCTTTCTCTCCTCTGGATTCACTGACTTTCTGTTTCTCACTAGAAAAGAACAGGCTTCTAAGAGATGACAACCAAACATTATAAAATCAAATATAACAAGATAAAACAACAACTATCACACGGCAACCCAAAAGAAGGAAAAGAGTCGCAAGAGTAGGGACAAGATTCAGAGACCCACTCATTCTCACAGTTGGAGTCCCATAAAAACACTAAACTAATAGCCATAATACATACTCAGAAGACCTAGTGCAGACCCATGTAGGCCCTGTGCTTACTGTAAGCTTATATGTGCCTTGCTTAGCTGAGTCAGAGGGCCTTGTTTTCCTGATTTCCTCCAGCCCTTCTGGCTATTCCAATCTCCATAGGATTCCCTGAGTATTGAGACAAGGGCCTTGATGGAGATCTCCCATTTAGATTCTCTCTCCGAATAATGTCTGTCCATGGGTCTCTGCATCTGTTCCCATATGCTGCTACTGAGCTTTTTTATTAAAATATTTTAGCAAAACCATAAATAGACCCAAGTGTTAGCCTTATCTTTACATAAATAGAATGCTTGTTATTATGATACTTATTGTAGCAACCAGCAGCATTTAAGGATGAACTGAAAGAGATGGTCTCATACCTGGGATACCCCCATAAGATGCCACCTGGATCCATCCACTCCAGTCTCCTTACAGCTACACCTCACTTGACCCCTCAGTGTTCATTCATCTCAGGAAAATGTATTATTATAAGCCAGTCTTAGAGGATGAGATAATTTCTGAAATGGGAACTGTAAGGAAATAATTGACTTGAATATAAGCTTCTTGTCTAATAGGAAAAAAAGATGAAAATTATAATTAGATTTGTTAAAAAATCAGTAGGAAATACAACTGTAATTTAACTGAACAGCTCACCCTATGTTGGATTCATGAGCAGAGGGAAAATGAAGGTCCCCTGGTGGGCTGTTGTGTTTGTTTATTTGCTTATTTTGCTACTTTTAAACTCCCCATCTGTCTAGCTCAGTAGGTTGTTATATTAATCGGAAATCCTCACTGCTGGCCATGATTCCTTGGAATCAATCATTGGATCTCACAGTTAGTTAATTTTATTCATTTTTCTTGAGGAAACCAGGACACAAACTACCATTGACTATTTGTTTTAATCCCCTTTACTGCATTCTGTTACCATTAAAACATATTTAGAATTGCACTGCAATACATCTTCACAAATGCTGAACTGTTTACTAATTTTATCCCATGGGAAGCACTCCATCAATAGCAATATGATTCCTATTTTGCTCACCATGTCACAATTCTTGGGTTATAGCTGAAACTTTCAGTCTAATTTTTCCAAAATCAAATCAAGAAATACATACCGGGATCAAAGAATAAAATTTACTCTTGGATTGGTATTTCCAGAGCAAGGGCAATAATCTCTGAAAATAACTCACACTCAAATTTGCAAAGACATTCTCATTCAAATCCTGCAGCCCACATTTTTACCAAAGTTATGGAACTTCTAGAACAATGCCAGAATACTTCTAACATGTCTTTTGAAGAATCAATAACTAGAGAATTAATAATTACGATTCCTCTCATTTTTAAATTTAATCAAAAGTGGGACATTGAATATGATAAAAATATATTGTATGAAATTCCCAAAAGAATTAATTTTAAAAGTACTTTCTTTTTCCAAAAAAGCCCATATTATATAAAACATTAAAATGTAAAACAAGAAGAAATTAATTTGTTAGCTAGAACTTCGAGCAAGTTTCTATCTAGTAGTTTCTCATAGGCAGACAGAGTTAGTTTTGAGAAATTATATCATAATTTCTACTTTTAAGAGATCAATGAACAACCCTATAGCTAGAAATCAACTGTTTTCCTTCAACTTTTTTCTTGTTGACTATAATTCAAAGATTTCTTGCAGAAGATTCTGAATTGAGAGTGGATATACTTTGTAGTATATGTGTTTCCTTATTTCAAAGAAGAAATTATTTTGTTATATTTGAAATTCATCTCCAGTCAAAATCCTTCAGAATAAATTTTGGTGTCTTATATTTTGAAGCCTTTTTGTTGTTGTGGTGGTGGTTGCCCAGTAAAAACTATTAATAGGTTTTCTTTGAGTATCTTGAAAACACACAAATTCATTTGAGGCCCACTGTAGAATTCAGTATTGTCCATAAAATGAATTAAGTTCCTTTTGATATTATCAGAATAGAAAATATATGTTGTTGGGCATTACACCAGATTCTCTCTGGTATCCAGAGACTCTGGAGAAAGCATTACCTTAACCTAAAATATTCCAAAATTAAAACAAATGCAGTTTTATAGTATGGCATTATGAAGTAAGAAAATTCCACTCTGAATTATAATAATTTTCTTCATTTTATTTTATTTATATAATTCTAATGTCAAATTCATTAGATATTTGCACATGCTCTGATTTTTTTGTATGGGCAGGAATGTGGACAGTACTATCTTCCAGCTCTCTCTATAACCATCATTCTTACTACTGAGCTAGCAGCCATGTGGCTACTTGTATGTAAGTTTTTCAGTTCTCCACTTTTTCTTCAGTGGAGCATTGACGTTAATGAATTCATTGTAATAAGTTGTTACTCTATTAATTTTGTGTACTATTCATGTTCCTGCAGTTACTAAGACAAATCCTTCATGTTTTTTAAAGGTCAGAATTGCATTTTTTCCCTTCACATCAAACTTAATTGATCAGAAAAAGGCAATGTAGACCTAAGGAATGGGTAAATTCAAACAGGTAGCTATGGCTGTTTAAGAGAGAGAGAGGCAAGATCAATGTGGTTCAAACCTATGGCCACTTCCAAAGAAAAGACACACCTTAGTAGCTGCCTCAGCTGATACTGTGAGAAAAAACTGATGTGGGTTGATAATATATGTATTGAATCTATTTGACTTGATTTGCTGGTTTGAGATAGTGGTTCTGGGTAATGTAGACAAGTGGGTAAACCTGATTTAAAGTCTGAAGTCATCAAGGCAAGAATTGGATACAACTTGAATGTCTACTAGGGCAATCAAGAGACAGTTATATGTTAAATACCTTCTCCCATGATGCAATAGGCTTTATGTGAAGATTGAAGAAAGCCTAGGAACTGAAGGTGCTTTATTAATAAAAGTATTTTTGATAGCATCCATGTGTCACCAAGGAGGAAAATTACTAGAGAATCACAGCAAGGGATCTATCTCCATGCTGAGATGGAGATGGCACCAAACACCATTGGTAATTTCCAGTTGAGACCTACTGAGAATGAGCAGAGTTCAGCACAGATTAGCAATTTCTAAATAGTCTGGGGCAGATGGGAGAGTATACCAGTATGGGGATATAATTGCAGTAACAGAGGTTGTTGACATAGTCCAGGAAGTATTAAGTATATGCGAATATATACATACATTTGTACATACACATATACTATATGAATACTCTTGCATATGGTGTACACATATGTAGACGTGTTTACATGTGAGTGTGTATAGCATGTAGTTTGATCATAGATTTTCAAGCTTACCAGTTGACTCAATGTTAAAATTATAAAATGATAAATAAATTCTCTGATAATTTTCTTTAAACAACTTCGTCTTGCCATTGAAGAATATTGCACAAGTAGACATCTACTGGTCCTAAATCAAATTTAAAAATAGGAGAAATGTACTTCCTTTCCTTGTAATATGAACTGCAATAATAAAAATTCAGATTTTTTTACTTTCCTATAATTTATAATTCTTACTCTTCCTTAAGTTGTGATACAAACATAGAAAGACCAGCTTCTATTTGGTTCCTGCTTTTCTTGTTTATACTGTTTCCATATTTTAATGATTTGTTTTATTAAGGAATTTTTTGTTCATTTTACATACCAACCACAGATCCCCCCTCTTCCCTCCTCCTGTCCCTTCAGCCTTCCCCCCCAACCCATGCCCCATTCCCTCCAACAAGGTAAGGCTTCCCATGGGGGTCAGCAGAGCATGGTACATTCAGTAGAGGCAGGTCCAAGTCCCTCCCCCTGCATTAAGGCTGTGCAAGGTGTCCCATCATAGGTAGCGGACTCCAAAAAACCAGCTCTTGGGCATATTTTACTGATTAACTTTTATTGTTTTTTGGAAGGCTTTTCTCTTCAGGTTTTTGTATTTATTTCCTCAATTTATAACGTAGAATATATGACTTACAAAAGAAATCTATCATAATAAAATCCCATGGAAAAAAATAATCCATGAACCTGGAAAAATATGGATCTCAGAATATATTCCCAAAGCCTGATTCAGTGGGCACTCACTGCTCACATTGACCAGATATATTTATTGATCAGATTATTTGCAAAGTGTACTTGTAACTATTCTTTTGTGTTCTAGGGAAGAATATTGATAAAGTTGATAGGATTATTAGTCATGAAATGTATTATCTTTATAAATATATTTTATATTTTGTCTTAAGAGATTGTTAAAACTTTATGTATAATCAGTTAATGATCTTAAAAAAATATAGAACTCCTTCACATATCATCCATAAATCTTGCTTGGCTAATATTCTATATGTTACTGGATGAGGTAGAACAGTGAAAAGAACACAATTTTATTCCATATTCATCATAACCCAGTCTTTTATTTTATTTAAAATAATACTTTCACTATAATGTGCAAAATGAAAATATAATATTTTGGACATTTATAAAGAATCAATACAATATCTCATTACATTTGAAAAGAATTAATTTTTAGCCAAAATTAAACTTTCATTTAACATGTATTTCAATTATATTGCAGAATTTTAATTTTTGCTTTATCCTGCCTATAGCTTTTATAGATTGTTCTTTACTTTCTTAGGGATTTCAAGGCAAGACTGGTCCCCCTGGGCCAGGAGGTGTGTTTGGACCGCAAGTATGTCTCTTTATTCTTCTAGCATATTTTATTTTATTTTTTGTTTATGTTTTCTCTTTACTAAGATGACTTCAATTGGTGTATTTTTAGCAAAGTGATTATTATTATTATTATTATTATTATTATTATTATTATTATTTTGGTTTGGTTTGGTTTGGTTTAAGACTAATGTCTCATAGCACCCAGACTAGCTTTAAACTCGTTATGTAGCTGAGAATGCCTTTGTGGAAAAAGTGTTTGCACATTAACTATAAGCTAAAGCGTTTCAGTCATTACAGACAAAAAAACTTAGACCTGGAAATGTGTGCAAAAAGAGGGGACATGTCTCTTTACCCATGTCCAGAACATGGAAACGTGATGTATTTTTAGTAAAACACAGGGGATGCTGTCTCACAAGCAACTGCAGTAATGTGTTCCACTTTCAAAGAGTCTCAGAAGCTAGGATTGTTCTCAGTATATGTGTTTAACTTAAATCGTTCATTCTGCTGTGGCAGCATAGTGCAACGGGTCACCATTCCCTTTTTACACTGGAGGCTTATCATACTCCAGCTTTTCAAACAGCACCCACAGGGGGGCACACAGAGAGCCTGGCACTTCCCCTCAGCATTTGCTGTCCCTTCAGGCAGCTGGTTTTTTAGTACAGCTTCCAGTACAAACTCAAGGACTGAACTCTGGGACCCCTTAGCTTTATTCCTCAGACTTTGTCAAGTGAATATGAATTAACTGTTTGTATGGGGGTTCCTGGGTCAGGGAAATGGAAAAAAAGAAACTGCTCATTTGTTTGGGGTCCAAGAGACTTTGATTTATTATCAAAGCAGAGAGTGACTCCTTGAGTACCCACCAGAGTGGCATCAGTGTCTCAGTATTGTAAAGCAGATGTGACACCTTGTAGAAAGAAAGGAATAAGGTGAACTTATCATTTATAACACAAAGTTTTGAAGAGTAGGTGGTCTAGCTTCCCTCTCAAGCAGTTCTAGTTTTGAGGAAGGAAACTCTCCTTGCATATGTCATACAGTTCCCTGGCACTTCTGGCTATTCTCACCAACACTGCAGTAAGCTTCTCAAACACTTGCGGCATATACTACTTTCATTAAGTTCCAGGAAGTGTTTTGTTATGCATCATGAAAATAAAGGAAAATAATCCTATGAAGGACAGTAATCTTTGAGTTTGCTTTCTATTGATTTGGCAAACGTGACAGGACATTCTAATATGGCTTTACTTGTCTGATTCAGGGACCGACTGGTGAGACAGGTCCAATCGGTGAACGTGGGCATCCTGGACCTCCTGGTCCTCCTGGTGAGCAAGGACTTCCTGGTGCTGCCGGGAAAGAAGGTGCAAAGGTACAACAAGATCAAGGACATTCACTTACTCAAAACCTCTATGTACTCCTCATCCACTATACATGTGTATTATGCGTTTCCATACTACTCAATGTCAGAACAATTTGCCATGGTGATATTTAGTGTAAGGTTACTGTATTTCAAGACATTACTGAATAATAGCCCAAGAATCATTTCATTGACCATATCACCAGTTTGTATAATACCCTTACATCTGGGTATCAGTATTTTAATATGTATGGCACTCTTAATGACAACCTTTTAATTAAATGATGCATATTGTCTTTAAGTAAGGGTGAGATGAGAGATACTCACCATAGAGTATTTCATGTTCATAGAAACTGTGTAGAAATTACATTTTGCTAATGGTATGTATTTTATCTCTCAGGGTGACCCAGGTCCTCAAGGTATCTCAGGGAAAGATGGACCGGCAGGAATACGTGGTTTCCCAGGTGAAAGAGGCCTTCCTGGAGCCCAGGTATGCTCAACATATAAGTAAAGCACATGGATGAAATTTTTACTCAGAGTCATGAGTAAATAAGGAGCTATATATAAATCTATGCATCTCATTATCTTAATATACATGTATATCCCTGCGTGTGTTGCCTTCAGAAAACACTTCCTGTCATCTCCATTTTGTCAGTCACACAGTGCCTATTAATAGTCACTTTATATGTATTCAATTGCTTTTTTTTTTTTTTTTTTAATCAGGGCGCACCTGGACTGAAAGGAGGAGAAGGTCCCCAGGGCCCACAGGGTCCAGTTGTAAGTATGATGATAATAGATAGCCATGCTATCCATAGTTGCAAATTACAGCTCTCCTGTTATTACTCTCATGCTGTGATCCCACGGTGTGTGGAAGAGAAAATAAACATGTGTCAATCAAAGCACTCAATGCTGGGTTTCTGCTAATTGCAGGCACTAACGAGTGCAGAAGCACAAGCAAGGGTTTAGGAGGTAGGGAAGATTTGCTCTGGCAGGAGATATGGAACTGTCTTACCTCTTACTGTTCTCAATGAAATAGATCATAATTGTAAGTACAATAGTGTCAGGAATAGGAAAAAACCTGGAAAGGTTGTGGTTTGAATTTGTTTTCTTACTCAGCCTCTCCTTTAATAATTAGTCATAAAATAAGCTTCAATTTCACATATGTGTTCTGTCTGAATTAAGTACTTGATGAGACTTGAATTTTTCTGTGATATAAAAATATCAAATAAGAATGAAAAATAATGTCATTTCCCATGCTAGTAGTGATTGTCACACATTTCTGTAACATCATGAAGTAACTGGCAGTGAGCAAGCATCAGGGTTTGGCTTCACATTTATTCCTGAATTCCATGAAAACTCGGCTGAGAAACAGAGTATAGCCCTCGTGTTTTTCATGCCCCCTCTGTTCTCAGCAATGCTCTGAAATATCACTATAGCATACAAAATGCCATATTTAGAAGCCTTTTCTCGTTTAATCCTCTTCCCTTGCTTATAGAACTGAACATTTTCTTAGCTCTCTTCACAACTTCTATCCAGGGCAGACTGGAGCCATGTTAACCACTTTATAGTACTTTGCTTATGACTTCACCATTTCTGCTACCATATCCTCTGTTTAGTCTCTTTGTTCTCTTCCTAACAATATGGTAACGCTTCTCCTTGACTCCGTTCATTTTGCTACCCATCCTCTAAGGAGTAGAATTTCAGTTTAATACACTTCTCTAACTATGCCATGATCTGATTGAACCACACTTGTGCATCCATACTGCCTTCAAAATCAACTTACTAATCATGGTTGACAACTCATGTTCATTATGTGATCCTAATAACAATGGGCTACCCAGGTCATTATCCTTATCGCCCCTTAATTTCTACCGTATGATGTTTTGACACCCTCATGTTACTCAAATCACTATGATTTTTGACAGTATTAAACAATTTTAATTTACCAGCCTTTAACCTTTTTTTTTTTTTTTTTTTGGTTTTTCGAGGCAGGGTTTCTCTGTGTAGCTTTGCGCCTTTCCTGGGACTCACTTGATAGCCCAGGCTGGCCTCGAACTCACAGAGATCCTCCTGGCTCTGCCTCCCGAGTGCTGGGATTAAAGGCGTGCGCCACCACCGCCCGGCTCACCAGCCTTTAACCTTTAATGCTAGGGCATCCACCACCTTTTTGTGGCCTCTGAATTCATTGTTGAACTCGCTTGCACAAACCCACACCACACACATTAAAAAAAAATTCAAAATAAAACCTTCAAAACTAGGATTTAACTAAATAAGCATGAAGATTGTCAAAAGCCTTCCCTCTATATTTTTAATTAATTTAATAATTATATATTATTTTATTTACTGACTGATGGGCTTGTTGTCGTTTTGTTGTTCTGGCTCTGGTGGAACTTTCTTTATATGGAGAAAGCATATAAGAGGAAGGAGACCCAAATTTCCCAAATTATGTCCAACATTTTACAAACTTACAATGCACTCTACCCCGTCACTATCGATTACTCTTTTGTTACTAAGCCTTCAGATTCTATTCCCTCCTTTGTGAGTTATTTCTTCTTGTCATTTCTTCAATAGCTTGCATGTTTTTGTCATAGTTCCTTTTTCTTCTCCCTTCTTTACCCTTTATTCCTGAGAGGTTTCTTTCCATTATATCTTGCTCATTTTCAGAGGGCGAAATAGAAATTTTGGAATGATTGTACTGATGACTCTTGATTCGTGTGTCCCGCTTCTCAAGAACAAGCTGTTACACCCAAGGAGGATTGGTCTTTAGTCACAGAATGTGGCCAGGACCAATGACAAACTATTGCAGCACTAGTACAAAACATGGAGATGATCATCAGAGTTTACACTTCAAATTCTAGCAATGCTTGATGCTCCATCTGGACTTTTATTTTGTATGATTTAGAGTATATCATTAGGAGAGTGTAGTGACTTCACTTCACAGTGTTGAAATGAAGGTCACCTTGGCCTTAAAAATATGGAAATACACATTTTTGTTTTCTACATAGATAGCTTTGTAACACAAGAACTTGCTTGTGTTTCTGTTTTTCCTCAGTGAGCTCCATTTACACTGAATGCTAAGGAGATGTTTTGTCTGTTTTCTGCTTTCATAGCTTTACAAAAATCTCCCTAGAATATGAAAGGAATAATGAAGGAAACTGATAATATATGTTTTTTTACTGTTCTCATCTGTGCAACGGTTAGGGAAACAGCCCCTGTTTCTCTACAGTCACTGGTCCCAAGATGCACACTAATGCCGTAGCTTCCTGTTTTGTTACCATTAAAGGATTTTAGGGAGATGTTGGGACATTTAAGGGGATAGGTTGCAGAAATGGGGAAAGATAACATTAAAGAAATGAATTGAATAGAAGGTTTAATCTTCACAATGTGGAAAGCATACTCTTTTTATATTTAGTAGCATAAGAAAATATTTTTAGTATGAACACTGTTTGTAGGAATAAAGAAAGAGAAACAACCTTTGTGAAACTTTGCTTTCTAACTCAAAAATTACAAAAATGATAGTTCTGTGTTTTTTTAGGTTTTTCAGCATGTTCTTTCCAGTTTAGCATTTCTGATATACTGCCATTGCTGGTCAGGACACAAGGACACAATAATGCTCTATGGAATAAGCTTTGCCTATCTAACAATGTAAACTTAGTGGCACAATAGAACCTCCTAATCTTAGATGTCTCTTCTTCACTTTCAGTTTTATAACTACTAAAGTTTTTGTGTGTGTTTTAAGCATAGACATACCTAGGCATAATTATCAAAAATCAATTCATTGTTTTCATATTTTATCTTTAGGTACATCACAATACTAAACATTTCAAGAAACTAATCAGAGTCTATTTCCCATATTTTATTGATGAAAAAATGAGCCATAGAGAATTTGGTCAAGATCAGAACTATTGGTTCCAGGGCTGGAAAGAGAAGACTCACACTAGCAAACATTTATTTATGAAATGCCTTGTGCCAGTAACTACCACAAGTGCTTTGTCATTGGAAAAAATAAGCAGAAATCCCTGCCTTTGTGAGCACTACCAATTTCTCATTTTAATCTATATGTCTATTTTATACATAACTGTCAATATAATAATTTTATTTACTACACAAAAGTAATTATATTTACTATACACAATTTCAAATTTTCTTTTAATCAGTTTAGATACCTAAGTTTTATTAAGATATTAAGCTTGAAAATGAGTTTCCCAATGGTAGGAACTATTATATTACATAGTTTTCCTAGAATGTATTACTTGAGCACAGAATCCCAATTTTTTCATGCTAAATGCATAAAAAATTCTTCTAAAATTGAGCTGAAACTCAAAGAAAAGAAAGAGATTGCCTTACCAGTGGTTCAGTTGTGACTGAAGGACTGGAAAGTTTTGTTTGTTCAAAGCTGGTCGAAGACTTAAGATTCTCAACTTCACTCTACATCATTTGTTTAATCAACAGGCACCATCAGAGATTTTCATTTTATATTTATTGGTGGATAAAATAAAATCAGTGCTGAGCATTCCATTATTACAGATATACAGGCTTATGGAATTTCTGTAATAACAAGGAAAAAAAGGGAATTGCCACTGTACCTTAGGGCACAGGTATACACTGACAAGCCTCTTTGCCTTCCCATCATTTGTCTTAATGCTGATGAAATCTGACAAGATCATGAGAAATATTTTAACTACAGAAAAGTAATATATTTTGTCATTAATTTTAATGCAGCTTCCAAAAGCAAGATGATAATCTGAAATTTAATCTTCGGAATGCTTTAAGGCAGAAAGTAAAATAGTTTCCTTTTTAATAATAACATATAATATCTACACACTCTGCACACTTCCTTAGACTCAAAACAGCAGCATTCCATCTCTGCTTAAGACATATTTAAAATGTTTATATAAAATATTTAGTTTACTTTTAAATATTAAGCAGAGTTTACTTTCAACAAACACATTTTTTCCCAAAATAAAAGCCATGAGTCACATGTCAATAATGATACATCAATTAGTATGACACATATGTCTTCAGGTTTTATGACCACAACTTTTAGGGAAAATAAATATTCAATTAATGTTCGGCAAATTGCTATTGATGGCACTTGAGTGACTCAGGATTTAACCAAGACCAATGTTCCACATAACTCGTAATAGAAAAATGCACATCATTAATAAATTATGTTGACATTTCTATAACCATGTATTTTATTTGGATATATATGTGTGTGTGTGTGTATGTATACATACATACCCTGTATATATACTGTATGTATATATACATACCCTGTATGTATACATATATACACGCATACATATATGTACACATGTACATCATATACATATATCTAGAGGGAGAGAGAGATATAGAGACATAAGGATGTGTAATATATACACATGCATACACACATACATATATTTTAGAAAATACTAAGTGCAATTTATTTTATTGCAGTTGTGATCTCACATTTATGATTTCTAACACTTGACTAGTAAGCAGGTAATATTCACACAGTTCTTCATTGGTTATTATGCAGTATAACAAACATTTTATGTGATTTTTCATGTAATTCTAGCTCATAAATTCCTTTTTGTTTAAATCCAGTTGAAATTTTGATAAAATTCTTAAAAATTCTTTCCCTTAATTTTGATATCTCACAGTTATAAAAAATAAATCAAATGCTTCATTTACTCATAAAATAGAGAAAAAGATATCACATTCTCATGTTACTTTTTCTTCTATAACATCAAATTTGAATCTTTTTAATTTAATGACTACAAATAAAATACATGGATGATTCTGCTCAAAATAAACTGATTAAAGTTACAATGATATTTTCAATGGCTGACAAAGGAAACTTAAGTTTGACCCCTTGTAAACTTTTACAATATATTGGGATCCCTGTAATTGTTTTTGCAACTCCCAATTTTCTTGCAACTAGATCTTAGTCTGGTAATTTACCTTCTCCACTACATTTTCAGTTTTGTTTTGTTGTTGTTGTTGTTGTTTGTTTTGTTTTTAAAGAGGGGCATGATGCTATCATATCATCTTCTTATCTGTTTCTGAGTTCCTCTGATTTCTACTTATGGTGCTTCAATATAGGGGCACTAAAAATTGCATCTATGTAGTGATATTATAACTTCATCCCCTTTCAACTTCTCTTGTGGAGTGTGTCTTCTGAAGCCTTTACAGAACTTCTTTATTTTTGAATCAGTGATTATATCCTAACGAAAAAAGAAAACATTTCTATGGAAAAAAAAATACATGGATGAGAAGTACAATGTCACAGAAGATTTTTAACCAATTAACATTGAGAAATTTAAGGAACACATATATCTATCATCTGCAGTCAGTGAACACCTTAGGGAAATTGAGTGGGTATTAAATTCTAAGAATCCCGGGGTGGGTAGCCTGGGAATTGTAGCATTGATGTCCTCAGAGAAGAACAATAGGAAGCTTCTCACAGAGTGTGGGGAAGGAGGTTCCAAGGTTAGTGCTCCTCATTTAAAAAGAAATGATACTCCTGGAATTTTTTGAAACCAAAATGAAAATTGAAAAAATGACCAATTGGTAAATGGTGAGGTACTATGTAATTACAAATTCTTGATGGTGTTACCATTGTTCATCTAGTATAGTTAATTCTTTAGCTAATGAAAATATAAATTAGAACAATTTAGATAAACTGTATTTGCTTAATAATAAGATTACCAATATATGGAAATTATTATGTCAGTCAATTACTACTAATATAATATATATGTTTTGTTAATAACCACTATTAGGTGTTTTAAAATGTTATTTATATGTATATGTTAACTTAAGGAAAGATACTAAAAATCATATTTCTTTGATCCATCTGTATCATAAAATAACATGGTAATTTATAGCTTAATGATTCATCTAGCAATCTAACACAAAGACTGCAGAGTATTGGATATTGTAACTGATTTTACTTGAGCTGTGCATAATTTATTATATGCATATTTCACATTTCCTACACTCAATATTTTCTTAAATTGTTACCTCAGATAAATATAGTCTCTTTAAGATTATGTTTTAAATATTTACAGTATATTTTACAGCAAATTAATTAATGTACATAAGTTATCTTTTATCAAAATCAATTGTACAAACTTATCACATGTGAGTTGTCTCATATTGTTAATGAGGCCAGTGGTCAGTAGAGGACCAAGATAAATTTGCAGGTTCTGAGCCAAAATTCCGAAGTCTGTGCTAACATCATACTTTTTTTTTTCTTTTTTCTTTTCTTCTTCTTTTTTTTTTTTTTTTTTTTTTTGGTTTTTCGAGACAGGGTTTCTCTGTGTAGCTTTGAGCCTTTCCTGGGACTCACTTGGTAGCCCAGGCTGGCCTTGAACTCACAGAGATCCGCCTGGCTCTGCCTCCCGAGTGCTGGGATTAAAGGCGTGTGCCACCACCTCCGGGTGCTAACAGCATACTTTATTGTATGGTGTATATTTGAGACCTTGTGAGCTCAACTTTTGGATTTAGAAAAACATATATTTGGGAACTTTGATGGGAAGTCCAGAAAGCACTTCAGGCAATAAACAGTGTAGGGAAGGATATGTTGATTCTTTATGATAAAAGAAGAAAACTATGCAAAGTTCAACACTGTATACATATTCATCCAGCATTGTGTAAAGACAGATTTTCAAAGCTCCCATCTCAAAAGTGAGAACTTTAGGCTATCTTCTATTTCATCAAAGTTTCTTAATGTCAACAACTGCACTTGGTACTGGAATTAGCATTTATACCCAAGTGGTAGGTATAACTACTTCTTGAGTTATTAAAATGCCCTCGCATTTAGCTTGACAGTTTTTTACTAGATTACATATTCATTGTTAGACAAGTGATTCGTATGGAAGTATCTGTTTTAACTATTATGACAAGATATCCTCATTCTCTTGTTGCAGGGCTCTCCGGGAGAGCGAGGCTCTGCAGGCACAGCGGGCCCAATTGGTTTGCCAGGACGTCCAGGCCCCCAGGGCCCTCCTGGTCCAGCTGGAGAAAAAGGTGCTCCTGTAAGTAATGTTGAGGGAAATATATGACGCTGCCAACCTGCACACATGATTTCTTTTTATTCGAGAGTATTAGCTCTTCATACGCCACTGCATTCTCCCTGCATATGTGCCTGGCATATGAAGACGACTCCTTGTGTTCTCACAATAGAGGACCTTTGAAATTCAATTAATTGAGATGGCATTTTCCCACAAGTTGTGAAGCCCTGAAATCTGTGAGGGAGTGGAATGTTATTAAGGTAAAAGGCTTCTAATTTTGCTCATTTAAAAGGTAAAATGGGAGTTTTGATTAAACGTTGTATACTTCACTGCTTTATACTAGAGAAATGTTAAAACTTTTTACATCTTTCAGAACACACCTTCCATCTCAGGTGTTTACATGATTCATCGATATATCCCACAGGACTCGCTTGAGATTCTCATATAATTTGAGTTTTGCTCTTTGGTGGGCGAAATAGGAAACGTGATTATTTCATGTCATAATTATTTGACTTAAAATTTGTGTATCTCAATTGTTGTGGACTTTATTCTGTTTATTAGGTTTGCCTCTTGTTTCTGATATTGATTCAACCATATTAAATTTTATAAAGCATCCTCTAAGATGAACACACAAATTAATTAAATTAGTGTAGCCTAAAAAGTGCTATGATGCACATAAAATATAACTTAATATTTTTTTCTTGTAAGCTGTGAGATACACAATTGAGTTTAAACTTGTAATTCAAATATCACTGTCCTTCAGTTACTGTCTTCAGCTCTAGTAATGGAATTATACTCATTGTCCATACATTTTTCTTCATTACCCTGTTCTGATATTCAAGTCCTGTGATAGAGTACTAAAGTCCTTTTCAATCCTGTGATAGAATACTACATTGCATAATTAAGAATGAACAGTAATATCCTGATCCATGGTGTTAAGCTGAGAAATCCAAAATGAAAGATCTTCTTCTCAGGAAGAGCTCATGTTGTTCTATCCTAGGACAATGAAAGTCTACAAGTGGCCAGAACCCTTATATATCTATTTAATTCTGTAACAATTAACTCAACCCATTTCTAATGCCATAATTTCTATTTGCGCTCATGGGATGATCATCTCTCATTAGGCCTGATCCTGTAATCAATGTATGGACAATGACCTTTTCAACATATTTTTGAGGGACATGTTCAGACCTTGATAGTCCTACTAATTTTTTCTTTGTTATTTAATCAGACATTGACACTGTTGGATATAAGTTATGCTTTGAAGCAAAGGCATACTGCATATTTTTGCTAAGAATTTTTCTGAGGCCATATCTTTAACAATATACTGTACATTGTTAAGTGATAGGAAAAAATGGGCACAATGTCTTTGATTCCAGCTAATTAAAACATTTAGGCCATACATAACTTGTACAATAAAGGATGAATACAGACAAAAGGAACTTTGGAACATAGAAAATATAATATAGTGTATTCAATCCTATGGTTTAAATTGAATACATATTTTGGTTTAGGAAGTAAAATGCCGAATTAAATATCAAAGTAAAAAGCACTGCCAATTGTTTTAAAATTTAAAATTTAATTTAGAGAGACTGATGAAAAATTATTTAAGAAGCAGATTAAGGCCTCACAAGGTTTGACAGTTGGTGATATATATATATATCATGGCTAGCGGGACCATGAAATCCTTGTTTAGCTAGGCTCTCTCATTTTTTCACATCTAGAGCTGCAAATATTCATATTATTGTACCTTTTGTTCTTAAAAGTATTGAGAAAAACAAACTGGTAGATACTGAATTAAGTAGTTTTTAAGGAAGGTATGAGCTTACATACATTAGCAGAATGTAGTTCTGGCAGTGTTGGGTTAACACTCAACATATTTAACATATTTTAACATATTCATGTAAAAGTCTTGTGAAACTTCATGGAAGTGTTGGCCAAATTTTTACTAAAACACCGTCTGTTTCCCAAATTCCAAATATAAATTTTGGCCTGAGTTGAAAATATTAAATAGTTACCAAAAGATACATGTTTACATGAAGTATAAAAGACATGCTAGATCATGCGGAAGTCAAGCTTATAATACACTACCCTAATCCAAAGATGTACATAATACTTAAAATGATTGACTATAGCCTAAACATGATTTCCAAACTATCAGTCAAATTAGAATCTCTTGGTGGTGGGATTGGAAAGGGAAGATAAACCTATTTCTTTTTTTTTTTTTGGTTATTTTTATTTTATTTTCCAGAGCTGAGGACTGAACCCAGGGCCTTGCGCTTGCTAGGCAAGTGCTCTACCACTGAGATAAATCCCCAACCCCAAACCTCTTTCAACTTATCATTTGGGGATAGACATTTTGATTATGTGACAAATTACAAAAAAAACAACTATGATTTGCGTATATGACTGCCACCTTCTTGGATTATAGATAAGCTCTGTTAATTATGTATCTTTTGATAGTGCAGTTGTAGTAACATGAGACGAAGAAGCATCAGTCTGAAACAAAGTGAGGTCAATGCTTTAACTAAATGTGAATTAAACAACAGGAGTCAATAATTTCAAGGAAAATCAGTTTTAAATATTTCCTATAATACAAGCATGTGTTTGTATGATTTTAGAATGATGAGTGCCAGATTGCAAGTCTGAAGTGCCATTTGAAATAATAGGTTTAAAACCAAAGCATTCTACTCTCATGTGATGCAGTGCTGAGAGAGAACAGAGATCTAGAATCACACTATAGAGAATCATTATAGACATGAGTTGTGGAAGTCTCCATCAAAAGCAGAGAAAATAGACACTTACTGATTATAAGTTTGTGTATGGATGGTTAGCTCCATGGGTCCATAGAAGAGAAAGAGTGTGAGTAAGCGTGGATCTCAAAGAAGAATGCAGTAGCTAAAGGTACTAGTGGGATTGGATGCAATCCCTCTCGTTATTAGAAAACCACGAGTATATTTGTTTATTTCTCAATAAAAAATGAGATAAATGAGAAGTGAAGATATTAAAGAAAACAATGAATGAGAACTAAGAACACTGAAGTTCAATAGGCTGCTGACTTCTACTCGACCTGAGTTGAGAGCTCGGCTCTCTCATCTATTTAGTTCATGATGTCGGTTAAGTTCTTCACTTCAGAGCCTATTTTCCCATATCTGAAAATAAGATAGTCATAGGAGTTTGAGGATCATGTACAGTTACAGTTCTCAAGCATCATATAGAGTTGTGATGCCTTCAGTAAATAACCATGACTGGCACAATAGTCACAATAGTGAACCAGAACAGTGATTAAAAATAGATGAAACAATGAGCAGAAAATAACATATGGGAGCTTTGGAGTGATGAAGGATGCATTCTAGGAGTTGTGATAAAAGTTGAGTTGTATAAATTTAGCAAAAAAAAAAAAAAGCAGTAAGAAAAGTTACATTTGTAGCAGAGCTGTTTTATTCTTCTTGCTACTAGATGTCATTGGATCCTAGTAGGAACTAGGTCAAGGTAGTGTCTTCATTTCTTTTCTTATAAAATACTCTCTTACAAGCAACTTCTGGGAGAAAGAGTTTATTTTAACTTATAGTTCAAGGTACCAAGAGTAATAGAAGGGAAACCAAGGCAGCAAGAGCTTGAAGTAGCTCATCACTTTGCACCTCTAATAAAGGCCAAGAGCAAAGGATGATGGTGTACTTAGTGCTTAGTTAACCATTCTCCACTTATAACAATCTAGAATGCACCAGTCTAGGAATAATGTCAACCACGGTGGGCAAATCTTTCTGTCCCAATTAATGTAATCAAGACAATCCCCCACAGTCATGCCCAGAGCCTTCCCCTAGATAAATCTAACTTCTGTCAAGCCAGCAGTTGACACTAATCATTAGAGTGAGGCAAGTGCTCACTCTGAGGAATGATAAGCAAATACATTCATCTAATGATGTAGATTACCTGACCGGCTCTTCGGTTGTAATGGTGAAATGATGTGGGAGGAAGAAAAAGACACGAGTATGTGAAGGCAGCAAGTTATTTCAGTAGCTCAGAGAAAGGACACTAATATTTGACAAGAACTTTCAATGAAGAGGAAGATATACTGGAAATGCTTTTAGGAAGTACATTTGGTGATGATCAAAAGGTAGCCTGGTGGTAAGTCGATTTCCTGGCAGTCATGTGGCCCTAGATTTGACACCTAGCACTAATAAAATATTGTTTTAAGGAGGTAACTTGAGACAAAACACATAAACATACATCAGCATAAAGGGTTAGGAGACTGTGAGGTAAGTGGGTGATGTAAAGGGAAGACAATCAATCCCTTGTAGCTTCTCAGTTTATGCAACAAGAGAAAAACCACTGATAACAGTCTAGAATGTTGTCTCCAACAAAACCTATAGAAATTCTAGTATGGGAAAATACATT
This sequence comes from Peromyscus eremicus, assembly GCF_949786415.1. Lineage (NCBI taxonomy): Eukaryota > Metazoa > Chordata > Mammalia > Rodentia > Cricetidae > Peromyscus > Peromyscus eremicus. Next base: position 86,252,193 of record NC_081421.1, read on the forward strand.
ATTTTCAAGCCAGAAAGCATATTTTTTTTAATAGCAGTAGAAGTTGTTTTCTTCAGCAAGGCTCTATCTTTTATTGTACATAAATTTACAAGTAGAAAAGTGATGTTCTTGCCAGAGAGGCACAAACAGAACCGGAGAGAAAGAGAAACCCAATACAAAGGTTGTTTGGCATCAGGAAAAGCAGACATGAATTAAAATATCCAAAGTCATAGAATCCACAAAACACCTGTAAAAATGGGGGAATCCATTGCATATAAAACATATCATAAAATTTTATGTATGCTTAAGTCTAACATCTGCTGAACAGCTACTCCAATAGTTCTGGGAAGGCTAGGTATGGGCTCAGAGAGACAGTACCACCTGATTTGCCAACATTTGTTTGGGGAAAATATTTTTAAAAAGTACTTATTATGTCACTTGTGTTTAATAAATTTTGTAGAGTGTAGCCAGAGACTTATAAATTATTAAAGGTGACATAATTTTTGTTGGTATTATTAATTACCTACAGAGTGTACTTCATTGTTTCTGTTTGCTGCTAACAGCTTCCAATCTGTTTCCCAGAGAGATTAAACAATTTCTTTTCTAATCATAAGAACAGGGATATGTAGAGGTGTGTGTGTGTGTGTGTGTGTGTGTGTGTGTGTGTGTGTGTGTGTGTATTTTATGTATGCATGTATTATTTTTAAACCATGTAAAACTTTATGGATTTCTTGGAGCAATTTAATGATACATTGTATTTTAATGCAGGGAGAGAAGGGTCCTCAAGGCCCTGCAGGTAGAGATGGAGTCCAAGGCCCTATGGGTCTCCCAGGGCCTGCCGGGCCTGCTGGCTCTCCTGGTGAGGATGGAGACAAGGTTGGTGTCATTGTTTGTGTTAGTGTATCATACGAAAGCATATTTAGTGCTTTCTCAGGGACTCTATAATTAATCAAAGATTAATTCTAAAGTGGAAGATTTGTGGTTTTATCTTTTTTATTTTTGATACCTTTTATGTAATGAGAGGTATTATATACCTCCAAAAGTTAAGAAATATGCCTTTCATAAAACAGCATACGTAATAGAAACATGAAATGTATAACAGAACAATAATTTCATGTTTTTAAAAACTATCTTCCTTAAAATATTATAAATTGAATATAGTTATTTGTACATGTTTAGTTCTGAGAACTTGTGCCATAAGACTTATGAATAAGCTCCAGTATCACTGGTAAAAGGATTAGTAATCCTTTTTACCAACATATGAATAATAATTGTTCTCAACTTTTTATATCAGATGGAGGGTTTCATTGTTTCAAGTTGGTTTCTAATTTTATTGTAATATGTAGAAATTTTGTGAAGTAATGTTCTTGTAATCTTACTGCTTGGAAAACTGGGAAAAAAGAAATAATACATTTTGATCACCATGTGTTTATATATGTGTAGATCAATGTACTTCCATTGTCAATTGTTGGTGGTGATATTCAGGACAAAATCATTTTTTGTTTGTTTGTTTGTTTGTTTGTTTGTTTTTAGAGACAGGGTTTCTGTCCTGGTGCCTGTCCTGGATCTCGCTCTGTAGCCCAGGCTGGCCTCGAACTCACAGAGATCCAACTGCCTCTGCCTCCCGAGTGCTGGGATTAAAGACATGTACCACTTCCGCCCGTGCAAAATCAGTTTTTAAGGTGTAGTTCTAGTTGTTGTCCTCAACTTAGGCTGACTTCATCTTCCTATGTATTTATTGGTCAATTATAGACCATCAGAGGCTGAGCAAGCTTTCACATTGAGACCATGGTTTTAAATACTAGCATGTAATTACATTAAGGGTAAAGTGGTAACATTTAACGATAACGATGAAATTTCAGGTATGGTGACTTGGAAATTAGCTTTAACGTGCATCTTTCAAACACAGGGTGAAATTGGAGAACCAGGCCAAAAGGGCAGCAAAGGTGACAAGGGCGAAAACGTGAGTTCCTTACAGTTTGGTGAGGGAGCATCATCCTTTTAATCCTTTTACATGGTGGTTTTTCATAGGAACATTTAGCTCTCGCAGATTTCTTGTCAGATAATAGTTGTACTGTGAATTTAAATGGAAATACTTGAAATATGTTTGTGTTGGTTTTTATATAAACAGTAAACAAAATAACTTTTACCTTAATAAAAATTTGTAGTATAAGGGTTTGGGGAGATGCCTTCGCTCGGCAAGCAAGGACACTTGTTGCTTTAGCATGCAGACCTATCTTGAGATCCAAGAATCCATGCACAATGCAGGAGCAAATGTAAGTTAGCCTAGGTCAGGGTTCTGTGAGAGACCATTGCTCAATGAAATAAATCAAAGAGTAATAGAACAGGTTACCCAGACATCTTACTATGTACTTCACCTGATCCTATGTACATAAAGCACATATACAATGCACACACATATGTGCACACCAAAAAATAAATAAAATAAAAATATATTGATGTATATATATATATATATGTGTGTGTGTGTGTGTGTGTGTGTGTGTATTCATATACAGACTTCAAAGGTTACAATTGTTTTATATTTATTGCCTTATAGAGGACCTGTCTTCACAAAACTGAATTTTATTTCATTCTGTAGTGACAAATATTGGTTGAATATCAGAATCACACAGATATGTAGGTGGAAAAGAGATGAAGTTATTGACATTTTTGACATCTTACATTTCAGAATCATAGTCCATCATCAAAGCATGTCAGGGCAGGAACTTAAGGCAGGGATGTAGAAGAGGGAATTTATGCTGCTGAGGCCATGGAGAATTGCTGCTTACTGGCTTGCTCCTCATGGCTTACTCAGCCGGCTTTCTTATACCATTCTGGACCAGAGTCCCAGTGGTAGCACAACCCCTTTCATGGGCTGAACCTTCTCACACCAATCATTAATCAAGAAAATGTCCCACAGGTTTGTACACACAGTTCAGTCTTACGGGGACTTTTCCATAACTAGGTTTTCTCTTTTTAAATGACTCTCACTTGTGGGAAGTTGACAAAACACTAAAAAAACCAGACTCCCTTTATGCAAAGCTTTATCAGTTAATGCAAGAAAAAAAGGGATGTGTCCATGCCTAGATGACCCATTACCTGTTGAAATCTATTCTTCAAAATAGTCTCATGTATTTGAATGTGTAACACGTGTGTGCACAGAAATTCTTGATTTTCATATATTAATATATTCTATGTACAGCATCTTAGAAACCTGTTGATAATTAGAAGATAGTATACTATTTCTTGTACTCCTGATCTCTCTCTATATGTGTTTATGTATATGTGTATATACATATATATGTATATGTATATGTATATATATATATATAAAACTAGAGAAATATAACTTTTAAAAACATCTTTAAATTATTATAGGTTAGTAGGAAAACCTAGTCTTAGATAACTACAACATTCAGAGTGGAACATTTTCATGTTTTTAATAAATATCAGTTTTATCTTGATTATACATATGAAAGTATATATCTGCGGGGAATAAAATAAATGATGGTTGCTGAGTAATTACAAAGCCATCTAAACAATACCTTTGTGTTTCCAATGAGGTGTAAAGGTGCTTAATAGATTTTAGTCAGCCATTGTTTATCTTGGTCAGCCATTGTATTCTATTTGTTTTAATTTTACTGATGCCTTAGAAGCTTTGATTTTAAGATTTCTGATTTGTTTGTCACTTCAGGGCCCTCCTGGTCCCCCAGGTCTTCAAGGACCCGTTGGTGCCCCTGGAATTGCTGTAAGTTTTCATCCCTCTTTGATCAACAAATTTAGGTACTTTTAACTCTCTGATTAAATTTAGGATTTAATTATGTCAGTCCTATATCTATTTGACACTGTGTGGTAATAAGCTTATTTGCGTGCTAAACACTGAGTCACACTTAAATGATCTACTATAACTTGACACATTTAAAAAATCGTGGCACCATTTAAATAAGAACCAGTAGAACATCATTCAATATCTAATAAATTTGAATATTATATTTTCTGCTGGACCATTTTTACTTTATTTGGTGAGATGATCAAATCAAAATCAACTAAACTCTAGAGACAAAGAATGCTGGTGAACCAAATAATGACATATTTGGAGAAGACTGTGGGAATTTAGTCTACTTTGTAAATATAGGGTAGATTATAAAAATGGCTGCCATTTTTAGAATAATGTATCATAATGTTTTTATTCAATACTGATGTATACCTTGCTGTTCCTAAGGGAGGAGATGGTGAGGCAGGTCCCAGAGGACAGCAGGGAATGTTTGGACAGAAAGGTGATGAGGGTGCACGAGGCTTCCCAGGACCTCCTGGGCCCATAGGTCTTCAGGTAAGAAGCCTCTGTATGATATTCACTGACTGCTCATTATTGGTTTCCAGGGGCAGGGAAACAAAGCAACATCCTTTTTCCTATGTAAAATTAAATGCTGTGTGCACTGTGTGGGGGTGGTGTGGGGGTTTTGTGTGTGTGTGTGTGTGTGTGTGTGTGTGTGTATCAAAGCAAAACATCCCACTCAAATATGCATCTGCTTGATTTCTGTTTCTGACACACTAGGCTATACCTCGATTGCCAATTTGTTTTCAAATGCAAACCACAGTCTTGTAGCTCTAGTATTTAAAAGAAGCTGTTTGAAATAGTCCTTCAGAAGAATTAGTATTTCAAATGAATAACTAAATTGCAAAGAATTTAGTTTGAAGTAGCAGACTGACTGCAGCAGCAAGTATTAAATAATGGACAAAATGAATAGGTAATATATCAATAAAAATAGCTTAAAGGATAATTCTATAGTTTATGAAATGTATTTAAAAATAAATATTAAATTGTACAACACTAAAGCCCTAAAACTTCTATACCAAATATATCAACTTCTCCTGAAGAATATTTCATTGTATCCAATTTCTCCTCCCAAATGTTTTTCCCTTTCCACTTGATATTGTTGGTTCCTACAAACCTTTGGATCTCCTGTGTATCTTCGACTTGCTTGTTATGTACACATCTATTTTTTCTTTGAGCAATGATATCTTGGTTTTCACTTACATTTGTGTACTTTATAGATATTGCTTTTCTCACACTAGTGATATTGCAAAAGGAGAGCAATCCAAATCATAGTACCTACAAAATAATGGGAAGTTACAGAATATTGTATGAAACTGGAATAAATATATATGTAATTTTTTAAATTTACAAAAAAACCCAGAAGGATTGATTTTTAATATTAAATAACTTATGATATAATTTTACTAGTTACATTGTGATGCCGTATTATAAATTATAACATAAATACCTTTATAAAATAGCCAGTGAATAATTACTAGTGAACATGATATTCTAATTTCTTCTTTGTTGAATATCAAGATAGTTTCCTATGTTTAGTAGAAAGTCATTACTTTCTTATTTTTTTTCTGTTTAACTATTTTAAAGTTGTTGATAATTATAAATATAGCCATGAGTGGAGCTTATCTACATGTGTGAGAAGTAACACATTTAAAAAAATAAGAAGTAGAAGATAAAGTCAGATTGCAATAAATATGTAACTGTTTTAATTTCTGTATTCTAAATTAAGTTAAAGGATTATCCTCAATCCTGTAAAATTGAACTTTGAAGCATAGCTGTCATGTTTGAAAATTGGTTCACCTTTAAATTCTTCTTTCTGGGTCTGAATATATCTATGATCTGTTTTAACAAGTTTTCCTAAAACTTTTATTTTGGCATTCATATTAACCAACTTTTTTAATGATAAAACAAAAATGATCAAACAAATAATATTTATAATTGACATTACCTAAATCCTATCTACATTAATTATCCTCTCATTTAATTGTTCCATTTTCATACTGCTTAGTGTATAGTCAAATGTAGACCAAACACCCTCCATTTTAAAAATGTTTCTCATTTTTTAATGTGGGAAAAACTTTCTGTTAACTAATTCCTTCCTTTAAAAATTCCCAATTAGTCAGGTGGTGGTGGCAGGAGAGAAGCCAAAGAGACTCCGGCCTGTGTGGGGTGGAGACTCCATCTGCGTGCATCTTGGGCCTGAGCCAGGCCCTGCAAGGCTGCAACCAAGTGGCTTTTTCATGATTTGTGCCCTACAAGTTGGACACCAGATGTAACATGAATCTTAAAAGGCCTTATAATTAAAAAAACCCAGAGCCAGATATCAGGGTGAAAGCTGAAAGATCAGAAAAGCAGTGCAAGCCACAGCCAACTTTACCTTGCCAACTCTAGGAATCCTCTAACTGAAATCCTAAGTCCTCACCTGAAAGGGTCTCAGCTGAACTGTCTTAGTGCCTGTTTCCTCACACCTTATATATCTTTCTCCACCCTGTCATCACTTCCTGAGATTAAAGGCATCACAATATATCAATCCAGTCTCCTCCTCCTCCTCTTCCTCCTTCTCCTCTTTCTTCCTTCATCTGATTTAAATTCTAGAAGCTACCATCACAAAATGGTAATCATTTGGGGAATGTATAAGCTGATATCTTTTCTTGGGCATCATATTGACTGTTAAGAAAAAGCAGACAAAATTCATACATATATTGTTTATCATAAACCACTACTTAAGGCTTTTTACTGAAAAAAAAATGGTATGAGCCACATTGCCACATTGGAAATATTTACAAATATGTCCACTAAAGGATTTCTTTCCTCAGAGTCAGTTATAATGAGTAGAACATAAAAAAAAAAAAAAAAAAAAAAAAAAAATTTTCTGGGCTATTACCTGGTCTAAAGCAAGAACAGGACAGTGCAAGTAAAGTAGAATGGACTTGTCATCTGTGGAAATGAGCAAGCATCACTCAGCCAGTCCCATATCCACTCTGCCCTGGAACACAGTGGAAGATAGAGCATGGATGCTTTGCTGTGAGCTAACCAAATAATTTGCAGCTGTTACATTTAAGTCCCAAAGCCAATAGTGTTGCACGAATCCTAAATGGTCTTATAATAAAAACCCAGAGCCAGATATTGAGGTAAATGCTGAAAGATCAGAGAAACAAAGGAACAAGCCACAGCTACTTCTGACCTCTCCAACCCCACGAATCCTCAGACTGAATGCAGTCCTCAGTCAAAAGGCCTCTACTTCCTGTCTCCTCACACCTTATATGCCTTTCTCTGCCCAGCCTTTTCACTTCCTATCTCAACCTTCCTAGTGCTAGGATTAACAGCATGTGTGCTTGCCAAATACTGGGGTCAAAGGTGTGTGTCACCACTGCCTAGCTGTTTCTCTCCTAGACTGGATCAATCTCATGTAGCCCAGAGATCCAGATGGATCCAGACGGATCTCTGTCTCTAGAGTGCTAGGATTAAAGGTGTGTGCCACCACTGCTTGACCTCTATGTTTAATTTGGAGGCTAGCCTTGTCCTCTGATCTTCAAGCAAGCTTTCTTAGATTTCAAATACCACACAATAGTTTTATTAGTATGTTAGCTTTTAGCACTGTTGATGGTTTTACTTCTTTACTAGATTTAATATGAAATTTTATAATTGTTACATTTAAATTCACTGTGTATAGTATACAGCATGTATATAGATGATTATATTATTAACATTGTTAAAAATTGGGCAAAGCCGGGCAGTGGTGGTGCACGCCTTTAATCCCAGCACTAGGGAGGCAGAGCCAGGCGGATCTCTGTGAGTTCGAGGCCAGCCTGGGCTACCAAGTGAGTTCTAGGAGAGGCGCAAAGCTACACAGAGAAACCCTGTCTCGAAAAACCAAAAAAAAAAAAAAAAAAAAAAAAAGGGCAAATCCTTACTCAGAACATTAAAAACCAGATGGCACTTGTGTTATTTCTACCGAGTAAGACTCACACTATTTCACATGCATGTTCTCTAGTCATGTCATGTATGCTCATTTGTTCAGACATAGTTCTTCACAGTTTGTCTTTCACTCCAGCATTAATATCACGTTAATTGTACCATATGACTTATTTAAATACATGAAGCTATGTTTCAAAGCTTAAATTTTTAGAATAATTGAGGTTTTTGAGTATCACAGCAACTGTTGAAAAGAAGTTCTTATTGGGTAACTTTTCCTGTTTTCTTAGGATTAGTTCACCTAACTGTTCATGCAACCAATAGTTTCTGAGATGGCAAGTTTTGCTTCACGTTCCCACTTGTTACAAGAGATTAAAAAGTCAACATCTAAGAAAAGTATTGCCTCCAAATAGATTGGGAATATGATTTTATGAATAAGGAACACAGAGTATTGCTATGACAAGAAAGAGCAAATACACGGAGTTCTGTCTGGAGGAATTCAGAAGATGAAGCAGTAAAGCAATTTCCGAATGGAGATATAGACAGGTTTAATAGCAGTGCAGCCTGCCCTGGCTCGGCCTGAGTTTTCCCTAACATTGTTTCTAGTCTTCATTTACAGTGTGGTTGATACAAAAGAGAGAGATTAGGGGACACAGAATAATGGGTTTCATGGCTTGTGGATTTTTAAGATTCAGGAGCGAGTCAATCGACTAAAAATCAGAATATATGTGTAACTTTGGAACTATATTGGAATATTTACTTTTAAAAAGGTGTGCCAAACTTTTACCTGACTGTGGTAATACAAAAAATATAAAATACAAAATATAAAACATATAAATGTAAAAAATCTTTAATTGAGTAAAAGAAATAGAAAAAGGGAGAGCTGTTTGTATGATCAAATTTTATTTGTGTTTATTGATTTATTTATTTTAGCAAAACTTAAGCTAAAATATATAGAACATGGATTTTACTTGTTAATATAGTCAGATTTTATAACATGTAGGAAATAGTTGACTGTTTTTAAGTGTTTTAAGATATGTTTGTTTCTGAATGTTCATTTCCACATGATTAATTAAATTTATATTTATTTATTGGTGGCATAAATTGATCAAAAGCACATTTTTTTTTTGGTCTTTGGGGTGAGTGTGTGTTATGTGTGAGCACAAATGAACATGTTTTATTGTGTGTGAATGAAGTTTGTGGGTAACTTCAGGTTTGGTTCTACTTTCTACCATTTGAGACAATGTCTTTTAATGTTTGCTGCTGTGTTACTACTGCTGAAAATGCCAACAAGCTACAGAGCATCCTCCTGTCTTTGCCGTCCATCTCTGTACAAACACTGGGATTACAGATAAGTGCTGCTGTGTCTGATGTTACACAGGCTCTGAGAATCCAAACCCAAGTCCTCATGTTTGTGCAGAAAGCATTTTACCATCTTAGCCGTTTCTGGATCCTCAGATGTATTTTTTAAAACACATAGATGACTTTCTTTCAAATTGCATTTTCTCAGGGGTTACCAGGCCCTCCAGGTGAAAAGGGCGAAAATGGAGATGTTGGACCCATGGTAAGTTGTGTTTTCCAGGTATTCGATGGTATTGTGCATGCCAACACTACTCACATATTAATTACAATTCATCCATATTAACAAAAGGATTGTGAAATTGTGCTGCTCTCCCGCTAAATTCTGTTTTCTATTCATATGTCATCAGTAACAATCAACTGTTAATACGATCTTAAAAGTATTTATCTTTTATCTTTATCCATTTCAGAATAATGTTGTGTGCATACATGACATTTACTGGTTCACATATTTAATGAATCTAAACCATTTTTGTGATCCGATGCCACACTAGCACCTTGTGACTCTTTTGCTTTGGACTTTGGTGTGGAACGGGTAAAGAACATATAGCATGCCTGTAGGATTTCTATAGTTATGAACTACGGGAGGAGAATATAAGTGCATTATACTGTGAAACAACTTCTAAATTTAGTGAAGAATGCATTATGAATTTGAGAATTGTAACATACTTTTTTATTTATCAATTAGTACTTTTTTACTTTAAGAACTCAACCTACACTTTCAAGTATATGTGATAAAGATATAATTGCTCAGAGTATTTGAAACATTTGATGAATGTATGTCTTAGTTGCTTTCCTTCCATCATTGCTGACAATCTTGATTGACTTCAAAATACATCTATATATGTATGTATGTATTGGTTTTTCAAGACAGGATTTCTCTATGTAATAGTCCTGGCTGTCCTGGAACTCTCTTTATAGACCAGGCTGCCCTCAAACTCACTGAGATCTGCCTGCCTCTGATTCCAAGTACTGGAATTAAAGTCATGAACCACCATCACCCAGATCAAAATACATATTTTAATTAACGTATTATACCATATACTCTGATCACGTTTTGTCCTACCCCAACTCTTCCCCACATACCTACTCTATGCCCTCTCTCTTAAAAAAATAACAAAAAAAACCCAAGAAACATATAAAACCCCACAAAACAGAAACCAAAATATACAAGGAAAAGACCAATAGGACAAAAAAAATCTACAAAAATCTACACCTGATTGTGGGGGTCTACTCCTATTTTGAAGTTTTATAGCTGTAAGTTACATTTAATTCACTTTAAGAGCAACACCCAGATTTATTATATACTTTGAAAATTTTCCTGTCTTCAGCAGATCTAACTGTGAGGGATCCACGGTATATATGGTGATGAGGTCATACTCTGAAACAGCAGGAGACACACTGTCGTACACTTTTAGAGCCAGTGCTGTGGTTCCCAGAGTTACTGACACATTCTCCTGGAGCATATGATAGGTCAGGTTAGCTTCAGCTGTGACATTGGATTAAACTGAGATTTTTTTTTTTGAAAAAATACTAATGACTAGGTATTCACTATTGTCTATTCTCTTTATTTCATTCTCTGTCATCTCATTTTATTTATTTCTTTATTTTGAACTACCTTAATTGCAACCTAGAAGTAAGGGATGTTGGTCAACAGTGTTTTAACAAATGGATCCCGGGATAATTTTAGTGTATATTCAGGACATAGCAACTTCATTGTAGAAATACAACTAAATAGTTATTTCCAATTCTATAATGTCAAACTTGAGAATTCATACACTCAATCATGTTGACACGAATTAAAAACAATATTCGTTCATTTTGTTCCCTAATTCTAAACTAGTCCAGTAATAGTTTTCTTTTTGTTGTTGTTGTTGTTGTTTCAACGTTATGGTTATTTTATGCTGTAAAATATATTTCCATAGTATGTCACTGACTTTATTGTGAATAATTTGTAGCAGCAATATGTTTTGTGTGTTGATTTCCTATTATTTATGTTTTTTAAGTATTAATTTCCTATCAGTGAGTAAAGGGTCATTTGATGGTGTGATATAATATTGTCTTCATCCTGCTTGTTTATAGACCTGGTGTTCTCCTCTGCCTGTGATTTCATAGACACAAGACTATCTTAGTTATCTTAAAATATGAAAATGTTAACCGTATTTGTGTGTGATCTTGGCAAACTCTGTCATTTGTCTTTTCTAGGGTCCACCAGGTCCTCCTGGCCCACGAGGCCCTCAAGGTCCCAATGGAGCTGATGTAAGAACTCTAAAGTGTATGCTAGTTAATTGCAAAGGACATTCTGTGCCAGTATTATATTCTGGCAGATGGCTTATGAGATACAATGGAGATTATCTCATCATGGTTTATCCTTAGAAGTGGACAAGAACCCAATGATCATCTACTCATCCCATATCATTATAGACAGAAAGAATTAGCTTTTTTCCTGACCAGTTCACAACTAATATAAAAATAGAAACCCAGTTCACACTTAACATATATTTATTGGTGAAAAGTATCACTTGTATCATTATGAACTTTATTATTCAGAAGAGTATACTTACACTGTAGGTAAGATATGATATTGTTCTGTAAACAGTTATTAAATTCTTCAGTTTGAGCTTTTTCTCTCACAATGATTGAGAAGTTTGTAATTGGCTTTGAATGTACTGGTCTAGGTGTGTACTCTAAATGCCTGTTAGTTATGTTTCCACAGAAAGGCTTTTATCTAAATGCTTTACTTCATGCATTTCTAGTCTATAAAGCATTCAGAGAAATATGTGCATTTGTGCGCCCTTTCTCACTGAGAGGAAACAGTTCCTTCTCAGTTATTTAAAGAGGACATTCCCCTCAGAAACTGGTCCAGCATTCTGATGGAATATTATAGAATTTGGAAATGTAATAACGTATCCATGCTACTGTTATCTTCTATAGATTTCTAGGCCTATGTGATCCACTTCTAACTTCATGTTTTGCAAATGAAGCCACATGTTTTCCACATTCCTTTCAATTGGATTTATTTTCTCTCATGCTTGCCTTTAATTTTATCAGGTCAGAACTAATAAAAGATACCAGTAGCTGGTAAACTGGAAAAGATATGGAGCCTTCATTCCCCAGAGGAATCTAATGCCTGGCAGTTTATAAGGGGTTTGTTTCTCCTATGCAGCAAGTCATTCTTAAATTCAGTCATGACTGGGATTCAATATAAAATCATATCATAAAATTGTCCTGATTTTCCATGGGCATAGGCACTGGAATTTTGTTTCAACTACCAAGTACATGACAAAATCTGGAAGTCTTTTTGCCCTATGCTTCAAATTCTGGAGAAATTGAAAGCTGGTATAATATATTAAATTATTTGTTGTTAGTAAATGTGACATCTGTATAAGTCATTACCTTTGTTGCACCTCGCAATTTACTCCAAATTCCTGTGCACGATGCTCTCTTTAACAACTCTAGACACGTGTCTGTGAATGAACATTTCATTAAAAGTATAACACTGTTTCTTTTTCTACATCTCAGGGACCGCAAGGACCCCCGGGCTCTATTGGTTCTGTTGGTGGCGTGGGAGACAAGGTAAAGACCACTGGCTAAGACAGCCGGAAATCACAAGCTTTGATAATTGTGGGACATACTTTGCATGCCGCTAGCGTAAGGTCGGTGCTAAGTGTTGTACATATATTCACAAATTCAGTATTATTTACTGCAGACCCTGCCCAGATTGAAGTTAGTCTCTGATGTTGTGTCTTTTGTATGGACACCTGTGGTGATGAATGCTGCATCCGGATTACTTCCTGTCTCAGTACAGTGTTGGAGTCATAGTTATCTGCTTTCATGAACAGGGAAAGCTGAGGCTTAATTGCAGTGATTTGGTGAATGTTTCTTCATTAGAAAGTGACAATGCCAAGCTCCACTTCAGCTTCTGAATGTCTGACGAGACTACAGTTAGTCACAGTTGGTACTTAAAGCAGGAGAAACACTTTTCTACAACTGATCCAGAGGCTGAAGGAGTCTTTCACGTCAGAAAACAATTAATCACTGATTTTTGTCACTTTTTCATTACTAACACTTCAGCCTATCTCTGGCACTTTTCAAAGCTCTTGGCGTATGCCATAACATCTGTGCTCAGAACAGCTCTTTTTCCTGATAAACATTATTTCATCTTAAAAATCTATTCTTTCTTTTTTTGAAATGTCAAAATGATTCTTTGATTTCTTATTTATGTATTCAACCTCACATCTTAATAGAATTTTAAAGAAAATTATCATTGACATTTGCTTCATTTAAGAAAATTATTTGCCAGTTTTGAAGGACAAAAAATTAATTCATACCATAAAATGTTATACAAGGAAACTATGTAAAAATTTCACATCTACTTTAACTATTAAGTAATAGCTGTAATGTTTTTATTTCGACCTTGAAACATGATTCTCTTCTTTGCTTTGAATTCTTTTTGACACATTTTATTTTATAATTAAATTCATTTATTTTCATTAAATGAGTTAACCCTCCAAAAAGCAGCATAATGAGATTAGACTGTGTTATATTGATGTTTATTTCTGCTTTTCATCCCGACTCTTGTATTTATAATTAACTGCATATGACTCACTGTTCAAATAGCTCATTAATTACTAAATTAAAAACAAATTACACTTTACAGTTCTTAGTGGATAAAGAATGCTTTTAGAGGTTTGTTTATAGTCTTAAAGCGAAAGCTACATGTTGAGAAAGGCACAGTTATTGGGAAAAAATTCTCATTAAGCTTACTAGTCCTAGCATAAAAAGCATAAGGCAAGACCAGCATCCGAGACACCACTGTCTTGAAAAATCCTACCGACTTTACCCCCTCTACCTTTTTTCTTGAGAACGTGTCCTCTGGGCTCTGATGCTGCCTAGAGAGTTAAGAATAGTCTGTGATTTGAATAGACATTTCAGTGTGCTTCGCCTGTGTCCTAAAGATTGTCAATAACAAGCGAATAGTTTTAAGTACTTTATTTTTTTTATACTTTGTTTTCTATGAATCTCATTAATAGTCACTTTTGCCAATATTGGGAGTTAGAGGGAAGTCTCACACTATTGTTATATAGGTAAAAGGTCAAATGATAACAATTTGCCATTTTTGAGTCTTGTAATATTCAATAAGGCTGGTGATTTGACTGTTAGTTTTTAAGTTAATTTGTATCTATTCATTTAAAATTTGTTTATTTTTAAAGTTGTGTGTGTGTGTGTGTGTGTGTGTGTGTGTCTGTGTGTCTGTGTGTGTGCACATGCACGTGCTAGGATCTTCCTATGGTGACTTTTATACTCTGTAAATACCTAAATTGAAACATGTTATTTGATAACAATATTTTTCCTTTAAAATTTTTTTTTCATGACGGAGAAAATGATAGGAAACCCTAATCTTAACTTTAAAAAAAGCCTGATACGATATAATTTCTTACGAATTATAAATTTGTGACATCAACATGGATTCTGACTGATTTCATTGCAATTTCTGTTTTGGAAAATTATATCCATCAATTACAATGAGAAACAGAGGCTGATGACCATGAGCCATGATTTCTTTTGTGCGAATATACCAATCTGTTCTTCATGAACTGTGTAAATATGGGAGATTTCTCAACAGTTTACCCAGACCAAATAAGCAACACATTTTCATAATAACAATAATTTGTAATTACTCTGAATATGCAGAACAATTTGCTGTTGCTTCTGCAGGAAGCACTCTTAAGTAAGCAAAGAGTGCACTAGCAATACGGCATGATAACTGCACACTCCTTTATCCCCTTCACACACCAGTGCTTTATCATAGAACACCATTATATTTCCATAGAGTAAATGCCTGTTACCTTATTCACACCATGGAATGGACCTCCTTAACATGACATATTCTGTTGCATTGCTGTATTTGTTTGCAATTTTGTCAACCCATTTCTAAAAGACTTTAATATAGACTTTTTAGGAATTATTGATTTTATCTTCATTAGTTTGTGATTTATATAATATGCATTTGTTTATAATATGCATAAAGAATTTTAATATTCTGAAAGCAAGTGAATATTGATATACTATTCTCAAAGATTTCACAGAAGTTTTTACCCTTGTTACTGTTTAAACACATTTTTGACATGATTATTTTCTTCATTTTTGAAAATTGGAAATAATCTTTTCAGAATATAACTTCCTTTATGTTTAACAAAGATGGAAAGAGATGAGCAAAATATATTGATGTTGACTTAAAAATATATAGTTTTATTTCTAGTTCCAACTTTCCACAATAATACATGATAATATGACACATAAGAAAAATATTTTGTGTTCAATACATTTCCAGGACTTTCAGTAAATATTGCTTATATTCCATGTGTTAAATATTTAATATGGGAGCTTTACAGTTTATTTGAATGACAAAGTACTTGCTTCATTTTAAATATGTGAATAGCACCCCCCAATTATTGATATATTATTTTATCATATTAGGATAGTTGAATGAGTCTTTTCTTCATACATAATGTAGATGCAATATTATACTTGCATTAATTGTCCAAAATACAGGACATATTTGCCATTTATCTTGGGAAAGACAAAACTGACATGCAATTCCACAACTAAGAAATTCCTTGAAAGTACTTGATGCCGTCATAGTTATACAAACACCTCAAGCAGTTAAAATGTCTTTGTATTTCAGAAGACTAAGAAATTTTGTGAAATAATTTCTTCTTTGGAATGATGTTTGTATTTACTATGGAAAATTTCAAACCAACCTAGCATTACTGGTATGTGCCAGGAAGACCTGGGATATCATCGTTTAAAATTAAAAACTACAAGACTCCCACCCACCTCATAATGCCTACAATTACTGATGTTGGAGTTGTTAGGAGAGTGCTGAGTGGAACATTCGCTCATGTGTGCATATGCGAGCGCATGCATGTGCGTGTGCGTGTGCGTGTGCGTGTGCATGTGTGTGTGTTGCATCTCTTTACTTAAGTAATAACTGGAATAATACATTATATTTTTATGCATTTCTAGGAAGAACACATTAGCAGTAGACTTCATAGCTAAATCTGAGGAAAGTGTTCTTTGTACATAAACATTACAAATTGGATACCCTTCATGATATCTTCATTTAAATATGGATTGCTGTTTTCTAAGATTTTTTTTTACTTGTCAGATGACCTGGCAAATATCCAGCTGGATTAAAATGAGATCATAAAAGCTATTAAATTTATAATATTTAAACACTTAAATAAAAGACTTTTGATTAAGTACATTCTGTATTTCACACTGATCTCCACTAACTCATTCTGTAGGATTATCAATATAGTGCCAAGTTTTTTACTGATATATTTTATTAGCAAGAGAGTGAATTTATAGTTTAGTAAAAATATTCCCATTTTAAAATCAATAATCATGTTATAATATGAATTTTGATGCCACACAAATGCAAACTGTTAGAAAATGTTCTGATTTTTGTTGTAGCTTCATGGTAACCTGGGTTGATGTGCTGGATTTCATCTATGAAAATTGAATCAGCATTTAGTCTGTTTCCTCACTTGAATTATTAAGACCATTAATCTAAGTTCTCTTTCTTATTAGATTTTTGATGTTTTTAAAGCAGTACAGTAAGATAGAGGCTGGTCTAAATTAGGATGGCCATAGGAAAGTCATTATTACAAATAGAAACATGATTTCCATGTTCTTACCCTCATATGATACTTTCTTTGTAGGGTGAACCTGGAGAAGCCGGGAACCCAGGGCCCCCTGGCGAAGCTGGCTCAATTGTAAGTCCCATAGTCGTAAAACCATTAATAGACTTCATTAGATATTTAGGAATTACTTTTAGAGGGTTTGAACATTGAACTTGAATCCTAACAGTATCTGTTTTTCCTCTTTCTTTCCAACTTATTTAACTGTGACCATGAATACAAAAACATATTGTTTAATAACTGACTATCCTCTGCATATTTTGATAGTATCTAAGTTTTAAAAGGTCACATTTACATGATTTAAGTCATTAAAATGATAAGATAATCATTATATACATTGTGTTCAGTGAACTGTCCATAATAGATAAAAAACAATTTTCTTGCTGTATTAAATAAACATTTGTTAACTAAAATTTATTATTATAACATAAATTAAACTGCCATTAAATCTTCTATAGTCCCTTGACAAGCTGGAAATGTTTTGACAATCTAGCATTGAGGGTTCATGACTATTGACATTTAATTAATTCAGTTCTGAGTCTGTTAGAAATTTTGCAATATAGAATACAGAGTAGAAAAACTGAAAATTCTCCAGCCCACTATATTGATATTAAGAGCTGGAAACAGTGCTTATAAAGTAACTATTTTTTTTTTTTTTGTATTCTTTAGGGTCCCAAAGGAGAGAGAGGAGAGAAAGGAGAAGCTGGGGCCCCTGGTGCTGCGGGTCCTGCCGGTGCTAAGGGGCCGCCAGGTGATGATGGTCCCAAGGGGAACCCGGTGAGTTTATCCTCTTTAAAGTGAAATTTGTGTCAGTTTCACTTATCAGCTTTCCATAAACAGATTAAAAATGTGGAATTCTGGTGAAATCAAAGTCATTATGTCATTTTATGTCATTTAATATATTTACATGCATTCTTAATTCCTTTCAGTATTATTTATTTATTTTTTCTAGCTGGAGAATATATCTAACCAGCAGTTGCCATGATTTTAACTTCTTAAACTAAAAACAACACTGTGGAACTTTGTTTTTATTCTAGTTTTCCTTTTATACCGTCTCTCTAGGGGCCTGTTGGTTTTCCTGGAGATCCTGGCCCACCTGGAGAACCTGGCCCTGCTGTAAGTACCGTGGAGAAATAAAAGGATGCTTTGGTGGGGTTGTTCCCTCAGTCTATAGTAATAATTAAAAAAAATTATGCTACAAGTGAACTTCTAAGGTCAGAGAGCCAAATGGAACAAGCAGAAATCACACTGACCCCAAGATCTATCCACCTCGTGACTCTTGTACGTCTCTTGCAACTGTCCTCTTCATTTGCACTATTATTGAAACTCGTTTGGATTACCCAAACAAATCATCTAAGTAGCAGCTAAACTTTTATTACAAAGTTCAAGACCTTATTTCTTAATGCTATTTATTATGCAAATCCTATTTTGAATTGCATTATGTCTGTTCCTGGTGAATGGAAGCACTAGTCTTATACATCCAGTGAGTCTTCCTCCTTTCTTTATATCAAAAAAATACTTTATACTCAGTCAAGTATAATAACAATTTCCCAAGTATTTATGGAAAGAGGAAGAAGCACCATTATCCAAAAAAATAAATACTGTAATTTTACTTGTTCATCTGATCACAGTTTATTTCACCACTACATCAAGATAGTCTGTGTAAACTTTGTAACTTTATAATAATAAGATATAACAAGCTGTGTTAATTTTTACTTTCAATTACAGGGGCAAGATGGTGTCGGGGGAGACAAGGGTGAAGATGGAGATCCAGGGCAACCGGTAGGCAAGAAACCTTACTTGTTTATAGAAGACTCCCACTTGTTTATAGAAGGATAATACTTTTTAAATATTAATAAGTATAAAAATAAGAATATCAGACTATATCTTGTTGTAGTTCATAAGCTATTTTAGCTAAGAAGCTAAATGAAATTACAGTATAGACATTTTAATATTTTTTGAACGACACAGAAGTGTTTTGGCCACATGAGTTCCTTAGGAAAGGAGAAATTTGGAAGGAATGAACTTAAATAGTTTTGAAGACAGCTGAGTCTCTTACAAGGTTCTGTCCCTCAGGTGTTAGAAGTCTAAGGTATACTTAGGGCACATATACTCATATAGTTGTTTACACACTGGCACAAAATGCTAGTGTTGTGTGAGAAGCAGTTTAGAGGTAGTAAGTCAATATGTGCACAGTTTGTAAGATATGATAAGATGTATACATGTGTATGTTAGGGGTTTGCTGAAACCTTATTATTGCTTTTTAAATGGCATAGGCTTCTGAAAAGAAAATTTGAAGCACTTTCCTATATCCATGAAGAAGTTTACTAAGTAAGTTTTCCAGCTCACTCTGGATATCTAGAAGCAGAAATGCCCTCTGACTGGGAGCTGAGGTTTTTAGGAAAGACAGATGTGTATAAATGAGAGGAGAGTCAGTTTCAGTTCCTATTTGGAGAAATTATGTTGGCTGTGAAAAATACCCAGCTTATTTAACAGTGCATTATACATTTATATCTAACTGTATTCATTTTCAGGGTCCCCCTGGTCCATCTGGGGAGGCTGGCCCACCAGGTCCTCCTGGAAAGAGAGTAAGGTTTTTTTTTTCATTCTTTATTTGAATTATTCACTGTGTGTTTAGATTGATATTACCCATGCAAGCTCTAGGCAGCATCTGAGGCTGAAAAATAACCACTTTCTTCAGTATGTCAAAATTCATCACTAACTCAGAGTACACTTTAACCATTTTACTGTCACAGTTTAAATGAATCGAACAACTCCTCTGTTGAGAGTTACCTGCTTCTCTGGATAAAAGTTGGCTGCCATTCAACACTTCCGGCCCCTGGTATTCTCCATGGGGGTGAAGTGTGCAAAGCTCGGTGTACACATTTTGAAAGCATGAATGCATATCAGTAGATGGAGTGCAAGCATCCATCTGTGTTGTAGACTGCCTTATGTTGTCAAAATGCATGGGCTTAGAAACAGGATTTTTAATGGAGCAGAGTTTTCATAAAGGACTATAGCAGCAAATTAGTAGCTATGGTCACATTAATTGTTTCTGTGCAGGTGAGATGTCTCAGTGGGTAAAAGTGCTTGCCAGCAAGCCTGATGTCCTGTGTTCAGTTCCCCAATCCACAGGACAAATGAGAGAACTGACTCCTGCAAGTTTGCCTTTGCCTTTGACCTTGACCTCCATACACATTCTTTTGCACACATGAAGACAAACACAAAATAAATAGGTGTAAAAAATTTGAAGAAACAAAGTACTACCATAGAAGCAAAGAGATTTAAAGATTTTAGATTAATTAGAAATAATAATTTCAGGTATTAATGGACAAGATTTTGATATTTTAATGCAGATCTATAATAATGCATTGATAAACAAGTTCATGACCTTTTCCTCTCCTGTACTTCTTGTATTTGAAGCTTCTGCCTTTGAGATATTCATAGACTATATATTAGGTTATTGTGAACTATAGTCATTCCACAACTATTGTGAGGTCGATAAGAATAAAAGTTTTTAATCTCTACCACTGTTTTTGTACCTGCTAACTAGTAATGTTTTATTCTGCTCCCCCCACTATTCTTAGTATTAGAACTATCCTAAATTCAGTTTAGCTCTTACATATAAATGAGGACAAGAGACATTTGTCTTCTAGTGTCCATGTCTACCGTATTTCACGTGACATAATATCCTCCAATTCCATTCAGTTTCTCACAAATGACAGGATTTCACCTTTCTTTATGGCTGACTAATACCCCATCTGATATAATTGCCACATTTTCTGTGGACATTAATGTCTGTTGATTCCATATCCTGGTAGTCATGACTGGTGCCGCAAAGAACACAAGAGTGCAGGGAGCATTTGGTAGGTGGATTTAATTCCCTTTGGAAATATAATAAGTAAGGGGAGGACCAGACCATATGTTAGATCTACTTTTACTCTTTTTGAGGAACTTCCACACTGTTTTCCACATAGATATACTATTTTAAATCACTGCAACAATGTATGGCACTTCATTCTTTTGTATCTTTGCAGCTTCTGTTGTTTTCTTATAATAGCGGTTCTAACTGGAGTATATGACCATTCTAATTGGAGTATTATGGCATTTACCTCATGAACATCTTGAAAAATGTTCATTTTACCTCTTTTGACAAGTGTCCACTCAGATAATTGGCCCCTTTTTAATCCTGTCCTTCATTTGGTAGTTGTCACTACTGCTGTGTCCAGTTCCTTTTATGTTCTGCACTTTAATCCTTTGTCAAATAGTTGACATATGTTTTTTTCCCTCTTCTGTGCTGTGTATTGAACCTACTGATGGTTTGCTTTGCTGTGTAGAAGCCTTTTTATCTGACATCATGCCATTTGTCTACTACTTTCCTTTATAGTGGCAATCATCAAAAATTATTGTTTATGCAGATGTCTGAAAGTGTTCCTGCTATGCTTTCTTCAAGTAGTTCCACATGTTGGGTTTTATATTATGCTCTGTAATCTAGCCTGAGATGATTTTTGTAAGGAGTGATACTTTAGGGTCAATACACAATATTTTTTCTCGCATCACTTAGTCTGTTCTTTCTAAAATGCCTGATTTTGACCCCTTGTTTAGTATCAGCTATCTGTAGATATATGGTTTCTTTCTGAGATCTCTTATATATTCCACTAGACTGTTTTTTTTTTAATGCCATACTATTTTAGGTACTGTGACACCTTAGTATGACTTGAATTTAGCTCTGTTTTTATGATTAACATTCATTGGCTATTGGGAGAGTCTTGGTGCTTTTACATGTATTGTAGGATTAATTGTAGTTCTATGAAGAACATTATTATTATCTTGATAGGTATTCAGTGTTGTGGATTTTCACTTTAGATTTTTACTTCCTTTGTAATTTTCTTTGTTGCAATTTTCATCTTTTTCTATCATTTATTCTTATCTCTATCAAGTTTATCAGTGTATCTTAACAATACTACATTTTGCATTTTTAATCCTCTCCTTTGCTGAATTATATGATCAATAGACCTTCTGTGATGGAGTCTTTAGGTTACTCTACCTAAGAAAGGATTTGATTCCTCTCTTCATACTAGTGTATCTTTTATTTGATTTTCTTGTCTAATTGCTGTGGAAATGTTCAGTGCTATTTCACTTAAAATGTGTGGGAGTGTACATCTTCATCTGGATGAGGATTCTAGAGGCCACTACCAGTCTTCTCCCTGTTATGCATGATGTCACCTGATGATGTGCTATATGTAATATATTTAATGCTGAATCTTGGTCTTTCTGTAATTAATTTGTTCAGGGATTTTACTATGAAGGATGGGAGCATTATTGAATACATTTACATCCATTGACAAGATCACGTGACTTTCATTATTCACTGTTAAATGTGATATATTTAGTAATTTTTATATATGAGCTGTTTTTTCACTGTTTAAATAAGTCTCATTTGATCTTAATGAGTAATTTTATGTGATATTTGATTTCATTTATTATTAATTTATAATTTCTAAGTTGTAATCGTCAGGATATACTTCAATTGCTTCTCTAGTGTCGTTGTCTGGTCTCTTTTCAAGGGCAATGTTAGCCTTGTAGAATGAGTTAGGTTTTCTCCCTGTTAATCTGGGAATAGTTTTTGAATAATTAGTCTTAGTTCTTTAAAGTTTTGGAAAAATTCAGTAAGAATGCATTGATTTTCTACGTAGGCTACTCTTGCTGGAAGACTTTTTATTAGACACTTAACCTCATTACTTGAATATTATTCTATCCAAATGCCCTGTATCTTTACTGCTAAGCACTTAATGCTTTACTGTTTTCATAGGGAGTGCTCTATAGTCCTATCTCGTGCACCACCCGTATCTTTTAATGTCTTCTATAGAGACACTTCTTTCTGTCTTAATTTCTATACTGTTCCTAACAGACTGTGTGGTGAATGTCAAAATTTACTTTCTCAAATGGCTCATTCTTCAGTGATCCAAAGTCACAGAGTAATTAAAAACACTACTCAGTTTTAGAGTTATCTTAGTCTTATAAACATTTTTTTTCCATGTTAAATATTGTCTCACTGAGCCTTTATATCTCAGCAGTACAATCTGAGTTGATTTTTACAAATTCAAAAATTTACAAAGGAATTCAAAAATTTCCTTTTGAAATTTTAGTTATTATAAAACAAACTAAATTTTCAGTTGTATTATTTCAGATCTTTTGGATGAATAATGGTATAAAATTTCTTCACAATTGGGTTGAAATCTTGCTTGAGGAAATTGAAATCTTTTGCTTTTCTTCTGACCTCAAATGATAAAATATAATGTGGTAGATAATAGGATAATGAAATCAAATTGAAATTCCTAAACTATCTTAACTTCTTACCACCTGCATAACTTTGCTCAGTTTACTTATCCTATGTTTCTCAAGGTACTTACCCACTATGGTTGGGTAAATTAAAAGTTAGTCAATATGCAAACAATAAATGTTCATATAACCATTTTTGACTGTTAGGCATGGTCTTATTTATGAAATTATTACTAAATAATGATCATCATAAACGTGAACTGTTTGTGAACTGACACTGGTGTCTTTGAGAATTAGTTCTTTTTACCTAATAGACTCTAACATGATCTTCTCTGTCATCTGGATGTTTAGCCTAAACAATATTTTTTTCATGCTCAATTATGTGTCTACTTATAAGTATGTTTATATCATCTGTATTCATAGTTTCAACTATAGAAATTATGAATCCATCAAGCTATAAATAAAAAATATAACATTTCATATGATTTAAAAATAATTTATGCCGGGCGGTGGTGGCACATGCCTTTAATCCCAGCACTCGGGAGGCAGAGCCAGGCGGATCTCTGTGAGTTCGAGGCCAGCCTGGGCTACCAAGTGAGTCCTAGGAAAGGCGCAAAGCTACACAGAGAAACCCTGTCTCGAAAAACCACAAAAAAAAAGGTGAAAAAAAAAAAAAGAAAAAATAATTTGTTATTCGTGCTTGAGTTGACATTGATTCATCTCAAAAAACTAATATCAAACAATAAATTTCACCAACTTAAGATAGATCAATTACTTCGGTTTTTAACAGTGGCTGTAGTCAGCTAATATTTGTATGGGCAAATGACTGATACTCTACAGTTGACTTTGTTGCTAAACCATGACATTATTTTAAGTGTTTCTCTTTTAAAAGATTTTTAAAATTTGAGGTACTATGTATCATTTATTTCTGTCATCTCTCATCTAAAATCTACAACTTGAAGATATAGAATTGCTACTTCATTTAAGTAATGTGTCTCAAATAAAAATAAATATATTTAACACTCAAATATAAGTTACAAAGTCAATAAAGTAAGGAAAGGAAATGATTAACAGTAATTTAATATAAGGTTATTTATGTGAGATAAAGTAGATTGTAACAGTTAAAAGTAGTATATAATAAATTTTCAAATTACTGATCCTGAATTTATGCACACACAGTAACATATACGAATAATTAAGTATCACAAATGATTTACCTGAGTCATTCCATGCATCATATTTTCATTTTTATTAGTATGTAGTACAGTAGAATTATCCCTGTTTGATTTTGGGTAAATTCTTCAAAGATAATCCATATTGAAATTTTAGTTCATCTTTTTGCTCATTTTAAATACCAGTTTAAAATATGAAGGGCTGTTTTTAAGCTATTCCACTTACTGGAAACAAAAATTGAAAAGCTTTGTATTGATGTATTACATGGTGCATGGAGTCTGTGATGACCACACCAAGTTTATAAAAATATTCGTATTCATTTGGATGGAGTGGAGCACTATTGATTTGACGTCAGCACTATTGAACATTAAACGTGCAGGTCTTCTTCCTTTGAAATGTGAAGCCCTTAACTCTAACCTGAGAGCTGCTTAACTCAATGTGCTGAGTACTTTCTGTATTAAGTAAAATAAACCAACACAATACACTGACTTTATCTGATAGACAAAATAATCTACTTTTGCCCATCAATGTAAGATTTGTTTTAGTGGCGTGAGAAGCTATTCCATTGTCCAAAACTTTACTAACAAAATAAAGTTCACCTTGGCATTAATAATTAAAGCTTGAACTCTTGTAAACTAAAGACAACACAAACTGGTTGATTTATGCAAGAGTTCAGTCTTTACTTAAAAACAATAGATTAACTTCAGGAAATTTGGAGAAAGGAAAAATACGATCAAAATATAGTGCATGTATTTTTAAATTAATTTTTAAATGTTAGAAAAAATGTTAAAAAGATTATTTATTTTATTACAGCTTTTCTAAAATGTAAACCTAGAAACTGGGAATTGTAATATTGTAGTAGCACTACAAAATAATGTAGAATGTGATTTTATTAGAATTAGACAGATGTGGTTATCAATGGCTACAAAATAATATAGTGTGGGATTATTAATTTCTTTGAGTAGAAGTTTTATTGTTACAAAATGAGTACCACATCTGATTTCTCATGCTGCTAAACCATGGCATTGAGTGAGGTGTTTCTATTTTGTAATATTTATATTATATCATACTTATTTAAAGCACTGAACAATTAATCTATAGTAACCTCATAGAAAACTTTGTTGTGCCTAATATTGTATTCCTGCTTTGTCATTTGTGTTTTAATAAATATCATTTCTAAACTCACTGACACATGTACAAAATGTGTTCCACTTAGTAATCTAATGCATGTTTTATACTGTTGAAACTGATATTTATATTAGGTATTTTAAGCATAAATTTGTGTAGCAAATATTGTTAGGTAATTTTTCATGAACTATTTTTTTTAAAAAAAAAAATAAACTCCACTGTAGCTAGAGTTTTCCTGCCTGACCCACAGTCAGGACAAATCTCTGTCACCCGCCAGTCCCACAGCCGCTCAGACCCAACCAAGTAAACACAGAGACTTATATTGCTTACAAACTGTGTGGCTGTGGCAGGCTTCTTGCTAACTGTTCTTATATCTTAAATTAATCCATTTCTATATATCTATACCTTGCCACGTGGCTCGTGGCTTACCGGCATCTTCATATTCTGATTGTCATGGCAGCCGCGGCTGGCAGTGTCTCCCTCTGCCTTCCTGTTCTCTCAATTCTCCTCTCTGTTAGTCCCACCTATACTTCCTGCCTGGCCACTGGCCAATCAGTGTTTTATTTATTGACCAATCAGAGCACATACAGACCATCCCACAGCACTCCACTTAGAGTTTTTTTTTTTTTTTACATTAAATGTATTTACCAAACAACACAGGTCTGGAAATATGTGATAGTTAAAACTGACGAAACAGGGAGTTGATTGTGAAGGAAGCATGTCAGACTCAAATGTCTTATGACATCACTCTGCTCATACACTGTACCAAGTGGATTCCATAAACTGAAGCTGAATTGAGAATGCATCTCTGTATACCTTTGTGTTCCTGCGGACCAGCAGCAGTGTCTCGTGTAACAGTTAATTTCATTTTGCCTCTGTGAATGTAGGAAGAACACCCTTGCTAGATGTGCAAGTGGAAAGGTACAGCAAGTGGGTTCAAAAAAGCAACTCACCCATAACATTTCAGAAATGAGCTTTATTCAGAGAAAGATCCTGGCAACCATGTCGGGCCTTGTCATGGGAAAGCACTAGAAAAGGAACAGAACAAAGGGTTACAAACAGCATTCCAGCACAGTAAATGAGAAGAAAAGCTTCCACTGAAGCCTGGAGAGGGATTTCATTAACAGGGAGAGTTTAAAATAAGAGTAGGAGAAAGCAGGCAAACAAGATGATTAGTGGGGAGGAACCTTTAGGGCAAAGCCTTCAGAGAAATTTCCCAAATTAAATGACTTATTTAAACATTGCTAGAACTGACCCTTGCTAGAACACTTTTCACCAAGGAGATGTAAATAGCATGTTTAATGTCCAAAAACAAGCCAGTTTTTGGCTATTAGGTTTTTTAGAGGTGGCAGGAAATTTCACACTGTGTATTTTCAGTCTGAGATGGCCTATCTGTCAAGAATGGGTGGAGGATCTGAGTACTAAGACCAAAGGGGAAGATTTGTAAATCATAGCAGGTGACTTCTTAAATCTCTGTCCCAGAGAGGGAGAGCTGCAGTGGGGGAGGGGTGTGGCCTGAGTTCTTCATCTGAGAGATCCAGCCTCTTAGAATGACTAGCGTCTTCAGAGACATGACCAATGGTTTAACAGTGCTTCTACACAATAACTGTAATAATTCTTCAACGGGCTTATGGGATAGTTCAATACGTAACAAACTACTCTCTTTAGCCCACCTAGAATGTACAGTCTTCACTATGCATAATATAGATTTTATCAAAAGAAACATATCTTTTATCTTTATTTTGCCTGCATTGGAGGCAAAAGGAAAGCAGACCAATAACTAATTTGCTGTAATGTTTTATAATGGGAGTTGAAATTACTAGTAACTGACATTACCACTTTTTCTGTATTTTCTCATAAACAGGTAAGTCTAATAGAATATTGATTAGAACATCATGTGTGACAATTATACTTAGAAACATCATTCACATAGTTATTGAACAAATAGGAAAATTAAGTTATAATATTGTAGCACATGTACCTTAGGTTATGAATTTATAATAGTTGATAAAAAAATTATACTTTCTTAAAGCACTGGAAAATTGTGCAACTTATATCAATGAGCCATGGAACTTCTTACACAATTTGTCTTTGTAGTAAGTGTTCTCTCCCTGGTTTTTAATTCAAGTATTTCTAAAATTGATTGTTGTAAAATCTTCTTCTTTGAGAAAAAATAAACAGGATCTATAGAGAGCCACAACAATAACCCATAGTGTGATTCCATGAAGGTTCAACCATGGGGACTACTGGATGTAGTTGGAATTTTTTCTAGTCCTGTCTGGTCCACGGTCAGGACAAATCTCTCTCACCCGCCAGTCCAGCAGCCGCTTAGACCCAACAGAGACTTATATTGTTTACAAACTGTATGGACGTGTAGGCTTCTTGTTATTTAGCTCTTTTATCTTAAATTAACTCATTTTTATAAATCTATACCTTGTCACATGGCTTGTGGCTTACCAGTATCTTACATGTTGGTACTCATGGCAGTGGCTGGCAGCATCTCCTGACTCTGTCTCTCTGTTCCCAGAATTCTTATCTCTGCTTGTTCTATCTATACTTCCTGTCTGGCTACTGGCCAATCAGCATTTTATTTATACAGAGCGATATCCACAACAATTGAATTTAAAGATTTTCTTAAATACAAGTATATTCTTTATATATATATATATATATATATATATATATATATATATATATATATATATATATATATTACGAATATTACCCAACTCAGGTACTCTACAAGTTCAGTATGTGCTCTTAACTGCTGATGTATTTTTTTCCAGCCTAAACTAATGAGTTTTAGGGGGGGCTTACTTACAGTGTGTGAGTCACCCCAGTGCAGCCACACTAGAAATTCTTCGTTAGATGATGGATTCCTCGTAGCTATGCACATGGGGTTACCCTGCCCCCACCACCTCAGCACATGCACACACCTATGTACTCCAGTACTTCTGTTACTACTGAAGCTGCAGTGAATTAGGGGAGAAGGGCTTACAAATAACTCCGAGCAACTAGACTCTCAGATAAGGGTTAAAGGACCCTTCTTCCTCATTCTTTTCTCTGACGTTAACATGCAACACTCCCACTCATAGTAGTTTTCTCTAAGCAGACACGGATGATCTGATGAAGATAGTGGCTGTTTTGTCTAGATTACTATATTCTCCAACACTGAATGAAATAATTTTTCTTTTCTTCCTTTTCTTCCCTCCCTCCCTCCTTCCCTCCCTCCCTTCTTTCTTTCTTTCTTTTTTCTTTCTTTTTTGTTCTTCTCTCATATATTACATCCCAACCACAGTTTCCCCAGACTCCTCCCCTCTCAGTCCCTTCCCCCCATCTCCCCTCTCCCTCAGATTCACTCCTCCTCTATTTCTTTTCAGAAAAATGCAGGCTTTCAAGGGATTTCAACCAAACATGGTATATCCAGTTACAATAAGACCAGGCGCAAACCCTCATATTAAGGCTGGACAAGACAACCCAGTAGAAGGAAAAAGGTCCCCAAAGTACGCAAAAGAATCAGAGATAGCCGCCACTCCCATTGTTAGGAGGTACAAGAGAACGCCAAGCTACACAGCCATGGCCTATTTGTGAAGGACCTAGGTCAGACTCTTTCATGCTCCTTGTTTGTCAATTAAGTCTCTGTAAGCCCCATGAGCCCAGGTTAGTTGATTTGGTGGTCCATTTTCTTGTGGTGTCCTCAAGCTCCACCTGATCATTGGCTGTAGGTCTTCACATCTGTTCCCATCAGTTGCTGAATGAAGTCTCTCTGATGATGGTTATGTTAGGCTCCAATCTAGAAGTATAGCAGAGTACCATTAGGAATAATTTCAT
Source organism: Peromyscus eremicus (assembly GCF_949786415.1). NCBI lineage: Eukaryota > Metazoa > Chordata > Mammalia > Rodentia > Cricetidae > Peromyscus > Peromyscus eremicus. The sequence goes on from NC_081421.1 coordinate 86,281,404, forward strand.
TGACTTTTGTTTATTATTATTATTATTATTATTATTATTATTATTATTATTATACTAGTCGTGTTTGGTATTTCCTAGGTCTCTGAGCTACCCAGCTTCTGGTTCCTAGCAAGTAACAAAGAGTAAAGTAATTTTAACATTATCTGAAAATTAACATAGTAAATTGAATTTTGGATTTAGCTCATTGCCAAAGGCAAGCCTAAACTAAGAAAAATAAAACAAATGATATTGTTTAATAGTAAATATTTCAAAAGAAAATGATTGCACATTTAAAAAATTAAAGGTCTAATGAATTAAAAACTGAACCTATTCATTATGGTGACATATATACATGTATATGATGCCATATACATCTGTATTTTATGCTTATTTATTATATTTGTATACTCATAGCACATATGAATTAATATATTGGAAATATATGCTATTAATTTAAATTTCAAATAAAGACATTTACTTTTACAAATGCCCTTGAAAAGTTTCTATTATAATATATATGTATATGAGTAGATAATGTATGGTAATGCTAAAATAAATTATACATCCAATTAACATTTCTGTTCATCAGTAAATGATACCTCTCAAAGTCATTATGTGAGCAAAATCCCAATTTAAATTGGGAACCACTGGCTGGGGAAATGGCTCAGTAGTTAAGAGCACTGCTGCTCTTCCAGAAGACATGAGATCAGTTCCCAGCATGTCCATCCAGCAACTCCCAACTGATTGTAACCCCAGCTCCAGATCTTCTGGTCTTGATGGGGTACCTGCAAATACATGTCATATACACCTACAGACAAACACATATACACATAAATAAAAAAAAATTTAAAAATAATTCTAATTGTCTTGAAAAAAAATCCCAAATCAGTGATGTTTTACTTTTATTTTTAAACACTCAAAATTTTAGTATTTAGCTTATGGACGACTTGCAATTTTTAATGTAAAGTGAATATTTCATTCACTTAATATGTATGTAAATATTTCCCAAGGTAGTTAATTTCACATTAAATTTAGCATAGTTTATTTTGCTAGTATTTAAATAGTCAGGGCCCTTTTAAATCTATGATTTCTTCCTTGATTTACAAGCTCCATTGTTCATGCTTGCACCCTAGTATACTCACATTGTACATGCATCTCAGCGAACAACCTGCTAGCATCACCAGTAGGTCTCTGAGGAACATCATTTCCATGAATCCTATGGATTTGTGATTGCACAAGAGCAATCAGAAAGTGAAGTGTTGATCACAAAAAAAAACTCTTATCTACCCACACTGTAAGATCCAGATCTGACAAAAATTCCCTAGAAAGCCTTTCTTCCCCCTAAAATGGATCAAATATATATTTTATACACTGAACTCATCGTCATACAATTTATGTGTACTGTTTTTATTAGCCTACTTCTCTGTCTTTGTGAGAAATTTTTGTGTACCCCTATGGTTTTGAGTTTATTTTGTAGTTATTTTCATCACGCATAGCCCATTTTGTATCATAAATAATATGTATATATTTGAGAATCGAGTGGCAGAATGAACAAATTATAAGATCATATTGTAAACTATTAGTAGTGGAAAGAAAATTATATGATCTCTGTTTCTCATGAGTAGGAAAATGTAGTAATGGTGGCTTTTAGGAAAACTTAAGTAGTTTCTTTTATGCAAACATATGAGAAACAACTGAAACCAGATTTCCCAGGGTATTTGAATGTATCTGTTTGTGTTTTACCATTACCAAACAGAAAGACAGTGTGGCTTATAAGGAACAAAATCCACTTGGTTCATTGTGCAGGCTGGACAGTTCAACATCAACAGTCTATATTAAGGGAAGCACTTCTTACCACATTAGCCTTGGCCTTCAGGAGCAAACCACAACAGAGGTATCACGAGGAAAAGGTAATGGTAGGAAAGGAAAGGGAGAGCTCCAGAGGGAGGGAAGCAGAAAGAAGGAGCAAGAGGAAGAGAGAGAGGGAACTGATACTCCAGGGAATTTTATTATTGCTATTTTCTGAATAATTGTCCTTGTGATGTTTTAAAATATACATTCCACTGACTAGGGAAACAATACATGTCTGCCTCAACATCGTAATAGTAGGAAAAGTTAAAGCTGTGCTCAGTGCAGATACTGCTGAAAAACCAGATGTACTGCAACAGGTCCTTCCGGATCTGCTTCTCTTTCTTAAAAAATAAGCCCTGTGAGTACACCAAAGGCTTGCACTCAAAGTATCTATTATGACTTTGCATATTACTGCAATCTTAAGGAACAGACCATAAAATTTCTACACATATTTTGAGGCACCTTGAATGTCCAACAATAAGTGAGTTTACAGTACTATTATTGAAAAAATAAACGGCTAAAAATGTCTTCATTGACTATCACATCTAGAATGAGTCCATGGGACTAGATGAAATGATTGATACTTATTTAATTTGGTAAATACAGTGTTGAGAAATAACATGGAAGATAAGTTTGTATGCACAGTAGAATACTTAGATAACATCTAAAACAAATTTTATCTCACGAAATACAACCATTGTATCTACCCTATCCAACCTCCATATCCAATCTCTGTCTATCATTTTCAATATGATCACTGAGAATATTGCAGAGATGGGAAGCAATAGGAACTGGAGGGAATATAAAAAAAAGTCATTAGTTCCTTACTCGGTCATACTTTACATATGCTTTTCCATGATAATTCGAGTATAGTAATTTTTCACCTCTAGTCCTAGAGGTTACAAATCAAATTATTTTTAATCTTACATGTTTGTGAATTAAATCTTTCCACAAGAATGAAACTCCTTATATTGTTGATGTTCATGATTGCAAATTTTATTTTCTTTTGCTGGTGCATGATTCCAGAATGAATGATATTTAGGTGTTCTTAGAATGAGGCACTTCTGAAATATTCCTAAAGATAAAGATGAGAATAATGTTTGATATAGTCAAAGCACTCTGAATAACTCAAAATTACAAAAAGTCTCTATTATTTGCACTCGTGGTAAGTACTTTTTATCAGCATTTTTTTTTTTTGAGACTTGGTTTTACTCTGTAGTCTTGGATAGACTGGAACTCATTGTGTAGACTAGATTGGCCTCAAACTCACAGCAATCCATCTGCCTCTGCTTCCTGTGTGCTGGGTTTAAAATCATGCGCCACTCTACCCAGCCCTTCATTAGCATGTTTGAGAAGCTGCCTTGGTACTGTTTTGTTGATATTATGTAATGATCTGGGCTTCCTTAGCTGTGGTTTATCTTAAATGATCTAAACAGCAGTTTTTGCATGAAATTAGTGTTAAATGTCAACATTGCGTTTTAAACAGAAAAGTAATATAAAACTATAATTTAGCAGTCTTATCAGCAGTTCCTCCATTTGCAGATAGCTCCTCAGCACTGTTTCTTTTAAGGTGGTACATCTCTAAATACAATTTTATATTTACAGGGTCCTCCTGGTGCTCCGGGTTCAGAAGGAAGGCAAGGCGAAAAAGGTGCTAAGGTAAAATGTGTAGAAGAGATACGTTAGGCCGTTCGTGCATGGAAAGGTGTCCATGTCGACACATTAAATGATAACATGTGCCTATCATTATTAATGTGCCCATATGTTTCATTTTTAAACAGGGAGAAGCTGGTGCTGAAGGGCCTCCTGGGAAAACTGGCCCTGTTGGACCTCAGGGTCCATCTGGAAAGCCTGGTCCTGAAGGTCTTCGAGGCATCCCTGGTCCTGTGGTGAGCATCTGTGCTAAGAGGGACTGCTATGAAAATTACTTTAAATTTCAATATCTATAAATTAAAATGCTTGTGAGGTTGTTGCTTCATAACTTATATTATGGTTTATGGAAATCCAGTATTTCTATAGATGTTACTAAGTGATAGTTTAAATAACTTAATAATACATTTAAAAATATTTAAGTATTTCATTTATTTTTGATTTTGTGGTAAAGTTCTAATTTACTAAAACAGAAGAAAACTAAGTTCTGAAGTCATAGTGATAAAAGATTTTGTACATATGTCTTTGTATATATCTGTGGGTTTGTATGTGTTTATATAAGTATATGTACATGTATACATGAGTGCATGTGCATACACAGGAACAGAGAATTAAAGAAGAAAACGACTTTACAGTATTTGTGTGTTTTGAGGTGGTACAATTTACAGATGCAACTTCTTTTCCCTCTGTAGGTCCAACATTTAAAAGTAATAAATATTGTCTTGGTTAGCAAACAAAGTTTCATTTTCTTTTATGTAGGGAGAACAAGGACTCCCTGGTGCTGCTGGCCAAGATGGGCCACCTGGTCCGCTGGTGAGTGACATTTTTCATTATTTATAGAGAATTTCCTAAATAAAATTGTTTGTGAGCTAGAATTTGTGAGTGCTATCTTATGCAGAGGTTTCTACTTTTCCAGAGAGAATATTACACGTTCAAGGAGAAAAAAAAATAGCATGTACAATATGCCACTTGGCTCAGAGAATATTCCTTCTTCATACCCTTTAGAAGAAAAAATATATTTCCTACTCAGAAGAAAATACTACGAATGGTGCGAGCAGTTATTTTCTCCGTGCAGACAGTTCCCTAAAGTGCATGTGATTAAACTTCATTTCTGGGCCCTCACGTATAGAGAAATGTCGGCAGACAAAGGTGATAGCTGCCCAGGTAGATGGTTTTCCTTTTGAGATAAATAGGTTCAGAAACAGGACATTATCCTGGGCTCTAAAAGAGCATGTGATTGGTTTTATGATGAAGTTGGACAGTGAATTCCACATACAAACAGCGTGCTTAATAAAAGCACTGAAGCATGGGCTCTCCCAACATCGTATGGTCCAAAGTTGTTCTTGATACAATATGGACCTGAAGTGAGAATGAAAACATGTCCTTTAAAATCATTGTTTACCTGGTCGCTTTCATTTATAAATTGACTCAATTGGTACAGGTTTTTCAATATCGATTTTTACATAACTATTTCTGAAATATTAATCAAAGAAGTAAACAGAACTCACAACAATGAGGGAATATGATACAGTTTACTTTAAATAACCAAATTATTTCTTAAAGTAATTTTAACTTTTATTGCATTTCTCTTATCCTAAGCATAGTTTTTACTTAGGATATAGACATGTGCAGCAAGCATAAAAATTGGAACCATACTCTAATTATTCAGGACATATTCAGCTATTCATTTTATTAAGGAAACCACAAATAATATCATAGCCACAATAAAATTCATGTGTTAAACTCTTTTGAAACTCACACTGGAGAAGTTAGATTGCTTATTCAGTAACTGGATAAGTGTTGTCAAGTCCTTAATTGACTTGATGCAGGAGATTACTAGTTATCTACTCTATACATAGTCTAATTATCATAGAAATTGAGCCCTGAGTGAAGCTGGGTAAGCTCTAGGTCTGCATGGCTATTTAGGAAATATTCTCCTTTGATGTGGTAAAGTCCTAACTGCAGATTCAGAGTCTGGTAGCAAAATGCTTTCCCGAAATATCACCCTAAAATTTACCTGGGTTCTTTTTTTTCCTGTAATGTTAGATTTTCCAATAAGCATTCTGACCTTTCAGCAGATGAAATAGAAGCACATTGCTGGAGATTTCCTTTAGCTAATGTTAAAAATAAAACCATCAGACACACCAGCTGATTAAAGTCTGCAAAATTTGTATTTCTAATGCTTAAGCAAATGTGAGTTTACAGTATAAGAAGGATGAACAATTCAAATCCTTTCTGGAAAACTGCAGTGGTAAGCATTAGAGAGGCCCAACACACACGTACTCATTCCCTGGCTGCTGGTTTCATTTGGGAATATGATGTGAATATATTACATATAGCTTTTTCATAACTTCAATCAGTCTGATATCTGGAAAATGCTACTTAGTCCTCAGCAGAAGAGAGCAAGTAGAGAAGGCATCTGCAGAACACCATATATAATGAGCTTTTCTACTCAGCTAAAAATGATTTTTTAGAAGTAACATGTTTTAATCAGAGTGAGAGATATTATTACAGATACAGGTTAAACTCACCCACTCTCAAGGCAAGCACATTGTTTAAATAAATTATCAATCCTATGTGCTTGTGGGATGACATTAGCATCCATGCTCCTTCTCCATGCAACCTCTATATTTCACAGGGAAAATAGTAAGGGCAGCTGGCCCTATCCCATAAAAATGATATTAAGTTTAACTAAAGTGACAGAGATGATATTTTCCTCCTAATAGGTTTTTATGTTTATTAGATGAGCTCTTTTTAAAGCATTTACAAAACTAATGTATAGCAATACCACTGAATAAAGAGTTATCAAATGAAGGAAATAATTATAACTATTTCTAAATGATCAGCGTTACATTTTTAGTGAGTGTGACTAATTGGTACCTAAATTCACATTTATGTATAGCTAATACTCTGGATTAGAAGTTGCTGACAAGGCAAATGAGATTATTCTTAGAGCAGCTACAATGTAGCTCAGTGAGTCCTGTGGCAGAGGCAAGCAGAGGATGTCATTCCCAGATCACCTGTGTGTTCGCTTCCATTTACTAAGAAAGTAAAGAGGCTTAGGTGAGGATAAATGTGGGAGATGAGGCTAAAATATTTGAAAGTTCAGACAGGTTTGCATTGGATTTAAAAAGTAGTCCATGTGAAATGTATATGAATATTTCTTTATTCAAATTATGTTTTCCTCCTAGTTACAAAGACATTCACACTCACATCAAAGACTATGTAGGTAGATCTCCACAACTAACACCCACACAGTTAGAATTACTTCATAGAATTCAAAACAAATACATAGCAGATATGAATCTAACAGAAAACTGAAAAGACAACGATGAGACTGTGTTGTTTTGTAAGTAGAATTAATCTTGAGCAATCAAGAAGTCTAAAATGGGCATGTCTCAAAAAAAAGAATGTTGAATAAATTCAGATGTCCATTATAAGATCACAGTTAACATTGTTAAATATTTTGAAAAGTATGTTTACAAGCATAATTAATGTTATAGTAGTTGTACAATTTTTGTTCTTTTATATTAAGCACCTACTCAATTCAGTGATACTGGAAACCTACTCAGTTTTATTTTCTGTCAGTTTTAATATCATAAATATCTTCTTTTAAGAAAATTGTAAATACCTGACAGCATCAATTTTTAAGCCCACAAACCTAAAGAAAAGGGAGATGGGTTACTGAATTATGGTTTAATTTGTTTTCTTTGATGCTTCACATAAACTCTGTAACAGGGTTGTAATACGTGGCATTCTATAGTGATTAAATGTGTTTAAATGTGAAGATATTTGATTCTTTTTAAATTTAGCACTACTTCTTACTATTATCATCTGAGCCACGTTTGGGGTGTTCATTTCTCTTAAAACCCAATGCTCTACAGTTGTGAATTGTAGGTCAAGGCAGATATTTCACAGGGCATAACAGTTCAGGGCAGAGCATTCCCTTGTATATTTTGAATGTTTATAAATGCATGGTTGCTGTTTTCTTTTTCTCTTTATTGCTTATGAATTATGTATTTCCCCAAGGGCTTTCCATTTACAATATCCTGAAGAGGAAATACCGAGAATGAACACTTGGAATCGTATTTTTCTATGCAGAGCTGAAGTTTTTAATCTCTTCCATACAAAAAGAGAGAGATCTATAACTGTGTTCACTGTCATAACATTACTAATTTTTGTTTCCAGTCACTGAAAACATAAGTCTGATTTGGATTAACAATATCATATCCAGCATGGTTTGTAGTTTTCTAGGATCTTATTAACTTAGAATAATGTCCTTTACCTCTAAACTCCTTCATGAACAGTATTTATAGAAAAAATTTAAAAATGAATTTAACACTCAATGTCTAATACATTTCTTCTTAAACCTGAGGAATTATAATTGTTAGCATTTCCCCTTAATTATGATGGAGTAAGAAATTTGTGATAACATTTGCATTCTGCTTTGCTATTTATTTAGGCAGCTTTTAAGCTAGATTCCTTTCATTATGTTAACATTAACATATTTTTATTTTTAAATATTGTGAATAATCTCAGGAGTGGAAGATCTTGGACATGGACATGTGTGACTTTAACAATGGTTGAGCTGTGGGTGCCCAATGATTGTGCATGTCAGTTTTCCCTTTGATAGAACAATTTCTATAAATCATCTCATGGGCCTGATAGACTGAATATAAAATGAGAAAAGAAGAAATATGGTCCCCTTTCATATTTTAAATATATATAGATAATGTGCTGAATTTTGACTGGCATATGTCAGATTTAACCAGGATTCTTAGTGGTTTCTGCTACTTGAACACGTGTGGTTCTTTATTGCAATCGTCTTTGTTAGAACTGCTTATTCAGCCGGGCGGTGGTGGCGCACGCCTTTAATCCCAGCACTCGGGAGGCAGAGCCAGGCGGATCTCTGTGAGTTCAAGGCCAGCCTGGGCTACCAAGTAAGTTCCAGGAAAGGCGCAAAGCTACACAGAGAAACCCTGTCTCGAAAAACCAAAAAAAAAAAAAAAAAAACTGCTTATTTATACTTTTATACCTCTTCGTTCTAACACTGAGTGTGTCACTTATACCAATGATGCCATAAGATAAATTATTTAATGATTTCACTTACCCATGTACATTGTTTCTTTAACATGTTCTGTTGGAGGTTCATGTAAAGCCATCTTAAAAGTGGGCTATATTGTTTTGGGAGTCACTTGGACTTCTGACAAACCATTTAAAGTGCTTAATTTTGACTGAAATTTCGTTAGTCTGTGGTTCTTTTTGGTTATCATTGTCAAGCTAAGTGCTTAACTCATTCACACACACACACACACACACACACACACACACACACACACACACACGAAGTGTGAGAGAATTAGTAAGATATAGGTGATACGAGGAAACAGAGTAACAGATAATGAGCTCCAATGAGGAGGAGGGAGGGAGATCAGTACCGAAGGAGGAGAGGGGACAAATAACGCCAAAGAAACCTCAAGGAATCAAATAAATAATCCTTTCCTTCAATCCCCCTCCTGACAGCATCTATTTTCTCAACAGTTTCACTTTCAGTGGTTCAGAAAATATGCAGGTTTTTTTTGCCAACTCAAACTGTTCATAACAATGTCTGAATTTTAAGTTTGAGAACACCTTGTTTGTATATAAGGTTTATTCCATGCTCATCAATTTGAACATCTCTATGATTTAAACTGTTAGTTGCTAACATGATATCACACTTTTCTTGGAATATTTACTTAAATAGATAAATGTCATAGTTTTGTACTATGAAATGTTAGATTTTTGAATGAGATAAATTAGTATAGAAGAAGTACTTTTCTTTATATTTCAATTCATGTCTCTAAAGTAAAATATTTAGTTTAGAAATTATAATTGATATGCATTTTGGGAAGTATAAAAGAAAAGGCTAATAGTATCCATTGTTAAAACAGTTTCAAAAGTTGAAGAATTTGGGAGAGGTCTCCAATAAACGATTAGGAATGAACTCCAATTACTTAAGTGATGAAGAAAACCCACATTTTATGTGTGTTCTTTGCACTGTAATGGAAGAAGAAAATAATGTTGGGTCAAATCTATAGACTTAAGGTCGAGTCCTTGTATTTTCCTATCAGTTTTGTAAGCTCTTTGTTAATAAAAGGAATTGTATTACAATGATCATTTCCAAACTCTGGCGGTTTCTAAGGCTTACGATAATCTATAGCAAAACTGAAGCATACCATTCCTCTTGACTTCGCCATGTAGCAACCTCATTGATACATTGGCCATGTGACCTTCCAACCCAATGAATCCACTTGATCTTTCTAGAGTCCTTAGTTAGCAAGCATTTTAATCACAACAAACTTTTAAGGCAAAGAAAAATAGTCAAGTACCAATATTCTAAAATATAGATGCAGTCAAATCACTCTATTAAAATTTGCTAAAACCATTTCTGGCTCACAAGTAAGAAATTTCTGTCTGATATGCATGAAACTTTTCTGTCTTTAAATTTTTGGAATCTGATTCAGTGCACTTCCTTTGAGACTCACCTTTAATGATTTGCTAAATTGCCTTGCCATTTGTTAACATATATTGTACTACTTTGCTGAGTAACACTATCTTCTCCTTGGTGATTTTCACCACTCTGAAAAGTAGTTCAGTGTGATAGGCTAAGAGAATGTTGGGCTTTAAGATTCCTGGATTTGAATGGTATGCCAGTTCTTATAACTTAAGTGACTCTTCCTAACATGTTAACAGGATGAAAAAAACTACTTCATTATTATTGCTGTGAATATTGAAGATGTAGGATTAAATTATTTGGGATCATTGACTATCTTAGTATATCTTCCTCTCCAGAGATCACAGTATATCTACTTATATTTAAGAGTATATACAGAACTTGAAATAAGAATTCAGAGACTTAGCGATAGCCTTTTATGATTTCAAGTTAGTATACCAGAAGTCATCTTTTAATTCTCTACAGGATTAGTTACCATTCCAAGTCCTCCAATATACTTATTACTCAAACACAACAACATAATATTTATCTGACTTTTTCTGTGTTGTCTAATATCACTTGATTATTAAAATCTTGAATTATTTTTTAATTTTACTGAAAATATTGTAACCTAATTACAATTGTAATTGTAAAATTAGAGTTTACTATAGAAGTATTTATGGACTGCATATGTAATTTGTAAATCCATTTTGCTTCAATTATTATAACTAATATTTTATGTTTTTTTCTCAGATGAGAATCCATACAAGTTGTATTTTTTTCTAATTATTTAGTCAAAATTATCGGTATTATGATTACTCATTAACTCCATTTTATTTTAAGACCATGAATTTCTCTACAGTCCTAACAAATGCAATAACACTAGTGACCTTGACTGAACTCTGTATTTCAAAAAAAGAAAAAAAAAACCCTGCTCTACAACTCAGAATGTGATTTTTTAATGCATAGCTTTTTTTGGACATTGAGACACAGTACTTGCGAGAAGCAACTTGGAAAAAGAAGGACTTATTTTAGCTCTAAGGTGCAATGCAGGGAAGACATAGTGACTAGAACCAGCTACTGTCTCTAATGCAGGAGCTTGAGGCAGCATGCTCAAATAAGGAAGGCTGAACAAGAAGCAGAGACGAGGTCCTACCCTGGCAGCCTATATCCTTCCTGCCCATCCCTACAGTTCTATGTGCGCACTAGGCCTGGAGCCCAGAGTTCTGTAGCCTTCCAGAAGAACACCAGCAAATGGAAACAGAATCGAACACAGGATCTGGTGGGGGATGTTTCACGTTCAAGCTGTAATACCCATTTTCAATACATTTATTTATTTTCTTTTCATTCAGGGACCTCCTGGTTTACCCGGTCTCAAAGGTGACCCTGGCTCTAAGGGTGAAAAGGTAAGAATAAAAGAATGTGTTATTAGAACTTTATAACAGTAATAGCAAGTGTGATAACTTTCTCAGTCACTTAAAAGGCGTTTTCAAACCCTACCACTGTCATTCTGGTCATCGGTAAAAATAACAATTCTCAGATTCTCAAATGTATTTAGAGTAGAAAAAGTATGCAGATAGTGTGGGAAAAAAATGCTCCAGCATAAGTGCTGTTTCCTTTCAAGGATCCCTTTTAGAAACTGTATGGAGATAGCATATGCTTATGCTAAATAACTCCCCCTGCAAATAGACTGAATAGCAGTGACTATTTTTATGATTTTAAACATGAAAATAAATGTTTTAAGCCAGAAATGTTTTTTCAAGTAATAATATGTTCTTCCAGAATTTATATTGTTTTACCACATAAGAAAAGTGAGCCATTTGTATAATGGAATTAGTATGGTTTGGATGGTTTTTATATCTCCAGAACTCTTCTAAGGACAAAACAGCCCCTGAAAAATAGGAAACAGTTCATATTAAATGAGATGCTTACTAAAATAATGAGTTCTCTGGTTTTTGTGTTTCCAATACTCCATTTGGACATTATTTTTTTAAGTTTATCACAAATGAAGCACTAATGATTATTATTCTTGTTCTTAGAAAGTTCTTTATCAGTAATACTCTTGCACTTGTAAGCAGTAAATGGTCTGTTATATTAGATGGGGGTTCTGAACTTGAAATTTCATACAGAAGTGTTATAAAAAAATTCCTCCATTTCTTTGATGATATTATGTTTCATGAATTTAATAATTAAATATTTTATGACTAGAATTTAATCATGGCTATAACACATATTACTGAAGTTTGTTTACTTTCTTTTCTATAGGGACATCCTGGTTTAATTGGATTGATTGGTCCTCCAGGAGAACAAGGGGAAAAAGGTGACAGAGGACTCCCTGGGACTCAAGGTTCTCCAGGAGCCAAAGGGGATGGGGTGAGTCCAGTGCAGACGGTTCTCCCACTTCATTATATTAGTACAAACACAGTTGCACAATCGCACATTTTTTCATCATGATCATAGCAGTGCTTTAGGGCACTCTTATTGTATTCTGCTTTAACCCATGCTGTTTTTTAAATATTTTAATAAATTAAAAATATGATTTATGTTAAAATAATAAAAGATACAGTGCTGTAGATGTTTGCACATACTATCCTTGAATACACATCACATGCAAACCTTATTTTGAGAGCTACAGGGATGCCAAAATGTATGTCCATATGGTTTTCATGGTAGAGCCATAATGTGAAAGCCCTATATTGCAATGAATGGCAAAAAGTTTGGATTACCACAAAAAAGAGTCTCTTTTATTCATAATGAAAGATTCTTAGATATTTTTAAGTTTTCAGAGCTTTGTAATGGATGTGGCAAAACATGAAAATGAAATGAACTGAGAACCTAATTACGTTTGATGCTGTTTCTCTCCTAGGGCATCCCAGGTCCTGCTGGTCCCATAGGCCCTCCTGGTCCTCCAGGATTACCAGTAAGTTCAATAGAAAAGAAACATGAGGTAAAATGACAATCATGTCAGTGCAATCTGTAGTCCACACTTCTACCTGCGTATTTGTCTTTGTGTTTTCTAGGGTCCTGCTGGCCCGAAGGGTAACAAAGGATCTTCTGTAAGTGCTTTTCTAATTTCCATATAATGCTCCATTATATGAAAGCCTGTCAAATTTCCTTCTCACTTCATAGATTTTCCTGTTTGCTTTCTAACAGGGACCTACTGGCCAGAAGGGTGACAGTGGTCTTCCAGGGCCTCCTGGGCCTCCAGTAAGTGTATATTAGCAAGAAAAATACTCTATTAATAGGCAAATGGGTGCAGGCAATTGTTTCTATGGACTTTCATAACAAAGGAAAAAACAAATTCTGCCCAAAATATTGATTTTGTAGGAAAATGCAACTAGTCCCCTTAGGTAATCAATCTACGTGTCAAGATTCATGTTTTAATTGATATCACTCCTAAATATAAAGATTTCTTAATTGTATACTATAATAAACATCAAGTTTTCAAGATACACAGTCTGGTCCCATGAAATTAACAGAATATATGCCCACAGAAATATATTTATAACTGACTCCAGATATAAAGATGAAAACTCAGATCCCACGGTGTTTTTTCCTACTGCATACAGTGATAGCGATACATGAGACAATAATAGTAATTGCCGTTTATTAGCAGTGACATTTTCCAAGGTGTTAGTACTAAAGTGTAGACCTATATATAAAAAAACATAAGCTGTCTTTCTGCTCAAGTGTCTCCAACTGTTTGTGTATTGCTTTAGTCAGACTACAGGGCTGAAGCTCAGCAGGCTGCCACTGTGGAATCCTAAAATGAAGTCTCACAGGCTTGGTTTCCTCTGAAAGCTGTGGGGAAAGGAACTATTTTGAACGTCTAAGCTTATCCATGACATCCTTTTCCTACTCTTTCAACTTTGCCCAGATCTGTGTTTCTGTGACCATTTTTTTCTTTTTCTTTTCATATGAACACCAGCATAATGCACTAGACCTCCCAAAGTGATTTCATCTTATTTAGTTGTATCTTCAATCATGCAAGTTATGAGAAAGATTTCATTCTTAATTATTGAGCTGCAGGTCAGAAATACCATATGTGCATATATATGTTGGGCCCAAATTAACCAGTGATGATACAGATTAATAGTTTGGTGTGGTTGTACTCTCACATACAGGTAAATTCAAGTTGACAGCATTTACTTCCAGAGTAATACAGAATAATATAAATCTATACATATTTGAATACGATTTGGGGCAAATTTTCTCTGTACTTCAGAAGCTATTACTGAATAAATTAGAAAAAAATTGGATAACCAAAGAGCTTTGTACCAATGTTCAAATCCCCAGAAATTCTGATATCTAGTTGTGGTAATGCTATATAAATCAAGACTAATTTAATAAGTAACAGAGTGACCTATATAACATGTCAGCAAATTTCCAAAATATGTTAATTTACAGATCGTGTACCAGCAATGATCTGATTTGTATACCTACCACAATATCTCTACTATGATCTTTTAAAAGAACTTATATAAATATATGTCTAAAAATCTATTCATATATTAGGTATTATTAATTTAGGTACTGATAGCTAACCCAAATAATTTCTAAAAGGAATATAATAAGTAGTAAGTAAATTCACAGAATATCTTATTTTCTGAAATGATGATGTTGATATCCATCCCCTTACAGGGTCCTCCTGGAGAAGTGATCCAGCCCTTACCTATCTTGTCACCCAAGAAGACAAGAAGACACACTGAAAGCATTCAGGCCGATACAGGGGATAATATTCTTGATTATGCAGATGGAATGGAGGAAATATTCGGTTCCCTCAATTCTCTGAAACAAGACATTGAACACATGAAGTTTCCCATGGGCACGCAGACTAATCCAGCACGAACATGTAAAGACCTGCAACTTAGCCATCCTGACTTCCCAGATGGTATGTCAACAATGACTAAGAGAATGCCCTGGGTTACTCAGCCACTGAAGTGCCTTGTCAGCTCATTCATTTTTGTTAATATAACTAATAATGTCTGTAAATGAAACTAAACCAAATATCTATTACTTTCAGCCTTGTAGATGGAAAAAATAACTTATTTATACCATGCAGTCCAAGAAATGCTTTGGAAAATCCTCTGCAATATCATGTTTCATTAAAATTTGACAAAATTATTTTTGGATACTTATCATTAGCACAGATATATTTGACCATAAAAACAGCTAACAGCATAATATTATATGTGCACAAACATGCATGCAACTACATTTATTTCTAACTTACTGACTTAATGTTAACAACTAATCTTATGTTGAAATGATTGCATTAATATTAACTAATACAGATATGTTAATATGATTTAGTGCATTAATCTGAATAATATTTATAAATTAAGTAGCTTAACAGCTGAATATTGGATCCATGGAATTAGCAAATACAATATGTAAAAATCATGATGACTTGTGGCAAAAATTTCAGAGCTGGAGGGCATTAAGAACAGTGGATGCTCTTGCAAAGGAGCTGGGTTCAGTTCTCAGCACCCACAGGATAGCTTACAACTGTCTGTAATTCCAGTTCCAGAAGATACTTGGAACTTCTTCTGGCCTCCACAGGAATCAGCATGCATAAATTGTCCATACATACATTCAGACAAAACAATTATAGACAAATAAAACTAAATTTCTTTTTAAAATAATTTCCCATTGATGCACACATGGCCAGACAGCTACAACCAGTTCACTTAATAGTAATAATTCTTGACTGTGCATACAGCCTGCAATGCTTTGTGTCTCTCCTGTTTGAGGTATAAACAGTTTTGGGTTTGATAAATAATTGGAAAAGTCATCTAATTAGTAAATTATTGAGTGGTAAATACTTATCCAAATTCTCGGTCTTTCACGTTATTCTGAAGTATGCTCATCTGTCTTTTAGTCCCAGAAAATTATTGTTTTGCATGATTGATTTCAAATTAATATTAAAAGCCATGTATATATAACTCAGTATTTCCAGAAAAGTCAAATATAATTCACAAGTAGCCCTATAAAAGAAAACCATCATAAAACCTTATTATCTTAAACACAGTTCATTAACACTAAAACATAGTAATTGGATCCTACATAAATGGGTATCCATGATTCTTAAATCAGTATTTACTTCAAAAGATACATTAGGTCCACTTAATAAAGAGATTTTTACCTTTAACTAGTATCATATAAGTAAAAAGGTGGTGTGATTTAGCTTAACATATGCTAGAAAATTGCTCTCCCTATTCTGTTTAAAATCAGTGACAATTAATAGGTTCCTGTTTGGTTCAGAGGACACCGAAATGATTATAAATGAATGTGACTATATCATGCATGTTATACACCTCGTAAATCAATAAATGATTTAATCATGCAAAAACTAATCACCAGGTGTAAAAATAAGAACCTCTGTTGAGTTATGAACCATGAATGATGTAGAAGTAGAGCTAAAATGAAAAATACTGTAAATTCCAGAAATGTTGAGCCCCCTGTGGGCTATACTTTCCAATAATCTCTGTATAGTACCCCACTTCATTATTACTTTCGAGCACTAATTAAATGAGATTATCTTTATTTGTTACATATTTATGAGCATTACATACATTATTGAGCAGTGATTCTAACTACAGGTACTCATATTTGAATATAAAACTAATGGCCTGGAGATGATCCTCTAATTGTATAGATAGGAAAGCACAAGGCAGCATATTATGATATTTGTTATGAAAATAGTATGCATGTATTGCAATAAGAAGATGGGTCTACTTGGGTTAAAACAATGCTAGTAACTTTGAAGATTTTATTTTCTCTGAAACCATAAAGAGATCATCAGTCATGCTAAGCATCAAAAGATTATTTCAGGAAAAGTGTGGCAAACATTGGAAAAACTATGATGAAGCAAGACCCTAATTTTTTTTTAAACTCCCCAAAATAACTCACTAAGACTAATCAGTGGTGAACAGCCAGCTAAGTGATTTGTAGCAAATTAAAAGAACACAAAACAGTGTCAATGGAAGCTGGCTAAGGAGCTGATAGACTATTCTAGAGGGAAAAAAAGATGATTTTGAAATTTATAGATAAAATAGTCTTAACTGAGAGACAAATTGAACATAGTACCTATGAGATATGGAACCATTTAACATTCTAAGTTTTTATTTATTCTTTGTATGCTTGGGTATTTTGCATATATATCTGTGGATCACATGCATACCTGATGCCACAGAGGCCAGAAGAGGGCAATGGATGCCCTGGGACTGGAGTTACAGAACATTGTGTACCTCCATGTGGATGTTGGGAAATGAATTGAGATCATCTGGAAGAGCAGCCAGTGCTCTTAAGTGCTGAGCCACCTCTCCAGCCCTGATACTCAACCACTTTACTGAACAAATGTATCTTAAGAATTCATCCATTAATATATAATTATGAAAGATATTTAAGGACACTGTTAAAGAATGGAAAGAATTAATACAAATTGAAAGAATTGATACAAATTTATTGTATGTGATTCAAAACTATATATCCCTAAAAGTATACAAAATATTAAAGATGGTGTGAGTTCTAAAATCATGGATTATTTTTGTTTACTTGTATGGTTTTCTTAATAATCTTGAGTTGTGTCATATGTGAATGTACTGATGATGTGGTCAGAAAAAAATGTGAATATTTTTGTTACTTAAGGTATTCCAGTTACATGAAAAAATATAGAAGCCATTGAAATTTAAAGAACTTCACCTAGTTATGTGAAGTATTAGATAATATAAAACTAGATGATACTGTATTTTTCCATGTCCCAGTACTAAATGATCAATTTGAGCTTTGTAAGTTTTAAAGGGGACTAGAGTGATGGCTCAGTGGGTGAATCTGCTGCATAAGCATGAGAATGTGACTTTTGAACTCCGTAAGTGCTCGTTATGGATGCACACATCTGCAATCCTAATTTTGTCAGGAGAGGAGTCAAGAGGATCCCGGGAGCTCCCTAGCCAGCTCCAGGTTCAGTGAGAGACTCTGTCTCAAACAAAAGATGGAGAGAGAGAAGAAAACACACATTTATCATTGTCCTCCATCCACATGCACATACATGTGCGGATACAAATGCACACACATTACAAACACATACACAAAAACACTTAACTTCATAATCAGTGGGTTGCTGTAATTCAAATCAACATTCGAACTCAAGTAGCAACCTAAGTATGGCAGGAAGAGAACAAAGGAATTATCACATACCTAATTTATCTTCTAATAACCCTGAGGGAAAATGCATTGTTGTTTAGTGAAAGAATAATGTTATGTGACTCTCATTATTTACCATCTGCATCACAGAACACCAAATAATAGTCATTAACATAATCAAGTTTGTTCTACAACATTTCAATAATGGTTTTCATAGCAGAAAGCAGTTCGTCTTAGGATGCCGTTTAAAAAGTAATTGAATTTACCTAAGTTTCGCTATAAAGTAATGTTAAAACCCCAATGAAATGTAGATCAATCACCTTCATTTGTTACACACGAAAATATGTTGATTACAGAACTGAGATTACTAAAAAGTGATGATACATGTGTGATTTGGGCTCCAGTGCACCTGATTCTAATTCAAAATGAAGTTTTCTTGTGCATGGATAAATGAAATGTTCATAGTTGAAAGGGTTACATTTGAACTGAACCCTAAGTATGACAGGAATGATAAGTATTAAAATGATTATTCCAGAATGACTTTTAGGCTCTCTACAAAGATTTGAATCAAAAGAGACATAAAATAACTCTGCTCAAATATACACTGATATATGCCCAAAAAAGCATGAAATTTCATATTTAATGCATTTCATTTTGATACTGTTGGCTTTCTATATGAGATATTATTGTTTTAACTTCTAGGTGAATATTGGATTGATCCTAACCAAGGTTGTTCAGGAGATTCCTTCAAAGTTTACTGTAATTTCACAGCTGGTGGCGAGACGTGCATCTATCCAGACAAAAAATCTGAGGGAGTAAGTACCAATCTGTTTGGTGGTGGATGTTGACAGTTCCTGCCATGTTTTTGCAATATTGAACTAAACAGGAAAATTATACTGTCGTCTTTTCATTTATCTGCTTTTCTTACGGGGTAATTAGGACGTTTCATTTGCATAAACATGAATAAGGCACCAAACTGATGTTCACGGTTTACAGACACTTCTTTCCTTTATTTTTCCCCAGATGTATTCTTTAAGCACCTGCTTGCTCTCAAAAATTCTATGGCTTTCCATGACACAGCACAGCTGAATCTCAGATCTTAGAGTGTGTATGGTATTCTCTACCCAATTATTACATGATGGAACTTGCAGCTGCATATTATGCTCAAAGTGCAAATTTTTGTAAAATATTAATCTCTTCTTTAAGTGAACATGTATATATTTTGAACATTTACTCTCACCAAAGAAATTCCTTGATTTTTACCTCACAGTATTTGCACACTTGAGGTGTATCTGATACATGCAGATACTCAGTATGAAAAGTGTATTCAACTGGCACCATTATACTTTTCTGGTATTTTATAAGTAGGACAATTTTTTTATCCAGTTAATAAATCTCAATTTTCTTAGTAAGCAGTATGGGCAGAAAGAAGAATGGAAACTACTTTAGATAAGTTGCCTAACTCTACATGTGGGAAATCTTCTTTTGAGAAGAAAAGTTAAATCTATGATTTGAGACTGTTTGATGGGGCAGGCTCTTCTCTTGGAAAAGACATAATAGGTCTTACTTACACGAGACATAAGACATCAATTACATAATTTCTGTCCCCTAATAGCCTGTAACATTCTTTTTGAGTTAGTCTCCCCCTTTTCTTTATTTTTAGGCAGAAAATCTATCAGGAAGCAAATGGCTCAATCTTCCTTCCATGAAATTCACAGGCTCTAGCTTGAAGTTTGCTCAGATCTCATTTTGTATATTATAGGGTCCATAGGATTTGGAACACTTTGTAGCTTCCTCATCCTATTGAAATTTTCTGATATATATGTGAACAGTGCTATTCATCATTTTTTCCCATTCTTTCACAACAGGTACGAATTTCATCATGGCCAAAGGAGAAACCAGGAAGTTGGTACAGTGAATTTAAGAGAGGAAAACTGGTATGTTGTCTCCTCCACATGCAACAATAGCACAAACTTCTTAAGTGAAGCTCCAGTAATGATTCCTCAGAAGTTGAATGCCAAAACACAAATGATGCCTTGCAGTATGGCTTCTCATTTGTCAGTCTGTGAGGTCTTAGCTAACAATAATATCTTAAAGCCTAAAGCATTGAATCAAAATAACCAAAAGTATTTCTGAAAAAAAATTATCAAATAAAATACCCAGTTTAATGTCATAAATTATTTTTTCTAAAACTAGCAAGAATCCAAACACAGCACCTATCTAATGTCTGTGACTCCACTTATTTTAATTTCTGTCTGCATGAAACCCAATTATTCTTTATCCCTCTTTTCCATAAGAACTTATGGAATT
Organism: Peromyscus eremicus; assembly: GCF_949786415.1. Classification (NCBI taxonomy): domain Eukaryota; kingdom Metazoa; phylum Chordata; class Mammalia; order Rodentia; family Cricetidae; genus Peromyscus; species Peromyscus eremicus. Next base: position 86,301,811 of record NC_081421.1, read on the forward strand.
GGGGATTTTTTTCCCTCATTGATAGTTTTATGTATATAGTAAACCAACTGACTGTTCATTTGTATGAAGTCCTTTTTTACTTAAATATTTCTATATGATTACAAATTCAACTTAATAATTTGCTAAAGATGATGTAAGATTAATGCCCCAACTAAAATTATAGTAAAAACCATTGAAATATGAACTTTTAGTTAATTAGGAATTTCTCAAAATTTCCTGTTAATCCTGGTAATTAATTATTTAATATTTTAAATGGTATTACTTGCCACTGGTAATGATTTATACATTTAATCTCCTTAGCTATATACACACCCATCCCTATTAAGTAATGACTTGTAGTGAAGGCTTCCATCTGACTTAAAATTTTGTAGTCAGTCATCAAGTTATATGCTAAATATTCATGGTGCATGACGTAGAACATACATATTTAGAATTGTGTTATTATTTTTATTTTACTTTTTGTAAAGCATATCTCAAATACATTTTCAACCTCATGAGAATCACCATTCTAATTTTTTTTTATTAGTAAGGTTAAGTAACTGAATTTTAAGGAGGGAGACTACAGATTTGCATGGTCTGAATCTATAATCTGGATGGCTTTTAAATTTTGGACTATATACTTTATGAGAACACAAACATTTCAATTATGCCAAATAAAATAATTGATTAAGATGTTACACCATAATAATTTGCAGCTAAGAGTATCTTCCTTCTGTGAAAACCAAGTTATTGATGCAAATATTTACTAAAATTTTCTATGGCACTATGCTTGATGATGTTGATTAAAAAAAGTATACATTATCTAAAAGTGGACAAATTCACATTTATGCTAAAAAACAAAAGTATCATAGAAGAATGTGGTCCCTGGGATACGGTTAAAGATTCAGGTAAAGTAGATATATTATAAATTTCTGAAAATCAAACAGTATAAAAACCAACTTTTACTTCACACCAAGATTTCTCAATTTTTCTTATTTTACTATCTTACCAATTAAAAAGATGCATAACTATGCTGAAGTATCTCTTGGAGACAGAACATTTGTTTTCTCACAGTACTTACTGATTAGAAAACAAAAACAGAGATAAAGTGAATTTGTCATAAATATAGGCAGTATTGTAGTGACTGAGTTATGGGGCAGTCACAGTGCTGTTAGCAAAGCCCTTAACTCGGGGGCAAGTCACATTTTTTTACAAAGTGATAAGGTTCCATTGAGTACCAGCAAGCCCTGGCAGTGACATTCACGGTCAGTGTTTAATTCTTTATGTCAGGAAAGAAGAAAAGTCTTCATATGCCTTTTCATTCTTTTCTTCCCAGCTTTCATACTTAGATGTGGAAGGCAATTCCATCAATATGGTGCAAATGACATTCCTGAAACTCCTGACCGCCTCTGCCCGACAGAATTTCACCTACCACTGCCATCAGTCGGCTGCATGGTATGATATGTCATCAGCAAGTTATGACAAAGCACTTCGGTTTTTGGGATCTAATGATGAGGAAATGTCCTATGAGAACAACCCACACATCAAAGCGTTGTATGACGGCTGTGCGGTAAGTCCAGCCTCAGTCTGCCTTCTTTCCCAGGTGGGTGTGGGGGCAGGGTAGACAGTCTTGTTATGGCCCAAACCAGATGTCTCTCTTAAAATAGATACCAATTATTATTACTACTTGGTGCTTATCAGTGACACATCAAGATAAATTATATTAGAAACCACTAAGGAACATACACACGCGCGCGCGCACACACACACACACACACACACACACACACACACACTGAAATACCTAAAAATCTCTTTTGAAGATATAATAGAAGGTAATATTAGATCATGTGTTACTGTGTATATATCCAGTGTTTGAAAACTGTTACCAACAGTCACTCAAATAAAAAAATTAAAAACAACATAATAGTTCCCCAAATCCATGATTTTGAAATGACAGAGGATTTGCCATTGTGTCATTTGTAGAACAGATGATTTTTCCTGCCTGGCCTTTGGAAAGATCAACATCCTAGCTTTGGAAAAGATTTTAACATGTGGGGATTCTATATCCTAGCTAATGCTTCAGCTTGGTGTTAATGACTAGAGACATCTCAAATGAAAGCAATGAAGTTCATGATTTTAGCAAAGTGAGTCCTGTTCCCAGAGGAACAAAGAAGAGAAAATAGGTGGAAGAGGCAATGCTGTGGAAAATGGCCCAGGGTATTGCAGTTTATAAAACTGAAATACAGTAGTAGAAAGGTTTTGATGTTGTCACCACTCTTTGGTGGTGTGAACCTGGGAGAATGGAGCCTAAAAATAAGACAAACTTAAGGTCTCATGCAGTAGCCCATTTTATTTAGAGCATCAGGCAATTTATATTCTGAGGGTTAAGCAAGATCAAATGAATAAGTTCATGTGAGTTCAATCTGCCAAGAAACTCAAGGACAATGGCATACTTGGAAACATTTTTTAGTAACCAAAGTAAGCAGCAATGTGTAATCTAAGACAGCCCCCAATCAAACTAGGAAGGGGCACGAATGCACATTCCAAGAACAAACCTATGTTTAGGAGGAATAGAGGTCACAAAACTCTTGTCTTGTTTTTTGGAATTTTCTCACAAGTTCTCAAAATTATCCTCACACAGCTCCATTCTCAGACCATGTTCTGACATACTTTATTCTGATTTCTCATGAAATAATTTAATTATTTTTTGTGACTGTATATCTAAAGTCAGAAGGATTTCTTATTTATGTAAGATTGAATATGCACATTTCATATTGAATTATTTGTTTTAACTCAGATCTTTTTTAACCATGACTAATCGAGTAATTGAAATAATATAGTGAGTACAATTGTCAGCAAAGTTTAAAACTTCATGTGACATCAGTGATAACAAATGAATTCTTACATAGTTATCAGTGATCTCTCACTTACTTAGCTCAGATTAGATAGTTAATAAAGAAAATAACATGAATTTTAATAATATTAAGTGATGACATAACTTTAATTTTCTGCTTAATTTTACAGTCCAGAAAAGGCTATGAAAAGACGGTGATTGAGATAAATACTCCGAAAATTGATCAGGTACCCATCATTGATGTAATGATCAATGATTTTGGTGATCAGAATCAGAAGTTTGGATTTGAAGTCGGTCCAGTTTGCTTTCTTGGCTAAGATTTGGACGAAGACTCTATGAAACCAACCGAAGAAGTACCTTGGTACTTGCCGCCAACCCAGTTCATGCCACATGCAAGTTTTGAATGAGGACAGTAGAGAACATGTGTTTAGGAAGTACGAATGCCTGCTGGAGGTGCAGTCAGAGGAAAGAAGTCCTGATAGTCATAGCAATGTAAAATAGTGTGGCTAAGATGGCAATGAGGCTGATTCTTGATCTCAACTATCATCTCTCCTTTTCCTATTTGGATTTCTTTGGTGCTGTAGAAAAAAAAAGAGAGAGAAAAAAATATATATTCATAAAAAAAAACATGGTGCTCATTCCCACCCATCAAAGATATAGTAAAAGTGTGTCCAATAAATTGTAATTATTTTATGTACAGTTCTACACTGTCATTCATGTGTCCATTTCCAAAACTTGCACGTGACTCTGAATCCCACCTAGCTCTCACTTCATGACAATTGTGGAACTGTGGTGACAATAAATACAGTGTGACAAAGACTAAAGTTGTAATTTCCGATGACTCTAATTCCCTTCCTTTGATTAATAATAAAATGCCTTTGTATATGTTCATGTTGAAGAGTTCAGTTATTTGATGGCACGAACAAATTACACTTGGGGCCAAACCCAGACTTTCAGGAGCACACGCCAATCAATTCTTTTCAGCTGACAGTAACTTGTTGAATTTCAGCCAAAAGTCTCATGCATTTTAATGCTTAATTTGGTGCTATACCTCAAATATTTTCTTCTCAGAACCCAGATTTCACAGAATACTTGTATATATGAAAAACAAGAAAGTTTATATTTTTGGACAGGAACGTATGTATGAAAAACTATTTTAACGTCCACCCAGTAAATAACTTTGTGTACAATTACTTCTCTACTTAATTGTCTCTCATTGTCTTCAGTGTGCTTCAGTAATGCCAACTAATATTAAAGATGGAAACTAAGCAAATGTTTATGAATTTGTGCAATGTTAAATTTTTAAACAATGAAATTTTTGAGTCTGATCTAAGTGGCATAGTAATAACAGTCCCAGATATAATTTTACTTGCCCAACAAATACAATTCCTTTCCTCTTAAGATGATTATATTCCACATTTGACCAACATAGTAGCTAAATACATATGGGTGGGCTGCTTTAAAAGTCATATTTATTCAAAACAGTCAATCCCCCTCCTTTTTCCACTAAGGTATTTTCTTTCGCATAGCTTGAATTAGCAGTAAAATTTTAAAATCACCAACTGAACTTTGTATCTATTTTAAATAATGTATGTAAGACTTGAAAATAAATGTTTTATTATAATTTCTTATATGAAGTGTTAAATTAATTGATACCAGATTCCACTGGAACATTTATTAACTGATAATTTATCAAAAAGAACATAATCTGTAATATTGACAATTAAAAGTGAACATTTGTAATTCAGAATTTCTTTATTTCTGAAACCAAGTTTGTAAATGTCCTTTGGAGGAGGGAGATATGAATTTTATCAATAAATCAAGTCTTGTCTATCTGGATTGGTCATTTTCTTTCTTAAACAGGTTGCAAATCACTCTCTTCTACAGAAAGGCTTTTGATTGTCATATTTGACCATCCAGATGAGAATTCTCTGACATCTGCATGTTAGTCCTCAACGATACGTTCTCAAATGTATAATGTAGTAAGCAATGCATGGCAAGCTCTATTTCTAAGAAAGAAATGTTGTATTTAGTATTTCAAAAATATTCTTACAAGCAAATGTTTTACAAAGTCTCAAACGTGTTCATGATTTCAGAACTGAAAATATTTTCCAAGCGTTTTATTTAAAAGTATTAAAATCACAATAAAATAATATTTATCAAGAAAGGTTTCTTACATCAGATAATTTATGTGAGTAAGTATATATCAATGAGAGATTATGTTGCTTATCAACTCATATGAAAGAAGTTGTCTTTTTAAATGAAATAAATTTGACACCTAAGAGATTGCTATTCTTTTCGTATATGAACATTATTTTCTACATGGCAGCAGGAATTTTTTGTCTTCTTTGGGATTGATTTCATCTGGAAAATAAATAACATTCTAGTGTATAAAGCACATTTATTAGCTGCTATTTGAATAAATATAAGTTATTGGAATAAAAAATACAGATGATCATTTTAATCTTGCAGAAGAATGGGTCACACCCTAACACACGGGACTTTTGGCATAATTCTCTTTCAGAAGTTAAATTATAGCCCCAAAATAAAATGACAGTGGATTATTTTGAATGAATCAACATATTTCATCAAATATCGTTTTAATGAAACCCATCAAAATTATCAGACTATTTGGAGAAATGATTATTAATTAACATTTCTCCAATATATACATGAAAAAACGTTTCATTTCTTACCTTGTTTTGGTATTAGAATCTGTTAGGATTGTCTTTTAAAAATTGAGAAGGTCTATTAAATTTTGTTCATATGTGCACATAAGATTTGCCAGAATTTTCACAGAGGAGCTTCTGCTTCTGTACATTTTAAGTATTTTTTCTTTATGGTTCAGGGCATAAGGAATCACAAAGCTACGATGGTAAATATTTGTAAATATACCTTCTAGTCATGCTGACATGGTTGGTGATAAGATTGTTTAGAATGCTGTTACTATGCTAGGATGAAAGAATCAATATACTAATAATTTACAGAATGCCTTATAAATTTTACACCTCTCTGTATAATTATTGTTACAAATGCCAGATGAATAACTCCTGATTGAGCATCCTCCTAGTGGCTACTTCTACACCAAATGCAAGGATGTGAAAGAGACATAAGAAGGCAAAGGTAGTTTTCGAAACTGATCCCATGGTAAAAATGTCTTAGAAACATGAATTTTTTTTCCAGAAAACTTATGTTTTTAAATAATAAAATTCAGGAGAATGGTCCTGAATCTTTTTTTAAATTCCATTTCACAGTCTTCTGCGTGGAGGATAATTGTGCCATATTAACTACATATCTAGCCCATGTCATCTAAAGAGCAGTAGCTGCTGCTGCAGATTTCCTGCTACTACTGTTATCATCACAGTATCAGTTCCTGACATGTAGCTGAGAACACTCCCACATGACATGCACAGTCCAGAACTTCTATAAATATTTAGTTGTTCAGAAGTTAATCCTTACACCAACCTGTCATTACATAGTCCCAAACTAGCAGAGTCTCACCTGCCAGGTTAGAAACAACAGGTTACAATAATAACAAGCCTTGTCACAAGCCACGTTAATATGCAGCAATTTCATACTCACCAGAAAAATCTCCATATCTCTCTTCCTTGGACCAGGATGTTTTCCTTTCCAGAAGGGTGAGTTTAATAGGTTCAGGGCTCTCTCAGCTTCTATACTTGGCTCATCTCATCTTCTGGCACTGCCTGTAACATTAGCCATAGCTTGATGCACTTACAGCCCAGAGAGCTGTGAAGATTGCAAGGTAATTTTCTGTGAAGTAACTGACAGAAAAAATGTCCTGAATACAACATTACAAGTTCAGTAATTGCTACCTATCAACCCCTTGAAGAGAAGCTTCAGTTTTTGTCTTATCTAAATCCAGTAGTCAATAATTATGAGGAAATTTGATCAGGACAAAAGAGAACGGCAGAAAAGTTACAGAAACATGGCTAAGTTTTCTCTTCAAAAACTACAAGTTGCGGTAATCTCTGGAATGCTTTTTCACTATAGCTAGAACTTGATTAATAGCATCCTTTCATTGACAGGTCTGTCTGCAAGACTGTTGACAAGAAGACAGACATAAGCACCCAGCTCTATTTTCTTTTTTCTTTTTCTTTTTTTTTTCAGCTCTATTTTCAAATTACCTTTTTATGTCTTTTATTAAATAGATTTTAATTTATCTATGTCTATAATTAAATAAAGAGGTAGACTATGTTTCCATAATAGAAAGATTCATATTTTATAAAATGATGAGTAAAACTTACATCCTTATACCCCTTCTATCCACTGGCATTCTATCACACACTGTGACCAGAAAGTAATCACTAAATTCATTAGCATTTAATACCTCTGTTCTAAACAAAGTATTTGCATGTTTTCCCCGCAGAAGGGAATAGTTCTAGAGCACAAAAGAAAATGTATCTGAAATGAAAGAGAATTCTTTGATCAAACCTATGTGGGCTTGACTTTAAATTTAGTGGAGCAAAGATAAACAGTAGGAAAATTTATTTGTAGAAATCACCATACAGCCTTGTGCAAACGTGTATAACTAAACCCTTAATAACACAAGTTCAGGTACCTCACCTAATTCAGGAAAAAAAATATTTTTAAGTTCTTAAGTAAGAATGAGTCTTATATCTTCATGTGTGTATAAAGATTTTACCTTAAAGCATGCTTAGCTCAAAAGCAAATCCAATATAAATTTATAAATAAATAAAATTGCAACTGGAGAGAGGCTCAGTAGTTAAGGGAGAGTTCTGCTCATACAGAGGACTTGAGTTTGGTTACCAGCACCAACTTAGGTAGCTCACAAATAACCTGTAACTCCAGATCCATGGATTCCTAGACTCTATCCTGGCCTCGTTGGGCACCTACTCACACAGACATATACAGACACACATTATTAAAAATAAGAAATAAATAAATAAAGCACAGTTTTAACATTGACCATGAAAGAATTGTTCTTTTTAAAATATGTCTTATCTTTAGTTTGATAAAGTTACAGAAAGGGATTTTATCAGTTGTAGTAATGAGATTCCTGACACATTTCTAAGAGAAAATATTCTAAAATTCTGGAAGACATCCTGTTTCATAGGTGATTTGCATATGCTGAAGATAAATGCTGCTGCCCATGCTTAATTGTGGTTTGGGGTCTCAATTATGACTAGTCTTTGAGAACAAGCAACAACAATATCCTATTCATGTCTTCAAATTAGTTCTTTTCATATAAAATTTTCATCTGAAAGACATAAGAGATGAATCATCAAATAAACATAAAAAGTTATGAACACTTCTTCAAGCTAACTCTAGGTAACTTCATTCAAGTACAGCATCTGGAAGCAAGTTCAGTGGCAGCCATAGTGAATCCTCACCAGCTAGTATGTGAGCTTCTCAGCAAAACCCTCAGTGATGCAAATTCTTCAGAATCATACACATTGTTATGAGAAGCATTAGTATTTATGAAGTCTCTGAGTTGTCTTTAAGTTGCACATCTGTTAAACAAAAGGAATGACATGTTCAGATCATTCTGTATCTTTAGAGAGTCAGAAGACCCAGTCAACTGAGGGAGAAATAAGACAGCTTTGTACTTTATCCATTCCTGTGCATTCAATCACTTCTACATAAAGTCTTTGTTTTATCAAATGCTTGTCTGAGAGGAGCCATATGTAACAGTCTCAGGAAGTTTGGGGAACAGAGAACATTAATGTCTAATTAGCAATGAAGGGCTTTCAGTGACCCATGAATATCCTTTTTCTGTTCTTTTTTTTTTTGCCAGTATTTATTTATTTTATTTATTTATTTTTATTTTATTTTATTTAAAATACAATTCAGGGCCGGGCAGTGGTGGCGCACGCCTTTAATCCCAGCACTCGGTAGGCAAAGCCAGGCGGATCTCTATGAGTTCGAGGCCAGCCTGGTCTCCAAAGCGAGTTCCAGGAAAGGCGCAAAGCTACACAGAGAAACCCTGTCTCGAAAAAACAAAAAAAATAAAAAATAAAAAAAAATAAATAAAATACAATTCAGTTCTACATAACAGCCACGGATTCCCTTCCCCTCAGCCCTCCCCCCCCCCTGTTCCCACCTCCTCCAGGGCAAAGCCTCCACTGAGACTGAGATCAACCTGGTAGACTCAGTCCAGGCAGGGCCAGTCCCCTCCTCCCAGGCCAAGCCAAGCAACCCTGCATAAGCCCCAGGTTTCAAACAGCCAACTCATGCAATGAGCACAGGATCCGGTCCCACTGCCTGGATGCCTCCCAAACAGATCAAGTCAATCAACTGTCTCACCCATTCAGAGGGCCTGATCCAGTTGGGGGCCCCTCAGCCATTGGTTCATAGTTCATGTGTTTCCATTCATTTGGCTATTTGTCCCTGTGCTTTATCCAACCTTGGTCTCAACAATTCTTGCTCATATAAACTCTCCTCTTTCTTGCTAATTGGACTCCCAGAGCTCCACCCGGGGCCTAGCCATGGATCTCTGCATCCAGATCCCTCAGCCATTGGATGGGGTTTCTAGCACGACAATTAGGGTGTTTGGCCATCCCATCACCAGAGTAGGTCAGTTCAGGCTGTCTCTCGACCATTGCCAGCAGTCTATTGTGGGGGTATCTTTGTGGATTTCTGTGGGCCTCTCTAGCACTTTGCTTCTTCCTATTCTCATGTGGTCTTCATTTACCATGATCTCCTATTCCTTGTTCTCCCTCTCTGTTCTTGATCCACCTGGGATCTCCCGCTCCCCCAAGCTCTCTTTCCCTCGACCCTTGCCCTTCATTTCCCCCACTCATGTCCAGACTGTTCATGTAGATCTCATCCATGTCTCCGTCATTGGGCGATCCCCGTGTCTTTCTTGGGGTCCTGTTTTTCAGGTAGCCTCCCTGGTGATGTGAGTAGCAGTCCAGTCATCCTTGTTCCACATCTAGTATCCTCCTATGAGTGAGTACACACCATGTTTGTCTTTCTGAGTCTGGGTTACCTTACTCAGGATGATTTTTTTTTCTAGATCCATCCATTCACCTGCAAACCTCATGATGTCATTGTTTTTCTCTGCTGAGTAGTATTCCATTGTGTATATGTACCACATTTTATTTATCCATTCTTTAGTACCACTCTTGGGCATATACCCAAGGAATGCTCAATCATACCACAAGAGCACTTGCTCAGCTATGTTCATATCAGCATTGTTTGTAATAGCCAGAACCTGGAAACAGCCTAGATGCTCTTCATCTGTTCTTTTTTTATTTAAGTTTTTTTTATTTTACATACCAACAACAGTTCCTGATCCCTCTACTCCTCCTGTTCCTCCCCCATCTTCCCCCCCACTCAACCCCCATCCACTCCTCAGAGAGAGTAAGGCCTCCCATAGGGAGTCAACAAAGTCTGGCATATCAAGTTGAGGCAGACCAAGCCTCTCTCCACTGTATGGAGACTAAGCAAATTATCCCTTTATAGGGAATGGCTTTCAAACAGCCAGTTCATGCGCTAGAGATAAATATTGGTCCCACTACCAGTGGCCCCACAAACTGTCCAAACCACACAATTTCCACCCACATTCAGAGGGCCTAGTTCAGTCCCATGCAGGTTCCCCAGCTCTCAGACCAGTCAGTGAGCTCCAACTAGCTCAGGTCAGCTGTCTCTGTGGGTTTCCCCATCATGATCTTGAACCCTCTGTTCATATAATCCCCTCTCCCTCTCCAACTGGACTCTGGGAGCTCCACCCACTGCTTAGCTGTGGATCTATGCATCTGCTTCCATCAGTTACTGGATCAATACTCTTTGATGACAATTAAGGTAATCTGCAATCTGACGACAGGGGAAAGTCAGTTCAGGCACTCTCTCCACTATTGCTTAGAGTCTTAACTGGGATCATCCTTGTGGATTCCTGGGAGTTTCCCTAGCACCAGGTTTCTCCCTAACCCCATAATGGTTCCCTCTATCAAGATATCTCTTTTCTTGCTCTCCTATCTGTCCCTCCCCCAACTCTACCATCCTGTTGTTCCCTCATGTTTTCTTCCCACCTCCTCTTAGCTCTAACTCCCTCTCCCCCAGGCTCCCAATTTACTCAGGATATCTTATCTATTTCTCATTCCTAAGGGGATCCATGCATGTCTCTCTTAGGGTCATCCTTGTTACCTAGCATCTCTAGAGTTGTGGATTGTAGCCTGGTTATCCTTTGCTTTACATCTAGTATCTTCTTATCAGTGAGTACATACTGCATATTTCTTTCTTGGTCTGGGTTACTTCACTAAGGATTTTTTTTTCTGGTCTATCCAAAATAACTGCAAATTTCATGATGTTAGTATTTTTTGTTTTGTTTTGTTTTACCACTGAGTAATACTCTGTCGTGTAAATATACCACATTTTCTTTATCCAGTCTTCCATTAAGGGGAATCTAGATTGTTTCCAGGTTCTGGCTATTACAAATCATGTTGCTATGAACATAGTTGAGCAAATTTCTTGTGGTATGAATGTGCATCCATGGGTATATGCCCAAGAGTGGTATCTCTGGGTCTTAAGGTAGATTGATTCCCAACTTTCTAAGAAGTCACCATGCTGATTTCCAAAGTGGCTGTACAAGTTTTCATTCCCACAAACAGTGGAGGAGTGTTCCCCTTGCTCCACATTCTTTCCGACATAAGCTGTCATCAGTGTTTTTGATCTTAGCCATTCTGACAGGTGTAAGATAGTGTCTTGGAATTGTTTTGATTTGCATTTCCCTGATGGCTAAGGATGTTGATCTATTCTTTAAGTGTCTTTCAGCCATTTGGGATACTTTTGTTGAGAATTCCCTGTTTAGATCTATACCCTGCAGAATGGGGAAAGATCTTTGCCAACCCTACATCTGACAGAAGATTGATCTCCAAAATATATAAAGAAGTCAAGAAACTAGACATCAAAATATCAAATAATCCTTTTTCTATTCTTTACAAGTATATAGTTCTTACTATTAACTTTCATATTTATGAAAGTTATATAGTAAGAACTGTATATATACATATATATGTGCATATATATGGTGATATTTTATTTGTATTAAATGTTATTTGTATGTTAATAAAGTTGCGTGGGGGGGGATCAGAGCTATTAGCAAGCCATAGGAAAGCCAGGCGGTGGTGGCGTACGCTTGTAATCCCAACATTTGATAGGCAGAGCTAGGTAGATCTCTGTGTGTTCAGGGATACAGCCAGCATGGAGATACACGCCTTTAATCTCAATACCAACCATAGAAGACCTGGAGGTCTATATAGACAGGCAGTGATGAGGCAGTCATGTGGTCGGGTTTACAATCAATGAGAAGGCAGAACCAAAAGTCTTTATAAAGACTTTAACAGAGGAAGTAGCTCTCTTTCGGAGAGGTAGGACCACCGCAGGAGGAAGGGTAAGGTTTTAGCTCTTAACTCTGACCTCTTGGCTTTCTTCTTTGCATTGGTTCTGTGTTTCTTATTTAATAAGACGGTTGGTTACATCTACACATATATACATATATAACCTGATGTAATGCTTTCTATCTACTAAATTAAAAATAATAATTATCATGGAGATTGTTTTCTATATTTTCATTGTTTTCTGTATCACATTTCAGCACAAATAAAATATCATCATAAAAAATTATATCTAATTATATAATTATAATAAACATGTTATAAGTATTCCTTCTGATTGTTTTCTGTGGGCTTAGCATATCCTGGAGAGGAGTTATCAGATGACTGGATATATTTTGACAATTAATTTAAAATGACTTCAAGACTTTAAAATTACTTCAGGAAGGTACTCATTTGAACTGAACAAGAGATACCTTCACATTCTCTTTACAGAGCAAAAGGTTCCATAGGGATGGAGAAATAACCCAGGTAAGAGCACCTGCTACACAAAGCTGACAACACGTCCCTAATTGTTCCCACCCCCTTCATTCCATGTAAACATGCCTTATGTTTTTATTGAACCTGTGTCTGTGATCTCAAGCACACCCCAAACCTTAAATGTCTTTTTCCATGCTTATTCAAATTTCATTTATACTATGTCCAGCTTTACTTTTTATTAAACTTTTGCTGTATAAAGTCTCCAATATTTCCTGATCATTCAAATGTACATGATTGTGTTCACTTTTGAATCACAGTAAGAACATAACTTCTTCATAATTCCAGCCCTTGGTTGCAAAGCTGTTTCACATTATCTACATTACATGTTAGTTTGTCCTGTACAACCAGAGTAAAAATGTGTAATATTTATAATAAAAAATTGTAGATGTAATGGTCTTATTAAATAAGAAACACAGAGCTAAATGCAGATTTAAAAGCCTAAAGGTCAGAGCAGTAGCTAAGAGCTGAGACTTTGCTGCCGCTGCTGTACTTCCCCTGAGAAAGAGACCTACTTCCTGTGTATCTGTTTTTTTTTTTTATTGACTTTCTGTTCTGCCTTCTCATTGGTTGTAAACCCAACCACATGACCTCCTCATCACTTCCTGTCTATACAGACCTCCAGGTCTCTGTGGTTGGTATTGAGATTAAAGGTGTGTGTCTCCATGCTGGCTGTATCCTTGAACACACAGAGATCTGCCTGTCATGTGATCAGGATTAAGGGTGTGTGCTACCACTGCCAGACTTCTACTATGGCTTGCTATTAGCTCTGACACCCAGGCACTTTTATTTATTAATATACAAATAAAATCACATTTCAGCACAAATAAAATATCATCATAAAAAATTATATCTAATTATATAATTATAATAAACATGTTATAAGTGAAATTCCATCATTTGACTGTACTTCTAGAGCTTTATAGAGGTAATCTAGTTTATAATAATAAGAATCTGATCCATTATAATAAATCCTCAGAGAAAGAAGAAATTTGAACTAGAGACAGATACACATAAAGGGGAGGCACAAAATCCGGAACTTACCCTTTCCCTATTGCTCAAAAAAGACAGAATCTCTCAACTCCTACCCTCTAGAAGAATGACACAATCAACTTATGTTTTTGCAGCCTCTTAGGTTGTGGTTTGTTGTCTGTACAGCCCTGGCAATCTAATAAGAGGTATTAAATAAATGTCTGTTATTATTTATATTATTATAGACAGATGAGAGACTCATGAGAGTTCCCCAATGATGTCACATCCCTTACAAGAGAAAATGTAAAGAATGAGTAGTTAAGAAATTAAATTTATAGATCTCATATTTCTAATACAGAAAATAGAAAACTTTGCTTACAGGTCTACTCATTCAAAAGTAAACTGTAGATCAGTCGGCCAATTACATTCTCCACATATCCTCAGATATGAACAGAAAAAAATTACCTGAGGGAAGACAAAGGTTTGTCAAAAAATAATGAACTTTCAGGGGACAGTGGGGTGTTTTGATCTGTACAGCTATCAGATAGTCTTTGGCAGAGTGATTCTAAACATAAATGGAGGGTATGAAATTAGAATTTGATAATTTCTATTAATAAAATAATAAAAGGGCAGTAGTTTGAGCTAAGATGTATATGTATTTATTCCTTCTGAGTATATAATGGCATCTGAGGCAGATATAAGTTCTTACCTTTCAGAATTTAAAGTTAATCTAGGCACTAACAAAAATAATTGTATTAGTTAAGGTTTATTAGTATAAGTAATAGAGGGTGTCATATTAGTATTAATAAGTATTAGCCCACCAACTGCCACTATTACATTTATTATTCTTGTTCTATTTACCATCTTAGAATTTGGTATAGGTCATATTCAAGCTTATATTTTTACCCTTCTAGTTAGCCTTTACCTACATGATAACACATAACCCAGCAAACACATGCATATCCTAGTTATCCCAAACCCATGGCCATTAAAGGCCATTCAAAGAATAGAACCAGTAGAATGAATACATATTAAAATGTTATTTATTGGATTGGCTTAGAGAATACTGTTTGGGCAGCTCAACAATTGCTGGTCCACATAGGCGAACGAGGCTGAACCCCATAGTGTACCTGCTCAGTATACATGACTGGATACATCTTGAGTCCAGTCAGATGCTGAAGGCTGGGAGAATTCCTGGAGAGTCAACAGTCTTCAATCCATTTTGGAATGCTGAAGAAGTTGAGTTCTGACGTCAGCAAAGGGCAAATTGGGCAGAGTCAGAAACACAGTAAGTAAGTGGACACTGACGATCACAAAGGCAAGCCGGCATAATAAGTCAAAGCTTTTCCCTGGCTCGTCCTTATATGAGGGCCACTGCAAGGTGCTGTCCACTTTTAGAGTGGGTCTTTGAACTTCATTTTATGTAACTGAGAAAAATCCCTCACAAAGTCATCCAGAAATTAGTCTGATCTAGATAATCCCTCAGGTGTGCCCAGAGACTTGTCTCTTGGCGATTCTAATATCTTTGAAGTTGAAATCAACATTAACCATCAGAAACATTACTAACAATTGTAGCAGTAACAATGCTACTAAGAGTAATACATCCTAAATTATGTCTGTACCCTTAATTAGTGGCCCAAGAGTGTATCAGTATTTGAATAAAAGACTACAAATATGGAGTGCTTTTCCATTTCAATGATAAGGATAGAGAAAATGCAGGTGTATTAAAATTTATTTTATTAAGAATTTAGTAGAAAAAAATCTCATAAGACAAAGAGCATAAGGGAAACTTGCACAAATTTTTTAGTGTGAACAAATGTTTCCTTCGTTTCCTTTCTCCATAAGACTAGATCGTTCTCTGAGATGATGCTGAAAGGTCCTGTGAAAAGGTCTGTAGTTTGCACAGGCTGTGGAAAAATCTCTGACACATGAGAAACAGAGAATAAATAGGAAGCCATGCCTCAGAGACTTACTTAAACGTTCACAGTGAAGAGGAACACAGGTCTGACCACTGAAATTGAAAATCCAAAAAGGTACTTCAGAGAGAAAACCACAGCCGAAATAGAAGCAAGCAATCATCTGGAGGACAATTTCAAACACCTGCTGATGATTTAGTCTCACTGTCCAACTCAGGCAGAAGAAAATTCAATACTGCTCAATGAAGTAAATAAAGTATTGTGGAAAATAAAATCCCAGCACCTAAGATAACAATTGTATTGATGTCTGCAGAGCCTACATGACAGATGCACCCGGCTGCCACTGCAGAGGCAGCTGCACAACTATATACCAGCTTGTGGCATCATAAACTTTTCAGTGTAGACAGACCCATCCCCAGGACAGAGTGATTTGGGCTGATACCTGTGTTGTGTTCTTTGGGGGAGCCCAGCTCAATTGCCAGCAGTCAGCTAGACAATGATTCTTTGAGTCAGAGGGGAACTGTTTGCCAGATGGAGTTGAAAAAATACAGGAGACATGATTCCTCCATAGGTAGACCTTAAATTGCTTCAATCCCCCTTGCCACCTAAGGAATATTATTATGAGCCACAGGAGTCATATTTGGAGAATAGCTCCGTAACACTGCTGGAGAAATTATTAAAGAGATTATAGAAGTCCTAAATTGGGCACCATAGAGACAGATTTGTCCTTCAGAACTGTGTTAGTTGCTCTGAATAGTACTGGCTCACATACACTTTGTTTTCAATTATTAATTAGTTGCTATTCTTTAAAAAACACAAATTTCAGGCTTCTCTTTTAATGTGGAGAGCCTGATGTAACAGACATGAGAGACCGGTGTACTTTTTGGACAGGGTCACACATTCTCTAACTGGCTGTGTCTTCAAGCACTCCCTACTGCTTGTGTGTAGTTGGCTTACATCATCTTGGTTCACCCTTCCAGGCATTTTATTCCTGAGTGCAGAACTAGTATCGCAAGAAGCAAAAGGATCAAAAAAAAATTGATGAGAATTAGGAATTATTGATCAAAGAAGGAGCTTGTCCAGAAAAAAAGCACAATTTTATGAGCAATATATTAATAAATGTAATAGAAATTGGATGATTAGCCAGTTCCTGGGAAAGTATGTTAAATCACAAATGAGATAAAATGCAGCTATGAAACACAGCTATGACAGGAAGGCTTATACTTTATTATCAGAATAGTGGAAGCAGCCCCAAACTGGGAAGGTCCTATCAAACTGAAAGTCCCCCACCTCTAATCGGTTGCCTTGCTGTCTGTGAGATGTGAACCCACCTCCACTCTGCTGCCTTGCAGTAGTCTGTGAGATGTGAAGGAATCAATGAAACATGTGACAAATGAACTGATCAGTCATTTGATTGTGCTATCCTAGGTTAGTTAATTCTCAGAGGAAGGACGAGAGAAGAAAAGTGTCTTCGGTACAGTAGGTAGCATCACAAAGGAGGGAATATAACTAACTCACCTAAGTAGTAACCTGAACCACTGGACTACTACCGATGAATGTTTCATTCCTCTAGGCTGTGGAAAAGTCCATAAGCAATGAAAGCATCACTCATTTTTTCAAAGAAACCTCTTGTTTCCCCTTCTCTGTTCCTGTTTCAAAATTGGAGTAATCTAGAGAAAAAGCTGTGGTCATTAGCATCAGTGACTGAGCTGTTAGAGAAACAAAGAAATCAAACAAAGCCACAGTGCACAGCATCACCTTTACTAGAATCTGAGAAGATGGACTTGATTGACTGTTGCTGAAGATTATGACTCCAGACAAGAACCATGATCCACTTCACTACCTGTATTAAAGATGTGGAGAGAATGATATATGTTCATTAGATATTATTTTCTTATTGTATATGTATTTGTTTACCCATTTTTTTAAAGTTAGTCCCTTTAAAGATTTCTCAAGGATGTTGAAGATGAATTTAAATAAGAAAATTCTCTAAGCCATTAAAAATAAATTTAGGGTAATTTCAGCTACTATAATAAGATGAAGCATTTGTATAAGTACCCTATCTCTTGAACTACACTAAAGTAAAAGTTCTTCAGTTTTTGAAATAATTATGAGAAGATTCTGAAAGATCAATCAGAGAAAAGCAGAGCACCCTGGTTGTAAAAATAGTAACAGGTTTCTCCCTCCTCTTGAAGTCTCTACTGGTATAGGTGTGGATGACTTTATTACTTCTGAACAAGTACAGAAGTCATGACTTTTCTACCCTGCCTCTGACGTCATTCCAGTGGAGAGAGGCAAGTGCTTTATTATTTCCCCATCAGCTAGGGCTGGGCTTTAGGTTCCTCCTTGGTTTCTATTGGCAACAGAAGAAAGAGCTAATCACTGTCCATGGACAGTAGAATTTTTTGACACTGCTTCAGCATGGATGTTGAGATACTCTTTAAAACTTCACAAGGTTACAAAAAAAAAAGACAAAAAAAAGACAAAAAAAAAAAACTTCACAAGGTTGGGTTTCATGTTCCTCACAGAGTCTTTTCCTGGCCTCAGTGGTGTTAATGGGTCAGGAGTGAAGTAATTATTTACCATTGTTTTTGCTGTGCTGGGCTACTTGTATCCTGACCTTTTGGATAAAGAGAGCAAGCCATCTTTCTGGCATTGTTTTCTGTTCATGTTGCTGACACTATTGGATTGCCAATTTTTTTCAATACCAAGTCTTATAAATGTGTTGTAGAAATACAAAATAAAACAAACAAAAAATAGCTGCAATGTATTGAATAATGTCTCTCAAAAATCCAAGGCCACTTTAAACTGCAAAATATGCACTTATTTTAAAATATTAGTTTCACAAATGTAATAGATGTGTTCGTACTAGTGGTAAACTCTAATTCAATGTGACTATATCTTTATAACATGAGGAGAAAACACAAAGACAGAGATAAAGTTATTTAAAGAGAATAAGTAAAATTCTTATTACTTGCAGAAAAGTCTGGCTCTGCAGAAATTCTAAAGTTATAACAAGAAATCCTCAAATAAATAAATATATTCAGCAAGACTAAATGACATAAGATTCTATGTAGAAATTACATCTATTGTCTTATATACATGCATTTCTAAATTACATATAGGCATTGCTGTTATTATATATATATATGCATGCTTCTTACATAAGGAATTATCTCTTTTGTTATATACTAGCAATGATAAATGCCTACCAGAGTTACAAATACAATATCATTTAAAAATGCTAGAGTTTGATACAAATGATGAAAATTTACCAAAAATATGCAAGGATTCTGAAATTATTTGCTAAGCTTGATGAAGGAAATCAAAGCTCTAATAAGATAGGGGTATATATTATGTTCATGATTTGAACATCTGCTGTGGGATGACTTTCTGTATGCTGTGAATATGTGTTGCTCTGATTGGCTGATAAATAAAGCTGCATTGGCCTATGGCAAGGCATCTCAGAGGCAGGCAGAGATGCCAATTGCCACCGTGGAAGGAGCAACAAGATGCCAGGAGTCCAGTAATGCCATGGCCATGTGCCAATTTATAGATTAATAGAAATGGGTTAAGTTATAAGAAATAGCTAGCGAGAAGCTTGAGCCATAGGCCATGGCCATGCAATTTGTAATTGATATAAGCCTCTGTGTGTTTACTTGGGTCTGAGTGGCTGCAGGACTGGGAGGGACATGGGAAAACTTCCAGCTACAAATATCAACACAGCAAAATTACCAGTTAATGTAGAGATTTAGTTCAATTTTTTTTATCAAAACCCAATCAGGAAATTTTTTAAGTGTGCAGGATTGTTTTAAAATATATACTAAAAACTAAGCATAAGAATAGCTAAAATGATTTTGACTTATTATAAATATATTGTAGTCATGGGCAGAACAAACAGAGCAATAGAAAAGAGCAGAAAACTTAGAAAGGATAAAATATGTCCAACATATTATTCAATGAATGGATAACGCAATGAAGAGAACATAGATGGACTAAATGGGAATAATTAGACCTTGTCATAAGTCTTATATTTCATATACAATTAACTCAAAATGAAGATAAGATAAATATAAAATATTTATACGAAAGGCAAGCTGATCTCTACAATTCTGACTCTTAATCATCATAGAGAAAGAAACGTCCAAAAGGAACTTGGACAACTTGACAAAATTGAATTCTTTTACTTTTTGTAAGACCCAAAAGGAGGGAAAACACAAATCACAAAGTAGAAGAAATAATAATTCAGGGCACGTTTAGCAAGAGAATACAGTCAGGAATATATAAAGTAATCACCAAATGAACTGTTACAGAATAAATAATCCAATTAGAAATGGGCCAAAAGATAGAAATGGATATTTCATCAAAACATATGCAAAAAATGAGCACTGGAAAAAAAGTGTTTGTTATCATTAGCCCTTGGTGAAATAAGAATTAAAGAACAATGAGCAATCATGACTCACTTTCTAACAGAATAAAAAATTAAATAACACCATACCATATACCAGCACAAATTCAAACTGATTTCATGTATTGCTAATATGAATGCAAAATTTCACATCAACTCTGAAAAATACTAGACAGTTTTAAACAAAAAATTAAATGTGGAACTTCAATACAAGTCACCAGTTACACCCTGCTACATTTATTACATGGAAATATAAAGGTGTTCACACAAACCCCAGCAGCTAAAGTGTGGAGCTGACATTTTCATAGCAGGTTGGACTATCAAGAACCCTAGCATTTCTCAGTCTAGAAGGTTTAATGCTGTGGGATGTTAAATGTGTTGCTCTGATTGGTTAATAAATAAAACACCAATTAGCCAGTAGCCAGGCAGGAATTATAGGCGGGACAAGGACAGAGGAGAATTCTGGGAAATAAAAGGCTGAGGCAGAGAGACACTGCCAGCCGCCCCCATGACAAGCGAGATGTAAGGTACCAGTAAGCCACGAGCCACATGGCAATTTATAGATTAATAGAAATGGGTTAATTTAAGATATAAGAACAGTAAGCAAGAAGCCTGCTGTGGCCATGCAGTTTGTAAGCAACATAAGTCTCTGTGTGTTTACTTGGTTGGGTCTAAGCGGCTCTGGGACTGGTGGGTGAGAGAGATTTGTCCTGGCCATGGGCCAGGCAGGACCAGAAAAATTCCAGCTACAGTTTAAGACCGTGGTGAAGCCTTACAGTGGTGTACTATTCAACAACCTAAGGAAACAGATCACTGATATGCCTAATGGCATGAATGAACTTCATACAAAGAAGCCTTCACGATAAAGAGTCAGAGGATACCATACACTGTTTCCATTTGTATAATAGAATTAATAACAAAAAGCATAGAAATGTAGGGCACGTAAGTGGTTGCAAAGAACCAAGGGAAAATATGAATGATAAAATGAATGGTAAGGGCAATGTTAGAGAACCTTGAAATGTCACAAAGACTCTAAAGTTAGATTTTATAATAACATCCTGGTGTGATATTGAAAAATAATATATACATATATATGTATATGTGGGAGTCATTTGTTTGTTTTGCTTAGATTTTAAAGACTGATACACGCTGTAATCTAGAACTTGCTATGTACCCTAGATTGGCTTTGAACTCCTTGTAGTCCTCCTCTCAGGTTCCTAGGTAGGATATATAGGCTACAGAACAACCAATTTCTTCTGCAATATTTTTCTTAAAAGACTGAATCTAGGAAATTACTTTAGACAGTCTTTTTCCAGTGAGTTAAACAATTAAACAATATACAAGTGCATCAGTTATCACTGAGTCCTTGTAGCCCACGGCATCCTGCCCCTCGAAAAAACTGAAAGTAGCATAGTTAAAAGACTTAGAATGAAATTTTTGCCACATATCCAAAAAGTCCTACAAAGGCAGTAGAAGGGAGATCTGTTTCTTTTCTGCTAATTACAGCCAGAGTTGTTATAAATCTTACTGGAGTGACAGATTAGAGGTAGATCCACAGCTTTCTATTCCCTCCCTCAATTCTATATTTTAATGGAGATATTATCAAAGAATGCATACCTCACAAAGTAAGACAAACAAACAAAGAAAGAAAAAACAATTCTGGAAGATGACATGAGTCCTGCTTTAGTTCTTAGTAGTGAAAGTCATTATGACAAGGTACTACAGAGAATAAAAGAGGGAACTAAGAGAGTAGAGGGCATGTCTGCAAACAGCTATACCATTCCGAGTAGACGAAACCACTGGAAAGTCTTACCTTTCTAAGACCTGAAAGCAAGAATTAGAAAACACCAGCATCTTCAGTGTAAGCCGATAAGTGACTGCAAGAGCTCCCTGTGGCTTTTGCTCTGTTGAGGTTTGAAGCCAGCAATCATTGAACACAGCGTTGGTTAGGTGCCTCGGCCTTGTTGGGAGGCTCCAGCCTTTATTAATTGTCGGTCTATCCAAAAGGATGGAAAAAAAAACCTTTCCTTTATTGAAAAGCTTCAGAATTTCACTCAAGTAGGCATCTATGCTTTTGCTGTTACAATTAAAATCAAATACATTTTTTAAAATTAATTAATTTTTTTAATTTTACAATACCATTCAGTTCTACATATCAGCCACGAATTGCCTTGTTCTCCCCCCTCCTGCCCCCCCTTTCCCCCACCCCCCCCCCCATTCCCACCTCCTCCAGGGCAAAGCCTCCCCTGCGGACTGAGATCAACCTGGTAGACTCAGTCCAGGCAGGGCCAGTCCCCTCCTCCCAAGCCGAGCCAAGTGACCCTGCATAAGCCCCAGGTTTCAAACAGCCAACTCATGCAATGAGCACAGGACCTGGTCCCACTGCCTGGATGCCTCCCAAACAGACCAAGCCAATCAACTGTCTCACCCATTCAGAGGGCCTGATCCAGTTGGGGGCCCCTCAGCCATTGGTTCATAGTTCATGTGTTTCCATTCGTTTGGCTATTTATTGTGAAGTGCTTATGGAGATGAACAACCTGCAGAAAGGGCCACAATAGTCTCCCCTTCCTGAGTGCCAATACATTGAAACATACAGTGTGAAGAAATTGATTCTTATGAGCAGAGTAAGTTTGGAAATGTATTCTTGCCCATCATTTCAGATCCGAGTGCAGCATAGTCATCTTGTTGGCATTGGCGTGATATGAGCTGAGTATTCCCATGCTATGCTTAGATTGTCGAATCACTAAAACTGTGCAGCAAAAATATGTGTATTATTTTAGTTAGGTCATTCTGCTACACATAAAGGTATGTATTATGTCTCTTGGAATTACCATACTTGTTGAGAATTTAAAATTCCTGATACAAATATGTATTTGTAGTAGCAAAGAGCTTATATAACCATTTTAATTACCTGCCTTGATAAACTTAAATCACAGAATTATAAAATAAGTTAAATTGTTGATTTCCTTTTCAGCATAAGATAAATAATGTATAACAATTTTTTCAAGAAAAGGTGGAATTCTGTTAAAATATAGGAGTGTAGAATGTTGATATCTCAATGGAATACCAGCAATGATTATTGGGTTGTTCTTACCTGTTCATACAGTACACTTGATTGTTTGGATGCTTTTTGGCTTGCTTGTTTGTTTTCAGTTCTGGGGTCACAACACCATAGGCTGATGTTCTCTACCACTGAGCTACATCTACAGTGCCTGAAAGAGTTTTTTTTTTTTTCATTAAATTCCTTGTCTCAGTTATGGAGACTTACAGTTTATTGGCAGGTTCTGACAGAATACTTTATATTTTTTCTAATAGAGAGCTATTTTGTAGACTTACAACGTAATCAGCTATGGTTTTGATAGAGAAAGGTTTTTTTTTTTTTTTTTTTTTTTTGGTTTTTCGAGACAGGGTTTCTCTGTGTAGCTTTGCGCCTTTTCCTGGAACTCACTTGGTAGCCCAGGCTGGCCTCGAACTCACAGAGATCCGCCTGGCTCTGCCTCCCGAGTGCTGGGATTACAGGTGTGCGCCACCACCGCCCGGCGAGAAAGTTTTTATATTGAAATATTTTAATGAAAGACAATGGAGATCTACCACATAAACAAAGTTATAGTATTTACACATGTTTTAAAATATGAAAGCAAATAATTTGGGTAACTGAAATCATTTTCTACAATATCCAATGTTTTATGACTAAATGCAGTCATAAATGCACAAGTATCAATCATGTTCAGAATCTTAGCACATGTTTTGTTCATGTCTAGGCATTTATGATTACATGAGTGTTTTGCTGTAAGATAGAGTTCATCTGTTGTTTTGGTCACACAAAGGTTGTTATATGCAAACATTCTGACTTAATGTAAAGTTATCATACATAGAATAATATTGATCATTATAAATTTTAATGTTTTAGGTTTCCAGATAATTTTGAATAAACTTAGGGAATGAGGATATTGTAGTCAAGCAACTAAATTATGTAGAGTAAAGAATTAAACAACTGCCCTAGATCCTGGAAAAAAATGAAATGTAGAAAATAGAATTGAATTAAAATAAGAGAGCAATTTATTAACTACTTTAGCACTCAGGCACCACAAATGTTCTACTTAAGAAGGGAAACAATACTGCTGAGTGGGAGTCCTGTTTCATTTATCTCTCATTTCAAATGTACTAGGATATTATCTTGCTCTAAAAACCCTCTAGTAGACTATAGGACAGATAAAATTCATTTGAATAAAGAGACAGCTTCAAAATTGCAAGTTTCAAAATCTTGAGGAACAAAATAGTAACTTATTGACCAAACTGTGGTTTGTAAATGTCGATATAAAAATAATTTTTAAAAATAGTTTGATTCAAGGCAATATTCTAATTACCACCTGTTCATAGCTTATACAAATAGTTCTTTTATTTCTTCCCACCAAATAAATATAACTAAATAAAGAATTTGTATTTGAATTGAAAAAAATGGTAGGATTTAATATTAGAGAAAATAGTGTTATAAAATGGCCATCAGAAAATCAGCCTAGCTCAAGGAGAGAGCTAAAAATAGCTTGAGTATAAATCATGACACTGAAAATAAATATTCATCACAAAATGCTCCCAGATCAGGAGAGGAAAAAGGAATGACTTAGCAGAGTGGAGGAGGCAATCTAGATGGGCTGAAAGAACTGGTGTGTCCACTGAGATTCAATGAAAACGTACTGCTGGTATCTCTTAAACTGCTCCCATCTCCCTAAGAAAGCATGTTAGGCAACATTTGTTCCCTGTCAATGAGTGGTAGGTAGATGAAAATGGAGTTCTTTTCTTTTCTTTTTTTGTGGTTCACACCAATTTCAGCACTGGAGAGGCAGAGGCAGGTGGATCTCTGTGAGGTTGAGGTCAGCCTGGTTTACAAAGTGGGTTTCAAGACAGCCATAGCTACACAGGGAAACCCTGTCAGGAGTGTTAAAAAAATATTGAGATCATTTCAAATCAAGATTACTTAAAGCACTTGGGAGGCAGAGACAGGATCTCTTTGAGTCCATGGCCAGCCTGGTCTACATGAGTTCTAGGACAGCCAAGGCTACATGGGGAGACCACATCTTGAAAATAACAAACCTTCAAAAAAACATATCAAATTGGAGACTTCATATATAGAACTGCTGGTATTTATAGAAAGTTGCCCAGTGGATTTTCCAGAAGCTCATGTGATCACTTCACTGTTATAATAGCTACAACCAAGGTAATTAACACTTAAGTAATCTTGATTTGAAAATGGTGTTCTAATGAAGAAGGAGCCTGAAGGAAGAGAGAGTGAGAGACTCAAACCAGAAATTTCTACTGGGGAAGAGACAGAGAGATATACATTCTGACCTGCATTTTACCCATATTGACTTGCTTATTCTCTTGGTGTTTATAAGTTTACTCATTACAGCATTGTCTTTTTTAGAACAAAGACATTCACAGAAGACCATTTCTGACCACTTAGTAGCTGGCAATACTCAAGTTACAAAGCCTGAGACATTTGTAAAAGATTCCTATCTCTTTATGTCAGAGATTCAACTTCTCCAAAAAAGAAGTGTGATCTGTAGCCTAGAAGCACTGTGATGAGATGTGTAATGGACCTAGGAGATGGCATAGGCACAGTGAGTGAGGACAGGATGACTTTTGTGGCCTTACACATGCTCTGCTAGCCAGTACTGATTAGCCTCTTCCCTTATGGTGAAGATTATTTACCTTGAATGTTCATTCTTAGTTGCTCAGTACAAATGTTTCTGAACCAGCTTCCATCTTCTATTTCAAGAGTATGTAGCTAGCATTATTCTTGGAGTGCTATAATATATTTATTTTTTTCCAATTATTTTTATGTTTTCTAAATGGTTTATTTGTTTCTGAAGTCATTGATTGCAACTTATCGATGTTTGTTATCTAGACCAAATAATGAATATAAATCCTGGTGTAGAGAACTTATTAGCAGTCTGCACAATTGATTAAAATTAAGTGGATTATAAAAATATCAAGGTGTCTGACTAAGATATTAGACAGGGAAACTGTATCAATACTTCTCATCCAAGGCTCAGTAAACACCAAGTAAGAGGAGGCAGAATATAAGAGCCAAAGGCAGAGTGCTTTAAAATGCTGTATTCTAGGCAAGACATGTTGATCATATTCATGAACATGCAGTAGCTGTGGTTACCTGCATAAGATCAAACCAGCTAAATTCCAGCATGGATGAGAGATATGATCTCCAAATCCTACTCTTCACCAAAGGATTATTGGGAGGGAGAGTCATTCTTTTTGTGGATGTGGCCACTGGTAGGATTTCCTTACTTTACTCAATGGTCATAACCCCTTTCAAATATGGGCAGCAATAACTTCATTGAGGGAGTTATAACACCTTTTTTTTTCTAGGAAAGGCATGAAGTTGGAATGGGGGAACAGAACATGAGTGAAGCTGGAGGGGGGAAATGAAGATCAGTTATGACCATGTACCATTGTATACCTAAATGGCATTCTGAAGAATAAAGAAAAACAAAACAAACCTAACATTCCTATGAGATAGCCACTATGTATCTCTCAACATTTTTCCACCTGTCTGTCCATTCACCTATTTATAGACCTATCTTATACTACTTGAATTACTGAAATAACCTTCAACTATCTTCATATAATAGATGAGGAGATTTGAAGATAGAAAAGGGAAGGGGAAGTGATATAATTCTATTGCAATTAAAATGCTAAAAATAATTAATGTTTTAAAAGCCAATAAATTAAAAAGCATTCCTTCTTCTCATTCTTCTGGTATAACTTTTTATCTAGTGAATGGCAATTTATTCTTCAAACAGTATCTTACTATTAAATTAATTAATTTGATTTCTAATAGTGACCTATTTCCCTAAACTCAAATGTGTACTTTAAACTCTAGTATTTAGATATTTCTAAGTTCACTGTTTGTTGAAATGTAAAAAATAATAAATTAGTTATAGAGATAAAATACATTTGAAAATCACATTTACTCAGGATAACTCATTAATTCTCTATAATAGGCTCTTATTTGTTTTATTCAATATCCCAGCTTATAGAAATAATTATTGTAACCACTTATGTGTTGATGTTGTAGTTGATGGCATATGTTACTTTACATTTGATTGTATCCCAACCTATGTAATAGGCTGGATACATATTTGTAGACTCTACAAGTATAATATTCTTTTCTTTCTCAAATGGTTGGTATTTTTCATTGTTTGTGATAGGGTCCTAGTCTTGTAAGACACTATTCACTATTTCTTCCTATTTACTTGACTTTGTAGCACCTTACTACTTACTATGCATAATTATTAGGGCAAACAGTACCCACACAGATAGCTTTAACAGCTCAAATTTCTTACCTTGTAGTTTCAATAACTGCATATATGAAAGCAAGATGTTGAGAGCTTTCATTTTTGCTGAGGCTTCTTCTTATGGCTTTTAGATGGATAACTCGATTTTCCCTCTATTCCAACATATCTTGGTGTTCCTCCATGTCCCCAGATTTTCTCTTTTAAAGAGGACAGCCTAAATGGAGCAGTGCACACTCATATGAACTCATTTTAACTGAATCATCTCTTTAAATAATCTATGTCTAAGTGTATTCACATTTTGATGTTTTAAGTATTTTGGTTCCAACATATAAATTTTGGAGGGATACAATTAAGTTCTTAACAATGGCTTTAATATTAACTTTCTCTCAGCACTTAAAGCAATGATGGTCATGGGGTTCAACAGTAAGAAAGAAATTGTTCTTTAAAAAATATAACCTAGTTTATTGAGATGAAAAGTACTGAATCTCTTTTTTTCAATGCGATAGAAATGAAGTAAATATATTGAGTAACTTTGGATTGCACCTGCAAAATAAGAGTACATGGGAAGAAATAACTTCATGTTGTTTCCTAATTGTTAGGTTTTCTCAAGTGGAAATTCTTTTTATTGGAAGTATCACTAGGTGTTTTAATTTCATTGATTTTTATTTTTATTTTTTTAGTAACAGATGTTTCCTAGTTTTAGAAAAATGTTTAAGTGGTGTTCTAATTGAGGACATAATAAGTTTTTCATGTGCTCACTTGGCATGTTTGGTATAATTTGTAATTACTGTGTACACAAGTAGACTATCTAGGAGCAGCTGAGACCTGGTGCAATTACAAATTAACTGTAAGAGTTATGACAAAATTAGCTAAAGAAGCGTCATAGAGGCATACATCCTTTCCTTATAATCATTAGCTGAATATTCAAGATATGTTTTATGCTACTCCTTAAATATAGTTAGTTCACATGGTTAAGCAACATTTGAGGACCATGAAGAGAATGTTTTCTTCTGGTAAAGAGAATGGAATATGGGCTAGGTGTAGACCTAACATTCCAAAATATGAGTTAATCCAGTAGGTCCTGTCAATCACCTGGCTAAGCCAACAACACAGAAAGGGGAGCAAGTTCTCTACCTTGTATGCTGATCCAATTTTTCAGAGAGTGCTGGAGGATGTTCTGTATGTCAAATATGTTGCTCTGATTGGTTAGTAAATAAAACACTGATGGGCTAGTAGCCAGGCAGGAAGGATAGACGGGACAAGCAGAGAAGAGAATTCTGGGAAGTGGAAGGCTGAGTCAGGGAGACACTGCCAGCTGCCACCATGGCAAGCAGCATGTGAAGATGCTGGTAAGCCACGAGCCATGTGGCAAGGTATAGATTTATAGAAATGGATTAATTTAAGATGTAAGAACTAGATAGCTAGAAGCCTGAGCCATTAGGCCAAACAGTTTAAGCAATATAACTCTCTGTGTTTACTTGGTTGGGTCTAAGCGGCTGTGGGACTGGCGGGTGACTGTGGGCCAGGCAGGAAAACTCTAGTTACAAAAGAGCATAAACAGCATGTGACAGGTTACCACTATAATGTATATTACAATTAGCATATTGAGTCTCCATCAAGGGTGTGCATTTTATTATTGTAATGAGCCATAAGTCACTCTTTGACACTCTGAAGTGTCCTTGGACCTTTGACAGTGGTGCCTTCAGTTCCTAGCCTTCTTTGCCAACCATTGTTTTATGATCACTTTGCAAGGCTTTGTTCAAGGTGTGCCTCGACCTTACTTTGCCCTGCTTCTGTGCATCAGAACCATTCTGAACTATAACATGAAACCATGTTCCTGGCAAGCCCATGTGAGGCCTGGATTATCCCTTTCTCCAGAATAGCCATGCTGTGTCTACAACTGGCATACAAGTCATTTAACAGCCATCTGCATTTTTAGATTGACAGCTACAAAATTATAGTGCTTTGCAAAATATCCTTGTAGAGTAGCCTAAAGCTACAGCACAAAGCCTGCATTATTCACCTCACTTGATCTCTCCCTGTAGGGCTCCACGGTCTCTTGTCTTCACAGAATAACTGAGTGCAATACAATAAGGTTTTGAGAGAAATTTTATTAATTTTGTACTGTGTTTAATTTACAAATCAAACTTAATATTAAGTTTGCACATATAAGGACAACCACCTAGTGCAGGCAGGGAACAGTATTCCAAAGTCTCAGTTGTCTACCTGAGCTGTTCAGGCAAAAATTTGTCCTTTTGAAAATAATATAATTAAATTTCTATTCCTTAAAAATAATATGACTATTGAGATTTTGATCTTCTTCAGTGAGCTTGTCAGGAAACACTTATCAAGAAATTCATTTGTTCCATTTTAGTTCTAAAATTTATTAGCTTGAACTTGTTCAGACTATCTTGTTAGAATTATTTAAGCTTTAGTTTGAAGAATCTTACGGGGAAATTATATCACATTATATTCATGGACACAGAGTTCTTATGAAAGCAGATGCATTATTAGTAGAAATATACTGGCAGATTAAATCTAATGATGTTTAAAACTGAAACTGCATCACAACAAAGAATAGTTTGTCCTAGGAGTTCATTATTTAGAGGGAAATTTGTAGTTTTAAATGCCATGGTGAGAAAGAAAATGATAAACAACTAATGAGCTAAGTCAGATGGTGAAGAGATATGATACCTTCAAATAAACAGAAGACAGGAAGGTGAAGAATAAAACATTGATTGAAATCTTGGCCAGGATGATGACTCAGCAGCACAGTTGATGACCACCACACCTTATGACCTGAGTGTGATCCTCGGACATACATGGTGAAGGAGGGAACAGACTCCCACAGCTGTCATTGTGTCCATTACTCCCACAGACCCACCATGGCACACACAAACATGTATGTGTACACACACACTCTCTCACACACACAGATACACACACACCAGAATATTTAAAAATGAAATAAAACATGATAATGAAATATAATGTAAAGCCCAAAGGTAATTATTGCAATGTCAATAAACAGTTCTGAGAAGTGAGAAGAGACACAGCTTCTTGATGAGTAAGAACGAAGGCTATTGAGACCCTGCAGATATCTTTTTCTTATTGTGGATGACAGTTGCAGAATTATTTGCTTCATGTGGTGGTGGCACACGCCTTTAATCCCAGCACTCGGGAGGCAGAGGCAGACAGATCTTTGTGAGTTCGAGGCCAGCCTGGTCTGCAGAGCGAGATCCAGGAAAGGCGCAAAGCGACACAGAGAAACCCTGTCTCGAAAAAACAAACAAACAAACAAACAAAAACAAAAAAACAAAAAAAGAAAGAAAAAAAAGAAAGAAAGAAAAAGAAAACTTTTATAAGTAATAAATTAGTTTATGTTTTTCTCACATATTATCTATCTCAAAAAAATAGGCCAGGAGGTGGTGGCTCACACCTTTAGTCCCAGCACTCAGGAGGCAGAGGCAGGTGAATCTCTGTGAAGTTTGAGGCCAGCCTGCTATATAGAGCTAGTTCCAGGACAGCTGTTACACGGTGAAACCCTATCTTGAAAAACAACAACAACAACTAATAATAATAATAATAATAATAATTTAGTTGTGAAGATGTGTACACATTTTTTTCTGGTTTTTCAAGACAGGGTTTCTCTGTATAGCTTTGTGCCTTTCCTGGATCTCGCTCTGTAGACCAGTCTGGCCTCCAACTCACAGAGATCCGCCTGCCTCTGCCTCTCCAGTGCTGGGATTAAAGGCATGTGCCACCACCGCCCAACAATGTGTACACATTCTTAAGACTGCATTTTACCTACTTTAAAGATTTATTATTTTTTTGTCACATGTGTGGGAAGTAAACTAATCAAATAGAAATAAAAATAATTATAATATAAGCAAAACTAAATGATAATATATGATTCTGTTTGAAGCAGTGACATACAAGAACAATCTTTAAAAATAAATTTCAAGTTCTGGAGATTAAGCCAGAGCAATGGCTATGGTAGGGGTAGAACTCTATTGCTGAAGACACCAGAGAACAAGGAAATATCAAGTTGGTGTTGATCTGGAAGCTTCTGGAAAGCTTTCATATTGCTGGATAGTGCTCTGCATACTACAAAATGAGAGAAGTAATGATCAGTTATATGCAGATGTGAACTCTGAGAGCTACAATGACTGTCCTAGCAAGATATATCCATTGATGCAATAGTGTTATGAACATCTAGGGGGCAATCAATCACTTTCTGAATTGATTTAAGTTCCAGTTCACAAGATTAAACTCATATCTGGAACTGTTACTGGGATAAGAACCTATGACTAGACCTGCTATAGGCCTTGGGGAAGGTTGGAAGGTTTTTGTTGACTGGTTGAGTTTGCAGTCCCTCATGACCTGGCAGCTTATCTCAATAGCACAGCAATATGGTGTATATGTAGCCAACCATCTTATTAAATAAGAAACACAGAACCAATGCAAAGAAGGAAGCCAAGAGATCAGAGCTAAGAGCCTTAGCTGTCTGCTGCAGCTAGCCTCT
Organism: Peromyscus eremicus; assembly: GCF_949786415.1. Taxonomy (NCBI): domain Eukaryota; kingdom Metazoa; phylum Chordata; class Mammalia; order Rodentia; family Cricetidae; genus Peromyscus; species Peromyscus eremicus. The sequence continues at coordinate 86,333,632 of NC_081421.1, forward strand.
TCAGCCAAGAGAGACCTACTTCCTGAGTGTTTGTCTTTATATAGACTTTCTATTCTGCCTTCTCATTGGTTGTAAATCCAACCACATGACCGCCTCGTCACTGCCTGTTTGTACAGACCTCCAGATCTTCTATGGTTGGTATTGAGATTAAAGGCATGTGTCTCTAATGCTGGCTGTATCCTTGACCACACAGAGATCTACCTAGCTGTGCTTACCAAGTGCTGGGATTAAAGGCATGCACCATGAATGCCCAGCTCTGCTATGGCTTGCTATTAGCTCTGACACCCAGGCAACTTTATTTATTAACATACAAATAAAATCACATCTCAGTAGAAATAAAATATCACCATAACGTGGAAACTCCCTCCCTCCTCATAATGAATTTCCTGCCTCTACCTGCCCTTATCTGGCAAATGTCCCTGGCCCTGGAGGACTGCCTTATTTGAAAACTGTCTCTAAACTAGATGCCTTATCTTTAGCTTAAACCCTGACACGGATTCCTGCTAGAAGCCTATTTTGCTAGCTAGAAGCTATTCCTGCACATACTAGAAGTCTTAGGATAGGAGCATGCCTCTTAATGCAAATGCCCCAGCCACTCTCCCCAGCCCTTATATTCTCTTTTCTTCCTGGAATAAAGTACAGTTGTAACTCTTAACTGTCTCTGCGAAGAGCTAATCTCCAGCAACTCACAAGCTGCAGGACCCTGCTCACTCCTTTCTTCTCCCTCTCCCATCACGGAAGGCAGTCAACAATCCAGAGGAAGATGCAGGGACCTGCAGGGGAAAACCTACTATTACTCTGACACAGTATTAACCTGACTCCTAATAACGTATCATTATAACCATTTAACAATGCATCTTACAACCCTCCTCTGAGAAGTTTTTATTTCTGGTCAATGAGGATTAACACAGTGATCTACAACTAGTCAAAGTGGAGAAAGAGACTCCAGAATGCTCAGCCATAAAGGTAGTATATACCACATCCATCCTTCCAAGGCTGTCATTAGGAAGAAGGGGTAGAAGGCATGTAAGAGCCATAGGATTTGAATGACTACAAAGAAACATTATCTTCCAGACATGAGGGCAGCTGCGCATAAGAAACCAAAGTGGCTGGCAAAGAATTAAGAAAATCTGTGCCAGACCTAATCCCAACATGGAAAGAGAAGTTGACCACCTAATCTCACTCTAATCACCGGAGCTATTGGCAACTGTTAGTTACTGGGAGAGGTGGAGACAGCTTTTTCTAAAAGTGTAGACCTTGGTAAGTGTACTACTCTTCAGTGGGAGACCCCACATCCAAGAATATTGAGACAACATAAATTGGTCTCAAAGGATTAAAGGAAAAACAAACAGGACAAAAATTTGAGAAGGTAGGAAAGGGAGGGTAGATCTGGGAATAGTTAGAGGAGGGAGTGAACATGATTAAAACATATTGTATGAAACCCAGCTAATAAAAATGCAAACGTCAAATGTAAACCAATTCAGAAAACTCTGGAAACTTGATTGTCTTCAAAATTACAAATAAAGATGCTCAAGTAACATTTTTATTAATATTATACAGCACCAAAGGAAATAGAATTCAAAACTGGAATAAAAAATTATAAAATTGTGTTCTCAATGTATTGTACAAAACTGTCAAAGAATTTTGCTTTAAGGAAAGGAAAACAAATGAAATAACCATAGTTGATTTGTGAAATACATTCACATATCAAAAAATACATAATTATTTTTAAAGATTTAGTTTTAACTATTGTATTTAAATCTACTTGTGTATCTGAGTGTATGCCTCCATTGCGGGGGTGCTCAGAGACCAAAAGATAGCATCAGATCCCCTGTATATGGAGTTAGAGGTGGTTGTAGATGGATGTTTAGGAGGCGTTCTTAGTGCCCAGTAACCTTCTGCAGCCACCATACATTTCTTCAAGTAGGACAAGCTGGAGAGGATCTACTAGTAAAAATTAGAAATGATTAATAAAAAAAGAAGTGAAAATTGGAAAACACACAAAAGTTAAAATTAATATCAGAGTTAAATACTACATGACTAAATACAGTGTGACTATTTCAAAATCAAATCTTAAAAAATAATTATTTATATATATGTATATCTATCTATATATATATATATATCACAAATTATATAAAAAACAAAACACACTTGATGGAATTTCAAGAAACATACAAATTCACTAGAGTTAAATTCATCCTAAACTGTCATTTCTCACATCTCCTTTCATTAACTTTTAATAATAATGTATTAAAAGTAGGATAAATCAGATCAACTCCTGTTTATCTGTCCTATTTCCTCATAGGAGTGATTAAACCAACAATCCCATTGCAGAGTCAGTGGATTGCATAACACCCTAGTTCTTTTTAAGTTATTACATTTATGATGTAAATAATACATAGTGTATTATTTGACAAAGTGGTCAGTAAATGCAAAATCACCTTTTTTTGAGACAAGTTTTCATTTATCCTTAGGGTTGAGCTCACTATTTAGTCAAGGAAGACTTTGAGCTACTAATTCTCCTTCCTCAATCTTCCATGGGTTGGAATTGAAATTATCTGTCACCATGATTGGCATACTTGTTGGAGATCAGCTCCACGACTCTGTGGATGCTGGTCAAGCTCTCTGTCCACTGAGCTACATCCTAACCTGAAAGCACACATTTGTTTTTGTACTTGATGATCATCTTTATCCTTGAAACTGATCATATTAACTTTATAGTAATAGTAGAACTAAGGAGACTATAAAAAGGGGGACAAGGAGAAAATTGTGCTCATCCAACTTTACTACTTCCAATCCTGCTTATAGGAACCATACAAGCCAAAGGTGTTAAAGGTAAACATAATTAGCATGCCTAGCTGCTCTTTCTAACTCCTCAGCAGTGTCTTCTTATTTTAAGGCTTGTATTTGTAGAGCAGTCTGTACTGAGACAGGCAGTAACCACAGTAAATCAGAAGAATGATTCTCTCTTACTTTCCAACCTCGGGCTCTGTGCAATCAAAGAAACTATGAACATCTGCCTGGATTCTGATTGCCATGTTCGCTGATTCAGTGCACCCAAATAAGCAACAATTAGTCTGTTCAGCGTGTGTCAGAAGACCCGTCAAGCTAATTCAAATTAAGACAGAATAAATTGAATCCAGTTGGCATTGTGCATATTTGTATGCAAAGTTTAAGCAAGCATCAACTGTGCTATGTTATCTCATGTTTACAAGGAAAACAAGAACATATTGTTACACAGTTCCAGAAATAACAATTCTCCATCCTAATTTTACTTTGTCATTGCCTGGATATATTTTTCGTAGGTTTTCAATTTTCTTGAGCACATTTATCTTCTTTTTATCAATTAGCTTCTAGAGACACAAATGAATTCATATCTTGATTTATAAGAGTTTTTATAAATTATATTTTTCAAAAGTGAACCTTTTTTAGGTCAATGATTGGTAATTATTTTTTAAATTTTCAAAACGTGGAAATGCCTGAGCATCAACAACTAGATTCCCATCACTACAACTGGATATAATCTTGCTGTATCAAAAACCTTTCCATGCCTTTAACCTTAGTAGGTGAATTGGATATTAAAGAAAGAGTGATGCTGTATGGAATCTGGCATGCTCTTATCAGAGGACTGTGTGATGAGAGTCACATTAATTATCATATCCTTGATATTCCAGTTGTTACAAATAAACAAGGTCTTATGTTACATATCGGTGGATGTTTGCTTTGAGTCATGTGGATGAATAAGGACACAAATGTGCTAACTACTACTGGATTCCTAAGAAAACGGCCCATAGTGCTCCTCTATTGCTCAGTGGAACACTAGGTGAAACATAGCATCAGGGAAACATAAGACAGTCACTTTATCAACTTTTAAGTTCTTCATTTTAATGAGTGATTATCTTACTCACTTTCCCTTGTTTTGGTAAAATATTTTGACTAAAGTAACTTAAGTGAGAACAGACTCATTGTGGTTCATGGTGGAAGGGGACAACACATCAGGGTAGGGAGTCATGATGTCAGGAATTTAAGGCAGCTGCTTACATTGTATTCACAGTCAGGAGGCAGAGAGACAGATGCATGCTTAGCTTCACTCACTTTTTCCTTTTATATAAAGTACACATTCTCATTCCAGGGAATGGTACCACCAACAATAGGTGGTTTACTACCTCAGTTCACATAATCAATATAATATCCACTTTCATGCCCAGACATGTTTCCCTTAGATGGTTCTAGTTCTTACCAAGCTGACAGTTGAGACTCATCTTCACAATGACAGCGTCCTCCTCTCCACACTTCATCAGTGAAAGAAATAATAATAATAATAATAATAATAATAATAATAATAATAATAATAATAAAATACTAGAATCTGTGATTCTTACTGAATTTGATAACAGGAAAACTAAGACAGAAAATCATTGAAATGCCAGAAAATACAAAATAACTTGACTCTTATTTTTGAATATGCTCAAAATGACAACTTGCAAACATCTTCTAGGATTCCTGTCCATTTGGAGATTAATGAATGAACGTTGGAATAGAATAGGATTGAGTAGGTCTCTAGTGGTACTACAGTATGGTCCCATGTAGGGTGCAGGAAATTCTGTCTTTCCTTTCATGTAACTGGAGCATCCAGTGTGTAGTTGGCAGGAAAGAAACATTACTAAATAGTCACATACACAAGGATTACATATAAATTATTTGCAATACATAATTTCAGGATAGATTTCAGTGATTAAAATTGGCATTTCAGAAGGGAATAGAAAATCTGTAAGGAACAGTAAGTAGTATAAAGTTTAAATGGTTAAATGAACACACAGAAAAATTCTGCTGATTGCTGATTTGTGATGACTTGCAGTAGACATACCCCAGATACTCTGCTTTTAGAGGCCTAATACAGAAAAAGGGATATCAGGGCTGTGTTGGAGAGAGCTCTGAATTATTTTATAGAGCGTTCCGCAGAGCTGTGCTTGTGTATGTGTCTCTGTGTGTGCACATGCTCATGTCTGCCATTCAGTGCATCTCTAGAAATACTAAAAGTAGTGAAACTCAGCTATGGGGAAAATCTACCAAACACTCGATTTCAGTAAGAATTTCTGTAGCCACTGCTGATTTTCAAGCCATAGAATCTCTTATATGCCACATCTAGACAAGTTGTGCAAAGTCGTATTTGGGCTGAACTCTTTGATGAAGAAATCATATCCACAAGACTAAAAACATGTAGTGCACTCATTTGCATAAAGTCATGTGAGTTTCTGCAGCTTCAGAGGTTGTCAGTAATTAAGATTCATACATAGTTTTAATTAATGTTCACTTTGTTTAGGTACAGTTTTGATGTTAAAGAGTGGGGTCCCATAACCAGATGGATCTGCAAATAAGCTCCTGAATATAGCTATTTACCAGTCTTCTTTGAGGATCCCATTTATAAACATCTTTCTGTCTATGAAAGAAAATATGCAGAACAGATAGGCAGCTCAATCTGTTGTGGAAGGTGATGGGGATAGTTTGCTCTTTGGTCATCCCAGTGTTCTGGATGACAGCTGAGTTCGTTCATTATTTCCCAAACTGATATCTAGCAGACACTTACTGGATGGATGCTTTCTTCACCTTCACCCTTGATGCCTCAGGAATATTAATGAGTCCTGCAGATGCTGTGTGAAGATCAAGGAATGAGGTGAGAGGAGAGAAAAATATGTAACTTGTTTCTTATATTCTATGTTAAATCCAAATGTATAGACTCGTGCTTTGACTTCCTGGTTCTTATGTATTAAATTCAAATGTATAGTTCTTTGCTTGACATTCAGAGAGTGATAACTCTTCAATGCCCAGTCGTATGATAGATGAAGAGAAAGAACAACTGAGGGCTAATAATTGCCCCTTGTGAATTCTGAGGCAAAGGACACCATCCTGAAATGCCTGATTTCTGTGATGTAGGATTGCTAAGATGGACAGAGTACCCTATCATCGATAAACCAGACTGATTTTCATCTTTTCTTTAGCTATTCTAACAATTCAGGTGGCCATGACTATGTTGGATAGGTTAAGGCGCAAATGTTTTGTCTTAGTTGACTATCTTAAATACTTGTTTTTGCCTTTTTTGTGTGTAATTATGGGTATAGGTATGTGTGTAGAGCTGGGGGTTTGTGCATATGAACACAGATGCTTTTAGCATCCATAAAAGAGTGTCTGGCTCCTAGGAGATAGAGGTGGGGGTGGTAGTAAGCACCCTTACTTGAGTGATGTCAGCAGAACTTGCATACCATTGATGAGTGGTAATGCTCTAATCCCATACCTGAGCATTCTAAAATAAGCTGTGAGGGTATTTATCCTTTTCCAAGCCTTTTCCATTTAAATCCATATTTGTACATATTAGAACCCCTATTTCCTCATTTCCTTATTTTTTAACACAAAAACAATAATCTTGTCTAGGCAGCCATAACTCTTGATTTGTGCAGTTCAATTTTATGATCTTTTAAAATGTACAGCATCATAGATATTTGGTACCATAAGCAATATTTTGTCAAGAACAAATGTGATAGGTATGCTGGCATTCCTGACAGAAGATTATGATGAACATTTCTAAATATATCTGTGTCAAACTTAGGTTTTCTATCACATGCCAAGATCCTCTAGATGTAGACAAAAACTCTAAAATCAATACTGTTTGCATCTCTAAAAGATTTCTTTATCATCTATGTGTTGGAGGTTACCTGGCCATCAGAGGCTAACTTCCTTGACTGGGTCCTCTCCTTCCTTGATGTGGGGCCAAAACATCAAACAGTTCAATTTGCCCTGGAAGAAAGTGCATTTGCTATGTTGCTGTCTCTTATATCTGTATTTAAAAACAATTGCAGCTATTCACTTCTTCATTTCGTGAATTCATGAAATCCTTTGTGTGGGAAAGTATCTGTAGGGAACCTTGAAGGTGACTCAATACACCCTAAGACCAAGTTCTCAGCAAAAAAAGAGATTTATTTGCCTCAGAGGGACAGATGGCAGGGATAAGGGACAAAGACAGGAGATAGATGAAGAGGGAGAAGGGTAAGGGAACAAGGGAGAGGGAGGAATGTCTCCGACGTGACCTATAGGAAGTTTATAATGGTAGTTTATAGAGGTAAAAGGGGAACCCCCTGTTGGAATGAAGTGTTTAATTTTAATTGGGCATGCTAATTAGGTGAACCATATGGGGCTTTTGCTTGCTGGACTTCAATATTTTGGTAGCTGGACCTTTGTAGTTAGCCTCAGGAGGAAGAACTGGCCAAATATGCGAACGGACCTTGGGGGCTAACTACAGGAATGTAATCCACTGGCCTTTTGCAAGGCAGAGGGAATGTGGGAGAAGGGCAAGGCCTGCCAGAGCCATATTTGCCATGCTCCAGCTAGCTGGGGTTCCTTGAGTATCTGCTTTTTGCCCTGAGATTTGCTGTGTGCTCTTCTCACAGGTGACAACTTTTTTCCCGACAAGACTTACCTTCTCACTTATCAATTCCTAACTTTGACAAGAGTGTACAGTCCAAGATATTTTGATTCCACTTTCACCAGATAGTGGTTTGTTTTAATTTTTAAGCTAATTTCAATTCATGATAATAACAAGAAATCATGAATTATCTTCTCAGGTTCATTAAGATACCAGATTTGTTTTATCATTCATATCCTCTCTCTCTCTCTCTCTCTCTCTCTCTCTCTCTCTCTGTCTCTCTCTTTCTTTTTCTTTTCTTTTTTTTTTTAAATTGAGGCAGGATCTCACTGTATACCTCTGGTTGATCTGGAACTCACTATGTAGGCCAGGCTGGCCTTAAATTCAGAGATTTGCCTGTCACCTCTGCCTCTGCTGAATGCTGGGATTAAAGGCATGTGCCACCATACCTATCTTGTATCATTCATTCTTTCTTTATCTAGATAAATGTTTTTATTTAAGAGTAAGCTGCAAGGATAGAGTGATAATTCAAAAAGTTCTGAGAACTGTTATGCAGTGCTCCATAACACCCGTAACTCTAGTCCCAGTGAGTCTGACATCTTCTTTTGAGATTCCACAGACAATAGCACACATGTGCATATACACAGAAACACACAATATTCATAAGCAGACAATGAATACATTTTTTGAGTTTGTTCAAGCTTTAACTACTATTTCAATTTTCTTAATTTATTGTTGGGGATTTGAGTCTCCATATTGTGAATTATTTTCTCTGTATAATTTGTTCCCATCTGAAACCCTGTTTTAAGTAATATTTTCATTTTTTTTGAGATTATAATTTAATTATAATATCTCACCTTCAATTTCCTCCCTCTTACCTTCCCATGTACTGCTCTCCACTCTCATTCAAATTCATAGCTTCTTTTTTCACTAATTGTTATTGCATGACTATATGCACATACATATATATCCCTAAATATAATCTGTTTAGTTCATGTAATGTTACTTGCATGTATGTTTTCAATAATGACCATTTGGCATTGGACAAAAAAAAAATTGTGTGCTTTTTCTTGGGGAAGATTACCTTTCCTGCTCCCAGCTTTCATCTGTTTCCTATAGTTCTTCGTAAAGGGAAACAATGTGTGGTACTGGAAACCTAGGTAACTACTCAGTGGTATTGAAGTCATGAATATTTTAGGAGAATGTACAAACACTAATTTACTAAAAGAGCATAATCACTAACAAGAATATAAACATCTGTCCTTAAACTCACACATTAGTGTAGTTTTTACCCATCTTCAAGGAAACTTCTTTTTGCAATAGACAGAGACCACTACAGAAAACGACCCCCAATCAGAACGCAGAGTTGTGGAGCCCAGTTCCAATGCTACATCTACAAAACACACTCACAACTGAAGTTCAGGAGACATTGCAGAAGAGTGGACAGAAAGGCTGTAAGAGACAGAGAAGCATGGAGTTTGCTGTGAGATTTTGTCTCCTAGGAGTAGAGCAACACCTATTCTCACCAACAAGACTGCCAAAACATGAACATGTCAAACTGGATATAGAAAAGCCCACAAACCTCCATTCCACAGTTTCAATCATGTTTACTTTTATATACGTGAGTCTGAAAAACATATTCAATTAACAGTGATGCACTGCTAGCATGTAATTTATGGGCCTTATCAATCAAGAATTATTTTAGTTGACTAACTCATTAACACCCATTATCTTACCAATGGCCTTTGGAAAGCCTTCTCGAAGGCTAGCTCCAGGGTATGCAAAAATATCCACGAAGGCAGTGAGGGCTTAGGAAAAATTCTTATCTATCTGAGGGCTAGATTTTTTTCTATCTAAGGGGAGAATAAGGAAATACACAAGCTTTCTAATGGTAACTTTCTCCTTTACTTCATCTTAAAAACAAAATCTCTTTCTCTGAAAAATCTGTCTCCACACAGCTACATACCCTTTTACAAAGTTACAACTCTTTTCTATACAACTTCATTTTCCTTGTCTCCACAAGTTACAAATCTCCACACAGCCACAGCTATACATCTCATTTGCATAGCTCTTTCCCCATACAGCTACATCTCTTCCTGCAGAGCCATAGATACAGTTACATCTTTTTTTATATAGCTCCATATCTCTCTTCTATACACATTTCTTCCTTCTACTCTGTTACACTCCTTCATGTATTACTACATGATTGCTGTGGGATAATGCTTTGATACACTGGTTTAATTAAACACTGATTGGCCAGTAGGCAGGCAGGAAGTATAGGTGGGGCAAACAGACTAAAGGAATCCTGGGAAGAGGAAGAACAGAGTCAGGAGTCAGCCAGACCCAGAGGAAGCAAGATGACAAGGCAGAACTGAGAAAATGTACCAATCCATGTGGTTAAACATAGATAATAATTACGAGTTAATTTAAGTGTAAGAGGAAGTCATTAATAAGCCTGAGCTAATGGCCAAGCAGTTAATCACACTCTGTGTGATTATTTTATAAAAGGCTGTGGGATTGTGGGTAAGATATTTGTCCCGACCATGGGCCAGGTGGGACACAGAAAATCTTCTGACTACACACCATTTATTCACTCTTTACTCATTCTCTCTTTCATTCACTTTCTCACCTTACTCTCAGGCTGCTTCTTTTATCTCTCACTCTTTCCCTTCTCATTCTTTTACACTTCTCTCTCTGCCCATACAGCTACATCCCTCACTCCACACATACACACACACACTCCCACACCTCACTCTGTCACCTATTGTTCTTTACAGAGCTCTTTCCTCAGCACATACCCACACACACTCACTTCTACCCTCTGCCCATCTCTTGTCACAGCGATTCTCTCCATAGCTTTTCACAGTTACCCTCACAGCCAACCACTGCACAGTTATGAGTCATGTTTTCAGGGTCACAAGGCATTTCTTGAGTAAATAATCAAACTGAGACACATAAGGAATTACACAGTTTCTCTCAGGTTGGAGGGTCACAGTGATAGGCCAGTGAGTAACACTTGGCCAAGCATGTAGCCCAAGTTAGTTAGGGTTCCCAGACACAAAATAACATTGAAACTCAGAACTAAACAATAACAGTAGTTGGCAGAATCTTGAATAGTAGAGGTACATGAGGTCAATTACTGTAGAGGGTTATATCTCAGTGTTAACAGCCTGACCTTGTATAGCAACACACACCTGGGAACTAGTCTTTGTGTATTTTCTGCAGGGGCAGCTAAGTATATTTTGAATTTGTTCTGAAATCTAAAATTAGCTGTCTTTGTGACTGAGAATCCTGTTGCTCTCCTGTGTCAGTATGAGAAATATTCTAGTAGTATATAAATTATACAGTTTAAGCACAAATCATCTTCCTGATAATCCACAGCAGTATGTATGCCCAAAGACGGAATATTTTTATGAGATAACCATACAAGCAGCGGGGAAAGCACCCAAAGCTGTTATTAGGGAAGAAATGCAGTGGCACATGAGAAAGATTACAGACAGGAGCAACTGGTCATTAGCAGTCAGTGACCTCATGGCCTTGCCAGGTGGGACTGCCCCTCAGCTAGTTATTTGTCTTGTGGGTTGTTCTGTCCTCTGAGAAAACATTACTTCTAGGAACACCTGTTTACAATGCTTTTTCAGGTGACCTTGTTTACTGCAATTGAAACATTTGACATTACAATTTTTCTTCAAACCTCTGGACATCATCTCTCCTATCCAAGCATCATCATAATCATGAGATTCAATATTAATTGTATCTTGGATCCATTCCTCCAAGGGTGCTGATCTTGCCTTTAATGGCCTAATTATCCTTTTGCCTTGTGCATTAGCTTGAGATTCAACTATTATTTGTCTAACTTCTGAATTTGGTATCATTCTATTTACTGCTGAAGTCAATCTTGGTAAAAAAAAAAACAAAACAAAACAAAAAAAAAAAAAACAAAACAAACCAAATCAAAACAACCCAGTGAATGTTTCTTTTGTGTCTTGTATAACTTTGGTAAATGAGTCAATTTTCTTTCCTACTTTTTGAATTCTATCCCAAGCACTGAAGGCTGTCATGTGGCATAAAGCCAGAGTGTGGTCATCAGACAAAGTTTGTCTTTGTATATCAGCAGTCGGACATTAGTTGTCACCTGCTATGAACTCCATGGCGTACTGAAACCCATTATTTTCTTGATTTGTTGGTTTAGTGTCCTTTAACCTGGAAGAATTCCTCACCATTTCACTGGGACTTTTCACCTTTGAAGAGTTTAGGGAATGATTTTGTATACTGCTGCAGGATTTTAGTTTGGTATTTTTCACAATTAGTTTCAGGGTAAGAACGTTTGTCAAGAAGAACATGGAGTGCCACCATGCCTTTTCAATTATGTATCTCAATACACATTGTCAATCTGCTACAAGAGAGGTAGTTTTAAATGTGACATGTTTGTAAAATTGAAGGCTAGACCCTACTCCACTGTATGTTACTCTTTTCTATTTTTCACAAATTCATATCTTGTAGGGAGACACTTTAAGACATTGCAAACATTCTGGGCTTACCTCACTCCTTTCAAACTAATGTTAGAATTCATAGATGATTCTAATGTGACTTTTTACTGCTCTAGGTTTTGAAACAGTAATGTTATTAGCAGTTACATATATTATAGAAAAGAGGTGTAGGAAATGGATCAGGATTGAAAAAAAAACACAGGTTTGTAGGTCTCACTCTCTTCATACATGGTTTCACACTTGTCAGGTGCCTCTCTGCAGAGATGGCCAGGGCCCACTACCCATGTCCTATGGGGCAGACAGACAGCCGCTCTTCTTGCAGCATGATCATCTGCCCTCTTTACAGTTGCCAAAATCTGTCCTCAAGCACAATCTTTGGATATTGCAGGAGCAGTTGGGGTTCCAGGGAGTTCAACTGGGGGCTGCAGTTAAAAGACACCTGCAAATAGGCATGGCACTCATGACTTTCGCAGGATATTTTTCCTATTTCCATTACTCTTTTTACAAGAAAATTCTCTATTTCCAGGATTATCACGGTAAGAAAACGTCAGGCACACTTATTTTATCCTGCAGACTGCAAAGAGCTGCTATAATAACGTCTGGTTCCATTTCCCTGGAAGTTTTGCCCAGTGGGAATTTCTTTTCTTTTCTTTTCTTTTTTTTTTTTTTCCGAGACAAGGTTTCTCTGTGTAGCTTTGCACCTTTCCTGGAACTCACTTTGGAGACCAGGCTGGCCTTGAACTCACAGAGATCCGCCTGCCTCTGCCTTCCAAGTGCTGGGATTAAAGGTGTGCACTACCACCGCCCGGCGGGAATTTCTTCAAGCTGCTTTCTGTGTCCTTTCTGCACTGGCCCTCCATTTTTCAGGGTTCCTTACATCAGGCCACCACAATTCTCCTACAGGATTTTCTTGTGCTTTTATCCACTGATTTTTAAGCCATCCATTTCTTTCTCTATGTACATATGTACTTGATGTACAAACATATGGCTCATCTGAATCATAAAATTGGAGAATGCTTATTTTAGCTTTATATCTTTCCCTTCGGTGTTTGTAATTATGTCTTATAATGTCAGGAATACTGGCTTTTATATTTCTAATGTATTTATTTACTTTCTTACATGGTGCCTAAAAATATAACAATGATTTTTCTCATCTTTTTATAGAACAATCCACAACTAAGGCTAGATACAGTTAACTCACGTTTATAAACTGAGTTAAAATAATTTACTAAGAGGACATATGAAATTCAGAATCACTCATTCTTCTCAATAAGTTACCGATTTTAGATACTCTAAATAGCAATAGTTATAGTAATAACTTTCTGTAAGCTTTTTTCAGACTTTTTTTTAACATTTAACTTTATGAATGCATTCTTGTTCATCTCAATTTGCCCAACAACCTAATAGGCTGTTGATTAGTTCCTTTATGCTCTGAAACTCATCATTCCAGCATGCCTTCCATGAGCACACACACACACACACACACACACACACACACACACACACACACACACTCTCTCACTCTCTCTCTCTCTCCACAGTGCAGTTCATTCCCCTCTTGGGTGAGACCGTTCCAGTCTCTCTCTTGTATAAACTGTAATTTTGCCTTGCGTTGTTAAATAAACAACTGCTTGAAGTGTCTGTGTCCCTACTGAACTTTTTTCTTTCCAAGGACAAGGTCAAAGGAGAAAACTTTGAAATGACACTAATACAAATGCACTAATATTTTTATTTCTGTAATTTCCTTTTCTCTTCAGAGTCATGTTACATTTTAAAGGTTTGGTAAAGCTGTAGTCTTTCTAGCAAATTTCTAGCCCATCTCAGATACCAGCTAAATAGCAGCTGCGTGTATTACTTTCAATTTCCTGTCCTGCTGATACGAAAATCACTTTCTAGGACTTGTGTTTTCCTGTAGATAGTGAGGATAAATTTTTAAACACCAAATCAAAACATTTAACCTAAGTCAAAGTCATGCTGTATGTGTATATGCCTTTGCATTTCAGTTTGGTTTTTATTGTTTAGTTAATTTGGTGTTATATGACTTAATTCCATTTTGATTTTATAATCAAATGAGTTGAGTGAATTTTCCACCATCTGACTTGTATGTTAAAAAAATGATTTTGAGAACTCAAATTGACCCCAAATTACTTATAATCCAAATAAGAAATATCTGTATTTCTTCCTCTCAGTGCATGGTATAAGAAATGAATTAAATTAGGGGAATATAGAGAGATAAAATTATGCAATAATGCTCTGAGTTCCATTTACAGATAATGGTTTCAGTGAATGTTTAAGCACACCACCTTAACCAAAGCAATATATATTGATACAGTTCTTATGAAAATGCAAGAGTATTACTAAGAGACACAATCTCTTAGCAAACTCGCTGATCTCATAAAGTCTCACCAACATGACTGCTGAAATGTGAACTGATCAAGGACACCACCAGTGGACCTGAAAAAGTAGAAGGGAAAAGCTCATAGGGCTTCAGCCCTATACAAGGAACAACAGGCAATTATGGAAAGCTGGGAGTTGGAGAGGTGGCCCACCCCACGGAAGAGCACATCCTTGGTGCCCAGTGCCAAACAGTCAGCCCAGGAAACATACATACAAGTAACATTATATGGACTGAGCAGGTTACATATAGGTATATGTCTATATATAGGTACATATATACATACATGCATGCAATTAACAATTAGTGGGAAAAAAAGAGGCCATGAATTTGAAGAAGAGCAGGAAGCGGTATATGGAAGTATTTGGAGTGAGTAAAAAGAAAGGAGAAATGTCATGATTATATTATAATCTCAAAAATAAATACAAAGAAACAAAACCAGGAGGGTGAGCTAACTGGTCAGTGCCACCTAGTCTGCATTGTGGAGACAGTATCTGTTTTTCTCTGTGTTGAATTTGAAGAAGCAGAGCAGCCTTTTCTTTTGCAGTCTACAGACACTGCATTTGTAGTAGGTGATCTATCTTCATTGAAAGCTTCACTCAAGTGCCTTTAGCACTTATTGCTGTTAACAAGAATGGGAGCTGTCTTAATCCACTGTCAAGAGAGATACAGGGGAAATGGCAAAGACTACAAGGAGACAATGCATAAACACAGAAGAGGCTCTTGTGGAAATTAAAAATGCAAGCAGTAGACACAACCTGACAAATGAACTTTGAAATGAGAAACAAACTCGCAATTTGAGACAGAACATTTCATGGAGTTAGCCATAGAAGAATTATCATGGAAAGGTAGATAGTCTTTTTAAATTTTCTATTTCCTTTTCTGTAACAAGGACTATGGACTATGAGTTCTGAGATATCAAGAGATGGCAGAATGACCTTGTCCCTAATATTTAGGGTGAAATAAATTGAACTTTTTTTGCTAAGTAAGCTTGGGGTTTATTGACTCTTTGTGAGAGGCTGGTTTATTTTCAAGTTGTTTTTAATAAACAGAGAGAGGAAAATTTGGCAAGGAAAATATCCTTGGTCATCTTAGCTCATTTTAGCATCCCCTGTGTGTTACTCATTAATTCTGGGTTTGACTTTCAGCCTAAAAATCCATGAGTCTATGAATTTTATTCTTTAAGATATGACAATGAGCAGACCTTGTACTTCATCCTTTATGAAAAATATTATTGCAGAATATTGTATAGAATTCTATTTTTATATTGTAATTCTTGTAATATTCTTGACATTAATAAGTTGCAAATTTCATGGTAGGGGTATTTGTGAAAGGGTTTGGGGGAGAATTATCAACAAATATTGATTTTAATGAGGATCTGACCTTGAATCTCCAGAACTTACATTAAAATAAACAAACAACAAGAGAAATGCATGCTTAGGGCTAAGGTTTTTCTGTCCCACTGTTTTCCTGGGAAGATGAGAGGTAGAGACAAGAGATGCTCAGGAAATTTAATGACTAGTTATCCTGGCATAAGAAAGGGAAGAGATCCTGCTTTGAAGAAGGCAAAAAGTGGGGCCCGCACTTGAAGATGTCCTCTGACTTCCACATATGAGCCATGGCTTGTGTGCAGCCACATTCATACACAAGAATGCATGTGCATGAAATCATAAATTACACACACACACACACACACACCATGCTTCATTTCATTAAAAAAATAATTACATAATTTCCCTCCTCTTTCTCCTCCCTCCTAACATTCCCATATCCTAAATTCCAAAGCCTCCCCTTCTTTGACTATTGTTGTTAGTTCATTTATCAATGAATAAATATATAACTATAACTGCTAAGTCTGTTCAGTGTTGTCTGCTTGTATGTATTTCCAGGAATGACAAATTGGTATTAGATAATAAATCAGAGGGCTCATCCCTGGGAAAGGTTTCCTCTTTTAGCTGTTGTTAATTACTTCTCACTCTTCATCTAGGGATGTTATCCATTTATATTGATATAGAAACATTTTTTTCATTCCACTTCCATTTCCATTTTTTCTACCCATGCAGCTTCTATTTACCATGATTCAAAACTTGAGTTCTATTTTTATATTAAGTCTTTCTCATGTATACATTCAACAAAGAGTGATTATTATGAATTTAGCACTATATTAGGTATGACTGACATCAAAATGTTAGTCATTATGCGAATATATAGCCTGCTTTTCTTGAAATGGCCATGGTTGACATTTGCTTTCTGTATTCTGTGGTAGATGAATAGATAAACAAGAATGTCACATATATACAATGGAATATTATTCAATCTTGCATGGGAAGGATATTCTGACATATATTAACATATGAGTGCAACTTGATGACATTTTCATTGGAAACTATGGCAAGATGACCCCCATAGGCCCATGTATTTGAATATTTGGTCCCCACTTGGTGAAATTCTTTGATAAAGATAAGGACATGTGGCCTTGATGGAGATGTGTCACTGAGGGCAGACTTTGAGGTTTCCCAGAGTTTCTCTGCCTCCTTCCAGAAGTTCCACATGGAAGCTCTTAGCTATTATTACATCAATGCCATACCTGCTTGCTAGCTGCCATTCTCCCTACCAAAATGATCATGAACTCTAGCCCTCTGGAACTATGAGACCCAAATTAAACACTCTCTTTAATGTGTTACCTTGTTCATGATATTTTATCATAGAAATAGAAAATTAAATAAGACAGAAACCAAAGGGAAAACACTGGATACTGTTAACTAAAATGAGCAAAAGTTTAGGGAAAGTGTTGAAATTCAGCATACACAGAATCTTTCATTGTCTTCATCTCCAAAATTAAAAGAGAATGTTAGGTTATGACTATATGCAAGAATCTTTAAAAAAGCCTTTAAAATTAGTTATTTAACACTTTAATCACTCTAAAAATGTAAGTGTTTAGTCCAATGGTGTTAATGATGCTTCATAGCCATCTCCAGAACTTTCCACCTTAATGAGTTAGAGCTCTCCATTTTCTTCAAAAAGCTACACCATATGTTCCCAGTAACCACCATTCATTTTAATTCTCTAGAGATTTGTTTGCCTCTGTATGACTCAAATGAATGAAACCATACAGTATTTGGCATTAGTTATTTCACATTCTTTAACCCATATATTAGTACAACAGAAAATCTTTACATTATAAGGCTGTTTGACAGTTAGGCAAAACTATTTAATTGTGATTATCTCTTATCTTCTTCTATGTATATATTAATGCATACATTTTCAGTAAATTATTTATGACTTAAGAAGGGCACATTAATTAGAAATGATGACTGACATGGTGAAGGAATTATCCCCTTGCTCCTTTTTAGAGGTTATTGATGCCTTGTTATTAAGCTAGTCTTAAAACTGTTTCACATCTCAAGGTCCAAAGGCTCAAGTTTCTAAGTTGGAGGAGTCTCTGGGCAGACTTTCATCTTTGTTGTGCATCTCCCGGTGGTTTTTAAAATGAGTCTCTCTGAGGATAATATGGAGATGCTGTGTGTACTGCTGCTCATTGAAGCCAGGAAATGATGCACAGCTGCTCAGGTGAGCGGCTCTAATTGTTCTTGGAGTAGCAACTGAGGAATTCTTGCAGATGGGTTTATCATAACACTTTGTTAGCATTTTTGTACAACTGCCTTTTCATCCTAAGGAAACCCTGGAGGAAAGCACAGCATTTACGAACAGCGTTTGCATATTGATTAATAGATGCCTAAAGTTTTAAGTTTTCCTTTACACGCTTAATGTGCATAGTGAAATTTGTCTATAAAATCAACATTGTACAGGCTGAGCAGGTTGTACTTATGTTGTTAGGGACACACACAGACACACACACACACACACACACACACACACATGCACACACTACATGTATATGTAAAAACATTTAAAAAAAAGATGCTATGAATTTGTAAAAGAGCAAGGAGACTGATACATAGGAGGGCTTGGATGGAAGGAAGGGAAGGGGGAAATCATGTAATTCTACTATATCTCAAAAACTTAAAAAATTATTTAAAATAAAAAATTAAAAAGTAACAAAATCTCTCCAATTTGTACAGTCTTAGAATCTATTTTTATTCAATGTCTTATTTTCAAACCTTTTATTTTAGTGTTTGCTAAAAAATATGAATGATTAGGAGTTTTTACATGTTTACTATTAAAATTAATATTTTCAACTAATGCCAATGAGATAAGTTTTGTTTACTTGAAGATAATTCAGAAAAGGATTTACAAACTCTAGTCTATGGATTTTGGATTATTTGTTTCTTTGAATAAAATATGATTATTATTAGCAAAGATATCTTGATAAAATTTATTTTATAAACTAATATCAAAATTACTAATCCCCCTGAGAAATATGTTAAGTAGGATGTCATTTTTGTATATTCTTTACAACTTTTGTATTTCATTTTTAATTTCTAATCATACATATATACATACATACATACATACATACATACATACATATGAGGCCCTTTTGTGGTGCCACATGTTTATATAGTAATTCGGGTCCCTTATCAGAGATCTTAGTCTCATTAATAAATTAATTTAAGAACAGACTCAGAAGAAAGCAATAGAAAATTTGATTATAGATTAAAATGAAGACTATAGGGCAAGCCACATGTAAACCTTCGTATCTTCCCAGAAGAGGAAGGTGGAGAAGACAGAAAAAGATAGCATCATGCATCTTAGAGTTAAACCAGTGTGTTCAACAATGGAGGTCAGCTCAAGTACTTGGTAGTTACCCAACAACATGGCTAAGCAAGTGTCTGGAGGACTTCAGAGAAAGTGAAGAATCCCAAGTGTCAGGAAGGTCATAATGAGAAAATAGAAAGGAGAAAAGAGGAAGTTACATTTTCTGAGTAAATAAGAAAGAAGGGAGATGCAGCATGTTTCCTGGCTGTGGGTCTGTAAGTAACTGCACAGAGGAAGAAATTCTGGGATGGAAAGGTGCCCAATATCAGTAAAGTAAGTAGATATTCCTCCCATCTTCTTAGCTTGGCCTTAAATTAATCTGTCTTCAGGAGGTGTTCCCTTAACTAGGTGACAGACAGCCCCAGTTGGATTAACCCTTTAGGCATGAGACAATGCCATGTCTCCACCTTGTGATAGGGTCCTTTCTTTCAAATAGAAGTTTACCAGTTTGTGTTAATGGGCATTCAGTCTTACTAGAATATAACCTCAAAAGAGGTTAAAACGTGTCTTATTCTCTAGTCGATTATGAGTAACAATGGACTCATTAAATATAGTGATGGAGACATAAGATAAAAATGAGCAAACTTCTACTGGATATCTCATAATAGATCCCCGAACATTTAATGTGATAGCCATAGGACATTAGATCAGACATAGAGATGGCAAAGAGTAGCTCTTAAAGGAGATAAAGATATCCAAAGATAAAATATAATTAGGTTCTTGACTTGTACCATTCCAACCTCTTCATAACCATTGAAATTTGAAACACTTAATCATTCTTTTAGAAGAACTAGTGTAAGGTGTGGCTTCTTTTTGGGACTTGTCTTCAGAGGAAAAGTTTGAAATTTCAAGCCAACTTTTAGTTTTCTTGAAATAGTGGTCCATGTTCAATTGTATGTCATTTATTGAATTCTGACTTTTAAATGTATCCAACTTTTAAGTGTATCTAACTTTTGAGATACTAGTTAGAATAATTTTAATTTATATTGCATGGACCTTCTATTCATTCTTTGTTTTCAGAGATGTATTACAGTTATCTTTCTTTTGTACTTCATACCATTTGGGATATTAACAAATGAGTTACTTTAATGTAGAAACTGGCATGATAATGCTCTTACCATTCTTCTTGCTTAGTGGAGAAAAGATTCATTCTTGAACATATTTTCAGATCATACTAAAATTCTAACAACTAATTTATTTTTTTAGTGGTCAACTTTGTTTTGGTAGTCTATTTTTATTTTATTATTTATTTTTGCAGTATTTTTGTATTCATTTGCATGAAAGGGCAACAGCAATGCACAACTTTTAAACACAGATCTCTGTTCTTTAATATAACCAGTCCTCAGCATTTTTTGGTATCAATGTAAAATGTAATGTATTCAAAAAGAAGTGAGTTATTCTGACAACTATTTGTGTTTTTATTGTGGTACATATTTAGAAAATCCATATCCAGTAATGTAGAGATCATAATTCATAGGAAGTGTTATACTTCCCCTGAAATGCAAAAATTGAAAGTCAATTACATCCGAAGTAATCAATAAAAACACCAGTGATGAGAGGAACCCAGTGAACCAACATTGCTGAGCTACAGTGTTACAAAAGGTAAACAGTTGCCAACTTTTACAATATTTATAATACTCCTCTGCTTATTTCCTAATGGAAACTGAGTTCAGGAGGTACTTTTGACGTGCATGATTGAGAGCAATTCTAATTGTTGAAGACACAGGATCATATACTCATTCAGAAACCAGCTAAAAGAGGGTGATGCAGCGAACAGGGCGCTATGGAGTCTTCTCAAGTACAGGGGGATGGTGAGAATCTGCCCTCAGAATTCTAGAAGCCTGTACCTTGATTGATTGATTGATACTTAAAAAAAAGAAAACTTCCCATGATAAAATTTTGAATGAAGTTGGAAGAGAAGTATGTTTAGAAATTTATTTTTAAAACTTAATTCTGATTTCTCTGAATTGTGTCACTTTCAAGCATTATTTTTATTTTAAAGATTTGCATGTTTTAAAAGGACTGTTTCTTGCTAGGGAAAAACAGAATGATTAGTAAAGTTGACAATTTAATATTCTATCCACTTAATATATTTGTAAAGCTTGCATTTCTATTAAAATCTAAAATTTGAAATTAAAAAGTTTTTTCTAGTACATTTGTTACTTAGGATATATGATATATCCTATTATAATTTGAATGGCATTTCTATGTGTATCTTTACATAATAATATTTCATGTCTTTGATTCTATTAGTACATATTAGAAGTCATTAAAATAAACAGCAAAGTATTCTTTCTTATAGATACAAATTTAATATGGAACAAATTTTTCAAATATTTTCCTAGAGGAATTACAAACCTCAAATTCTAGGCTAAATTTGATTATTTATCTCAATTTCAAATTTAATTAAAATATGAAGCTCGTGGTATATGCACTTGTGTGTCGGTACTGGCAATCATATTTATTGAAATCTGTAAATTAAGGAAAAGTCCTGTGACTCAGCATAGTCAGCTGTTGATATTTTCAAGTGCTTAAAGATCAATAATTCAGTTTGTGAATTGAAGTGCTTGGTCAGGCAGACATGGCTCTTCAAGTGCTTCGCTGAAATGTCAAGTCACTACTCATCATTCTTTATATATATATGAAGGAAGCAGAAATCAGATATGTGAGAAGCTACTTCTGATCTGAAACCTTCATATCTGCTTGCCTGGAAACCTCCAGAGCAATCAGAGCCATCCCAACGCTTGTTCAACACCTGTTTATGTGCTCTGTTTTCCATTTCATTTCTATTTCATGGGTGAAAAGGGACCCAATTTAGACAACATGTGGATTTTGTTATATCTTACTATTATAGTTTTGCTTGTCTTATCCAGGTAAGAGTCCTGATGCTGTTTCATCTTACAATTTCTAAAATCTCCTTAGATGATACTGAGCTCCATATTAACATGTGTATAATCACAAGGCAAATAATTGCAGAAGCATTATTGGTATTAGATTCACTCAGATCTTTTTATTGTTTCTATGGACCATTTGTTCCACTTCTCTGTGCTTTTCTTCCAGTATTATACTTGTTTCTTCAAGGAAAATTCTTGGTCTGCAGAAAACTGGAAGTCTTTAAAAGTTTGGAAGCATGTGTTCCTCTGGGGTACCACTTAATCAGTGACTGAATACTGAGAGAATCTGAAAATGCACTTCAGGCTTTGGGCAGGTCGAACAATGTGATGTAATTTATTTCTCAGAGTTCATTACAGGATCAACCTAAAGCTGAGGTTCTTCTTTTTTCTTCCATTTTCTGCTTTCCTCATACAAATATCTTCTGGGATCACTACCTTAATAAATCATCTGCACATATGTCCTGTCACAATATCTGCTTCTGAATAATATGATCTAAGCTAATGAGATTTTCTATAGTTATTAAAATTATTGTAATAATGATTATGATCATATTAGAAGGAGACTTCATACAGATGATTCAGAATGGTGGATGTGTGTGCATGAGCATTGTGATCTCAAATGACTTCCATATCTTTAAAAATTGCTTCATTTTATTTAATATTTGTTAGTGTTTCCTCTCCATATATGTATGCCTTGTGTATGCCAGAAGAGGGTGTTAGATCCCCTATAAAAAGGCATCCCAGATGGTTATGAGCAGCCATGTGGGTGCTAGGAACACAAACCTGGGTCCTCTGAAAGATTAGAAAGTGCTTTGTAACTACTGACTTGTCTCTCCAACCCCCGACTATGTATTCTTGCATATATAATTAGAGACACTGATTAAGATAAGTGGTGGTAGTGAGTGGTTCTAAAACTAGTATCGTTTTCCTTCTAGGACATAGTGAGAAGTTGAGAAGTACTGAAGGCAACGGACTCACATTCATGGATGGCAATTTCAGAACTACTTCAACAGTAGTTCCCAAGTCTACTGTTTCTAAATGGTGTATATATGTATGATTCTTTTCTCCTAGAAGAATTCTGACTACATTCTCAAGCTGATTTGCCTCTGAAAGAAATGAACACATCCTTGGGTACCAACTATCCTTGAGAGAAACTAACTTCCTTATAACACTCCAGATTACTCAATACCTTTTCTCAGAACTTGAAGCTTCATTAGATAATTTTCCTGAATTTTGATGTGATACCTTAATTACATCTCTCAACTAAGGCTTGGTGATGTTCAAGTTCAAATTAAATTCAAGTTCAAAGCCTTTTATGCGCACTGAAATCCTATTTTGGAATTAACTTTTTTTCTTTCATATTTGTGTAGTTATGTAAGCTTTATTTTTCCCCTTTTTATTTCAATAGAGTCTATTGTGATATTAGAGTACCAAATCAACATTTCTATGACAGAATGATTCATTAAATATTATTTTTTATGTAGGCTTTTATTTTGTTTTACAAACAACATTTCAAAATATTTCATCTAGTTAATTGTAGGTGTTCTTACAAAAACACACCTTTGAAGTAAACTCTCCTAGAATATTAAGTAATGAAAAATAGTAATAAAAAAGGAGAATGAAGGTTAACAAACAAGTTCCATTGATGTATCTAGCCACATTTTTAGGAGGTGACTCACTCTCTTGCCATGTATTCATGACATGATGTGTAAAAAAGCAATCTAATGTGCTACATGAAAGTAATAGGAATATTAAGTCAATACGGAATTAAGAGTTTTACATTTTTCTTTGAGAACAAGTCATACAAAATCAAAGTAATCAAGAATCTATATAAGAATAAATATAATAAGCAAAGATTTATAATAATAATTAAAATAGCTTTTAGTAATGAATATAAACAAAAGGAAATAACATAAAATTGAAGGGAAAGGTTGAGGGAAAAATATCTCTGAGCTAAGATTTCTTCACTCTTATTTGTCTACTTCTTTGACAAGCCATGAAACATTTTATGTTTGGAGAGTAAGTATGATCAGAAGAGTGACCTCCTGCCACTGTGAAAATGAGCTTCTTCCTTTGAATGCCACAGCCATAGGCAGTCCCTTCAAATTCACTTAAGAATGAGTAACCCTGTCCAAGTCTGACTTCATTGCTTTGGATGCTTCTTGAATTCTTGGAACATGCATTTCTGGCTGATAATCTGTGCTGGCTGCCTTGGGATCCATGTAGGCATCATCTCATAACCTTGTTGAATGCTGAGAAATATCAACCTTGAAGAATGGCCTGAAAGGAATTTGAAATGACTGAATGAACAAGGAAGTTGAAAGTTATTACTAAAACTATCTCTACTTCTCATATGCATTTCCCTGTGCTGTTTTTTCTTATTTAAACAGGTTCCCAACCCTCTTTCTGACACCTCTCTTTGCAAGCCATGCATAAGGTAGTAGAACTGATGCCTTCCAGAAGGTTTTAAACTTTGTTTTTTGATTAATAACTTGGAAGAGGTCAAGTCACCTTGAGGTCCAGCTTTATGAGGCTATCCCAAATTAGTGCACTGTCTAATTTCACACACACACACACACACACACACACACACAATTTAAAACATATATATATATATATATATATATATATATATATATATATATATGTCAGATTGAAATTGGTTTTGATGATAGGAAGTATCTATTATATCCACCATGCTCTGCAGTTTTTCAAAACCATTATTGAACACTTGTCCTGTTAGTATTAGAATGCAAAGAAACACCAGGTTTACTCAGACCTATGTAAAAGGATAAATTATCATAGTTAGGGGGATATTGAACTCTGATATTTCACTCCAGCTTCTTCTCAAGATGAACATCTAAATTTGCTACATTTGGAAGTCTCAAGATCGACAGAAGTGAAAGCACACCTTTCTGGTCTTATTTAAGATGATGACTAGAAAAGCACTCTGCGTTGACAAGTGTTGAGTCGAAATGCTTTTAAGTTGATGATGACAAATGGTCTGGGTGATTGTCATGATGATGGGGCTGAAGATAACAGTACAGATAAAGTCTTTTCCTGATAAGCCTTTTTTTTTTTTGCCAAAAAGCATATCAATAGTTAATGATGGCTTATTGTGAAAATATGACAACCATCTTCCATACAGTCTTTTATCTAGCATTTGTAAGAGGCTTGAAAATCTGTTTCTCAGTATTGATAATCAATTGTTCAGTCTAAATACATAAAGTTCATTGCTTTCTTTTTTTGGAGGTGGAGTGGAAGTGATTTCCTGAAACACAGGACTGATAAGAATAATCTAATTGGCTAAAAAAACATACAAGAGTTGACATATTGACTGACCTTTCTTCTGTACTTCAGAACTTGATAGCTACTTATGACCTGATCTAAGGGCCATACTGGAATTTTCAAGAGGATTCAGTTTGTGCTTGGGCCTTCCCCAACTTGGTATGCCAGCCTGTGTTGAATACTCAAGGGAAGCCTTACCCTTTATGAGGAGTGGGTGGGTTTGGGATGGGGGGAGAGGGGAGAGGGAGAAAGAGAGGGAGGGGAAACAGTGGGCAGTGTGTAAAATGAAAAAAAAAAAAACTTTAAATAAACAAGTAAACCTTAAAAAGAAAAGCTTCAAGTGTCAGATGAAATTTCAGTTTCTGAGATAATTCAATCATCACTTATTTAAATAGAATGCAAGAACATAAAGCAGTCTTCCCAGTAGTACATCCACAGTCATCTGGTCATTCTTGTGAGTCTCTGCGTTGGCCTAAGAAGCCTTCCCAATCACATTTCTGCATCCTTCAGTAACAAGCAGCAATGCTTTTAATATATGAACAAGCTGAAAACTTGTTTTAAGAATTTGCCTTTGAGAACACTAGCTGTATCTTATCCCACCAAAGTAGCCAAGCTTCAGCCAAACTGGGTTCAAATATAAAAATCATAGGTTTTAACCAATTGCACTTTCTCTACAATTAACTTGATTTTCTCCATGTCTCTTCTATTTTTCTGTCCATGAAGAGTTACATCAGAGCTCTGCAGATTTACAGAATCTGTCCTGTTTCCAGGACTGCTGGCTTTGTAAATCTTTTTTTTTCCCTCTTCAAACTCTTCTGTTCAATTTGCCCAAGAGTTTTCTTTTAAGACTTCTAAGGACGCTGGTTTTTACTGTTTCTCTCACTCCTCTAATTTGAATAAATTCCATGACCACACTGGTCACTCCTTGTCACATTTTTATTAGTATTTTCAGGAATTAATTGTAGGACTAAATTTAATTCCGTAATTCCTTGAACACAGACAATGAGATTTTTCAAGGCAAGACTATGATTACTGTAATTAAAAGCTCTTTTCTTTGACAGCTAAAACAACTTTAGCCTAACAGCCTTGTTTCTTTAAACACATCAGCTCCTGAGAGCAAAAATGCAATAGTGGCTAAGAGTCTTCATCACACATTACAGATTTAATGTGCCTTTATTCCTTCACAGTGGATTCCATAATTAACTAATATTGCGAAATACCGGGCATTGCATACATAACATCATTAACGAGATGAGAAAAAAGTTTAATTCTGTTTTATGGGTACATCAAATGTTGCCAAATATCTTCTAATCAACCTTGTTTTAAAGTTGGAACTTGATAGTTTTGTCAAGGAAATAGAAGAATATTCAAACTTGAAGAAATTAAATTTAAAAGCCCTTAAATTAAAATAGCTTTGTGGGTTAGAGTGAGAGCTCAGTAGTTAAGAACACTCACTGCTCTTCTAAGGCACACAGGTTCAATTCCCAGAACCAACATGCCTGCTAACAGCTGTCTGTAACTACAGTTCCGGGGATCTGATACTCTTTTTAGGCCTCGACAGGCACTGCACACATGGTGCACAGACTCACATGCAGGCAAACACTCATACACATTACATAATAAAATAGCTCTGTGTTATGAGTATTAACTTTCATACCAGGTAAAGATTCATTTTTTTTCTTGAAGTTTAATATTGAGGATAATCAACTGGCAGACCTTGCACTCTCTATTAGGCTCTGACCTGATTTTATTACCTTTCTACAACCCGTGTACTCTTGTGACAACATAAAGCAGTGTCTCTTAACAATGCTTACAACTAACTAATTACTGAAATGAATGCAGAAAAATTCAATTTAATTTCTTTCCCTTGTGGTCTTTTGCTTTCCAACTGCATAAAAAGAAAAACTTTTTTTTTCCTCCTTGAATATGCCCCTGAATGAACTCTCAATGTAAGTAAGAATATTTTTATGTTCCAAGAACTTATTATTTACCAGCTACTTCTGGGACATCCTATAATTCAATTCAGTACTGAAGTATTCTGATTTAATTTTGTATTGAGTGTCAGGTAATGTAGGTTAAAGTCTCAGCCCTACAAGACCTCCACATGCACAGGTGTCAATTACAACAGTAGGTGTGCCGAATTCTTTGTACTCACAAGCTGTAAATGAGGATTTTTGACATCCTTCTCCTTGAGCCTGTTTCATACCATAGGATGGATCACAATCTAAGAGAAATACACACATGATGTTTCTCAGTTTGTTACATGGAGAGAATATGATGAAAAATACAGGTGCACAATCACATTAAGAGCTGTGCAGGCAGGGGAAGTTCAGAAGGACCCCAGTGTACAAACCACTGTTTGCATGAAGTCAACTGCTACCCTTCTTTGTGTAAGAAGGTGTT
The DNA here is from genome assembly GCF_949786415.1 of Peromyscus eremicus. Taxonomy (NCBI): domain Eukaryota; kingdom Metazoa; phylum Chordata; class Mammalia; order Rodentia; family Cricetidae; genus Peromyscus; species Peromyscus eremicus. Next base: position 86,361,241 of record NC_081421.1, read on the forward strand.
AATGAACTTGTAGTTCTGAGAAAATTCTATGGATACTTCATTTTTCTGGGCTGGACTGATCTATGGATGCTATCCCTGTGGCCCTGATGCTATGGAGAAGGAACACTGTTCCTTTTCAAAGCCGGGCACATGCTTGGCAGAGACAGTTATAGCCTTGGGTCAGGCCCTTGGGAGCTTTTACCTAAGACCCTGATGTATGGACAAAGAACATAGTTTCATCTCTAAAACCAGGAACATGCTAGGCAGAGCCAATAATGGCCTTGGGCCAGGGCTTGGAAGACTGTGGCTTCAGAGCTTGGGAACTCAATTCTCTCCACCTTGAGGGGCTGTTATTCTCTGTCTCAGTGCTGCTATGTGCTTAGTGTATGACACCCTTGAGACATCTTGCATTCTTGTTGTGCCACACTATTTGATTCAGCCTCCCATTGACTTTGTCATAATGTATGATGTTTTTTTGCTAACATGGTCCCACTTCTCCTTTCAGGAAAACTATATATATATAAAATGTTGTACTTCTTAACAAACTTGCTTGGCATAAAATGCAGCTTGAACAGGACCTCTCCGACCCAACATTTATCTTCACTCTCTTTTACCTTCTCCATTTCTACATCCTTTGCATCTCTTTGCCACTGAAGAACAACCTGCTGGCCAAGTTCTTTTCATTACACAGTTTTTATTAATTATTAAATCTATTTCAGACAGCCTTCCTCTCCAGAGGGTGGAGGGTGCAGAAGTCCATCTAGCTGAGCCTTTCTTACGAGCAGGCTCTGTCTAGGAGTCTGTCAAAAGTTGTCTTATGGCTGAAGAGGCAATGTAACACAAATCTTAAAAGGTCTTATTAATAAAAAACAAAACAAAACAACAACAACAACAACAACAAAAACCCGGAGCCAGATATTTTGGTGAAAGCTGAAAGATCAGAGAAACAGAACAAGCCAGCCATGTTCTTACCTCTACAAAATTCTCAGCCTGAAGAGAGAGACTTCCTGTTTACTTGTGCCTTATATACCTTTCTGTGCCCTGCTACCTTCCTTCCTTCCTAGTGCTGGGATTAAAGGCATGTGAGCTTCATAAACAAAGGCATGAGATCTCAACTTTGGGGATTAAAGGTGTGTGCCACCATGCCTGGCTCTGTTCCCAGTGTGGCCTTGAACTCACGGAGATCTAGACGGATCTCTGTCTCCCAAGTGTGTGTGTGCCATCACTGTCTGGCCTCTATGTCTAATCTAGTGGCTGGCTCTGTCCTCTGATCCGCAAATAAGTTTTATTGGGGTGCACAATATTGCACCACAAGGTAACTCTTTGGTTGATTATTTACTTAAGGTGAATGACCCTGGAGTCAATTTCCAGAGCACAAATAGTAAACAAATAAACAAATAAGTAAACAGATAAAACCAACAAAATAAAAGCATAAAGAACTATTTCATTAGAATTTATAACTATTTTTTAATTACTATTTTCAAAAAATCTGAACTACTTCATGGCAGTTGCTCCTAATATTAAGGAACTGGTGCATTAAGAGCTCCATGTAAAGATGGAGATAAAAGATCTAATATTTGAAGAACTGTTATTTTAGCTCAGAATCAATTCCTATAGTCATTCTATAATGGCTGCTACATGAAGGTTGCATTCTACCACCCATAAAGTACATGCTTTTACTTGAAACTTCTTTGTTACACTGGGAATTGAACTTAGGACCTTGTGTTAATGCTCTACCACCAAGCCACATCTCTATTTCATGCACATGATTTATTGCCAGCTAAAATGTAGCACAGGAAGTTTGCCTTTGGGGTATTGTCACTTTACCAGAGTATCCTACCCATAGTCATTCAATTTTTCTTGCATTGTATTCTTAACCCTAGAACAACTTAGTCCAGTTTTGTCTTTCTGATGTGATTGTTCATTTGCTGTTATTACTGACGAAAGTCTCCCTCTTCAAGACTCCTTGTATAATTGCATTTGTACAGCTTACCTCTCAATTTGTGTATATTTCACCTTATTACCCACAAGTTTAAACATGTTCTTGGCTCTTAATTTTTTTCTGCTCGCTTTTCTGTTCTAACACATGCATATCAGGCCTCTGGTGTCTGATGCTATGCAATGACACAAAACTGATGGAAATTGAAATGATTTTGCAAACTCCCACCAATGAATGCAAATGGTATATTTTCAAGAGCTCCATAAGGTAATATGATAAAAGGTTATTTTAAAAACATGTTTATAGATTGATTAAAAATACTGTGGAAAGTGAATAAATATGTCTTAAATCATCTGGGAATAGAAATACTTATTTTCTAGTAAATCCATATGCTTGGAACAAGACGTAAAGTATGGAATTTTGTACCACATGTTTCTCATGTGCTTCATGAATAATTTGCACACTCAGATATGCATTAAGAGTACTGATAAATATGTATAAACATTATATCCAGTTCCAATGAAGCGATTCTCATTCTTTGAATAAAATGGAAAAATCAAATTGTCACCCTCATGAGCCATAAACATAATGAGCTATCCTGATACAAAAAATACTGTGGAAATGTGTCCAGTGTTTTTCTAAACAAACTGCATAACTTTCTTGCATTTTGTATAAAAATGTAGGTGTAAGAAAATTTGTTTTGCTTAAAGGAATATAAATTGCAAATTTTCTGATTTCAGTCTGTGAGATCTAGGTAGAATGTATAACATATAATCATGTTCTTTGAGCATGCCTGGTGACTTTCAAGTACCATGGACTTATTTGTTCATGATCATGTTCTAGTGTGGTTAAAAATGATTGAAGTTAAATTGAGCAATTCTTTTGTAAGCAAAACCACCACAAGAACAGAAGTCATAAATGTGTGAAGGGGACTTGTAGAAAGGAGAGGCTGATTAGGGAAGGGAAGAAAATTATAAAGAATGGTGATTATAAATAAAAATATTAACTTTATATATGTAGAACAAAATAAAATTAGTGTTTAAGAAGAATGCTTCTTGTCATGACAATTCCTTCAAAGGAGGGGATGTGAAATAAACAAGGGGTGATCTGAGAAGCACCTCACATACAAATAAAACAAAAATGAACTCAAATTGACAAGAGTAAAATCTTCCACCATGGTTTCAGCCAATGCTTAAGCTCATTGTTTTTAACCTGGATATTGATGACAGAAACTGTGAGTAAGCAAGTAGAAGTTCTCCTAGTGGTGCTAATCCTGAGCTCTTGACCACCCAAAACATAAAGTTGGACTGACATGCAGAGGATTCTACTTGAAGCCATGATAGCTAAGGGCCTACTGCTCCAGACTGGGAAGTGTTTTATTCATGATTCTTGTACATGGATTGGAGGCTTGTGGCTCTGTGCTTCAGACACCAGTGGCCATAGCACTTGGTAGGTAATACGAACTTTGGCTTTCAGCATCGATGAGCACCTGCTGGAATTACAACCACTTTCAAAAGTTCCTTGGGTACTGGGATCCTCAGCTCTACAGTGGATAGTGCTGATGTCTAAAACGGCTATAGCATCTTAAGCGTAAAATGTCAGGATTAGCCCTCGGCATCCCCTGGTGTGATAATTTGTGGGCCTAGAGTTTATGAGACCCTTGACTCTTTAGGTTGGTAGCAGTCTAGAGTCTTCCAGTTGTCATGGCTCATAATTTCTCTTCTCTGGTTCTTCATCATCAACTCTCCACTTTCTCCTGCCTTCCTGTTATTTCCACTGTTCCCTCCATGGGAACTGTGTCTGTTCTCTAATCTTTCTGCCCTGATCAGCGTTTGCAACTCTTGAACTCTACTCTTGTTGCTAGGCTACTGCTATTGCACTGCTGCGTCTTCCACCTTCTCTTCTTTACGACTGGCCTCTCACAGTTTGTCAAAGTAAAAATAAACAGGTAGAGGCTGCTTGCAATAGAAACCTATCATTAATATCAATGGTGTTTGGCAATGATCTAATTACGATTAAATTCTGACCTAGATCCCCATAAAGAGCTGGGCTGCTTTAGTTCAATGTAACAACTAAACAACTTACTAGAGTTCAGGAACAAGTCACTCAGTTTTATATCAGAATTTAATACATAGTTCTCATCAACTAGATAATCATTATGGGAAGAAGAGTAATATTCTCTGAGTAGGAGGCAATATGAACTAAAGAGGCTTGACATCTGCTTATTTTTCATATAACTTTTAATTAATAACTCACAAATTTCTGTTGGCTTACTTTCTGTATGTTACTGTAATATAACTCAGTAGCTTTAAAAATTAACAAAATTGGTGTGTGTGTGTGTGTGTGTGTGTGTGTGTGTGTGTGTGTGTGTGTTTGTAAGTTCATACCATCATGCATGTGGAGAGATCAGAGCTCAACACTTGTGATCAGTTCTCTCCTACCTTGAGTTCTGGTCATCGAATTCAAAGTTGTTCAGGCTTGTGTGGAAAGCATTTTTACTCATTGAAATACTTCACAATCCTTAAAAACAAGACCTTTTTTTTTTTTTTTTGTTTACCTCATGATTATATGGGTCTGAATTTGGAGGTGAAAAACTGATGGTCAATCATGCATTTTAATACATACTTCATGAAGAAAGCTTGTTATGAATATAAAGGAAAATGATCAGTTGGCTGTAGTTTGTGAAGATTTTTCCTATGCAAGTTGCTAATTAAAATCTGCATCTGCTAGGCTTTGGTTCAAAGGACTACCCCTGGATGTACTGCCAACTAGCTGTGTAACAAGGAGCAAGGGAACTCCATGTGGAAGACATCAGTTTCCAGCTTATAAAATACAAATATTCAGTTTGATGATCCCTATGTGTATTCAAAATTTCATAACTATTTCCCCTGAGCAAAGCTTGTTATATAGAAAAAGGAGATTCCACAAAGAAATGTGAAAGAAGAATATAGATGTAAAGGAAATTGAGGTTTAATATGAATCATAATGGTCATAGTTACAGACAAAGAAGCACTTTCAAGTTTATATGTGCACATTTAACCCTTATTAGCATAATCCAATGGGATTTGTATTTGCACTGACATGTGAGGAAGGGATCAGAAGAAAAGATATTTTTCTTTAACTCTCTGCTCTATTAAGTGGTCCCAAGGTTTCAATCAGTGGTCTGTGTTTCAACTGATTCTATTGGACAAAAGAGAATAAATCCTCATAGGGACACAGGGTAGGAGGAAGCCAAGTGTCCAGCACTTCAGAGTTGAGAGAAAGACCTTTGGGGCAGGAAGTCCTCCATACACTGCTTTAGTGATGACATTAATAATCAAGCACTCTAAATCATACATTTCTAAGTTATTTGTCTTTTGCAGGTGTGAAAGAATATTTTATTGGCATTCATTTTGCTTTAGAAAGTGGATTTTCATCTAGAAAAGATGGCTGAGTAAAGACAACAATTGGCTTTAAATATTAGCCCACATAATTTGAACCTAAATTTTCTTAACAAAATAATAAGGATGTATAGACTGTTTTAAATATGAAAGATATAAAAGTTATCACTTAATTTCACCCAAGTACCTTTGAGATAAGGAATTTATTGGAAATGGCATTAAAGCATCTTGAGAAAGTATCTGTCAGAGTATGATATACAAACTCAAATAATTCCTAAGGTCATAAGAGCTATTGTTATCTTAAAAATTGAAGAGGGGAGTGTTCAAATAAGACTCAGAAATTTGATTAAACCATTTGACAAAGAGATTTCTTTATTGGATAGTAAATCTGTTAATTAGCCTATTAAATCTCTAAGATGGGCTAGAACACTTCTAAAATATGCAACCACAGAAAACCTTCTCTGCTTTGGAAAATCCTTAAAATGCTGATTTACTTGAAAGAAGGTAGGGCAAGACTACTGATTGTTTTAGAGAGGATAAGACAACATTTATTATAAAAATAATTCCACAATTGTACATTCAGATGAAGAAGAAAATCAATTAATAAAATCAAATCATGTGCCTGACTGGATAGTCCAAAAATAAAGAATGACAAATTCAGTTTTGTTGAAGAATCTAGGTGAGTTCTCATTTTACGAATAAAGTTTTCATTCCTTCCTCTTTATTAACCAGTTACTGTATCTTCCTGACATAGTCTTCCTTTTATTGGGCACCTGATCAAGCTAATGTCTTTCATTCTTTCTGATTCCCTCTGCATTCAATGAGAAGAGAACTTCTCTTGCTGCAAAGTTTGAAAGGCGAATTGGAGGAACCAGAATACATCCATATGCGATGAAAA